>NC_086447.1:815383728-815712739 GCF_028390025.1 Pseudophryne corroboree
ATATCGTCCATCTTTTGGTCTATGACCTCTATCGGATCCTCGGTGCTATTTGTGATATACGTGCAACACTTTATGCCGTACTGTGTTGCCAATGTAACACAATATCCGCCTGTTACTGCTGTAAGATAATTAAGAACCATCCTATGCTGAACTAGTTCTGTTTTATAAGCTTGAAGTTCTCTTCCAGTGTATCTGAACGTGTCATCATACATTTCAGTGATATTATCTAACAAATTGGCGAGTGCGGAAATGTATCTATAATTCATCACTCCTCGAGCGGTGCGAGTGAAATCTAACGCTACCAGAACCTGAATCCCGGTGGATTCATGGATAAGATCAGAGGCCGGATGCTCTAACCTTTCTGACAGTTGTCTTTTAACTCGGTGCTCGTAATGAGTGTGAGTATAAGGAGCTTGGGCACCACGGTGTATGTCCTTCATTTTGTCATGTGTTATAGTCATCACTTCAGGCAATACTTTTCCAATATAACACAATCCTTCAGAGTTTGGGGCAAGCCACTTGTACGCCTTTCTCCCACATATGAAATATGCATCATCGGGGAGAACATATGGGACGGAGAAGGACATTACCATATTACACACCTTCCAGGTGAACTCTCCTGACCCTAATTCTTCCATCTGCTTAATGCATGTATCAGTTTGTACGATATGTGCACAGTATCCTGGTGATACTTCTCCAACTCTCGTAATCCTATTTCCTAAGGTATATCGGTACCGGAAAGATTTTCCTCTACTGGCTATGTGGCGTACAAGCTCTGTATCTGTAGGCATTCTATCTGCTCTGTGTGAAAAGGTCATGGTAAGGTTGCTCCATGACACTTCCCAATTTCCCGGTTTACGGGGATTGGAGATATTGAAACATAAGAGGGACCTATCCACATGGTATTGGTGGAGCTTCAAACTAGGAGGGCTGGAGATGTTAAACCTCCGGTCCACCGGTCTCCCACCACTTAGCTCAAGTACCTCCCCTAACGTTAAAGGAAATGGTACTAGCCCTGATTTGCTATGACCCTGAGGTACTTGAGAGCATACCCAACAATCTGTTTGGTTTAATACGTTACCCACTAAGGAGTGATAGTCACTCAATGGATGCCGGTCCATATGGATATTAAAACTGGATTGGCATTTCTTTATGCACCCATCCTCAATCAAATTGTCACAGAGCCTACAGATACAGTTTTCTTCAGCTAACAATCCATCACAATTTCTTCTATCGGATCGTTTTCTGATACTCGCCTTTGCTTGTTGGTTTGGTTGATCTTGGAAAACTACGCCTCCATCATCATAATCGGAACCCATTCCAGAACCTCTCTCGACCTCCATGGTACTCTCGCCGGAACAGACTGCTCTGGTCAACATCATGGTTAACATCAAAATCCGGATCACAGTCTCTTGGGGCAAGTCCATCTTTGAGGAGGAAATAGAGAAGAATGAGAAGGGGGAAAAAGAAATTTTAAGGGAGAGGGGATGGGAAGTGGAGAAAAACAATAAAAGGGGGAAGGGAGTCAACAACTGCTTTCGGTCTTCAAGGCTCAGGTGCCGCCTCAGTCCTCCTGGAACAGACACTCCAGTGATACAACCTCTACCGTCTGTTCCTTATCACGGGACTTCTCTGGATCAGCAACCTTTTTGCAGTGGGATGAATGGACCCAAGTCTCTCTCTCAGCAACCTTCAATGCTGTGGTGCTAGTCAATAAGACCTGGTATGGTCCTTCCCATCTATCAATAAGACAACCTGAGCGTAGAAAATTTCGTATCATTACATAATCCCCAGGTTCAATGTCATGACAATTACTATCTGGTAAATCAGGAATCACCAACTTCAGATTATCATTTTGATTCCTCAACTGCTTACTCATGTTAATCAAGTATTTTACAGTTACTTCATTGTTACATTTCAAATCATCCTGAGGGTTAATCATGACATGCGGTTGTCGACCAAACAGAATTTCAAAAGGGGACAGGTTAAGAGGGGACCTGGGAGTGGTTCTGATGCTATACAAAACAATGGGTAAAGCTTCTGGCCACGTCAATCCTGTCTCTGCCATTACTTTACTCAATTTATTTTTAATAGTGCTGTTCACTCTTTCGACCTTCGCACTCGCCTGTGGACGGTACGGAGTGTGCAGCTTGCTATCAATACCCATTAATTTACACATTCCTTGAAAGACATCACCGGTAAAATGGGTACCCCTATCACTTTCAATGATTCTAGGGATACCATATCTACATACAAATTCCTGTACAATTTTTTTAGCTGTAAACATAGCGGTATTTGTAGCTGCTGGAAATGCTTCGACCCAATTCGAGAAAACATCTATACAAACAAGTACATATTTCAAATTTCGACATGGGGGTAATTGAATGAAGTCAATTTGTATTACCTGGAAAGGGCCGCCGGCAGGTGGGATATGGGATGGTTCTGTAGGTATTGCTTTTCCAATATTCTTTCTCAGACAGGTAAGGCATGACATTGCTCTTTTACCCGCATGAGAGGAGAATCCTGGGGCGCACCAGTATGCTCTTACCAATTTGCACATCCCCTCCTTGCCTAGATGAGTCAACCCATGAGCTGCTTCAGCCAGACATGGAAGATATGCTCTGGGGGCCACTGGTTTACCATGTCCATCCGTCCAGAGCCCTGAGGACTCCTGGCCATATCCCTTTGCCTTCCAGACTGCTCTTTCCTGTGTGGAACACAAATTCTGCATCTCACACAACTTCTGTGTGTTGATGGTATTAAATACCATCAGTTGTGTGGTGTCTGTCTGTATGGGGGTAGCAGCTGCAAGCTTAGCTGCTTCGTCTGCTCGGCTGTTACCAAGTGACACTGGGTCTTGACTATATGTATGTGCTTTACATTTGATAACAGCCACTCTGTCGGGTTCCTGTATCGCTGTTAGAAGCCTTTTTATATAAGCTGCATGCGCTATCGGTGTACCAGCTGCCATCATGAAATTTCTGAGGCGCCATAGGGCTCCGAAATCATGTACTACCCCGAAGGCGTATCTAGAATCGGTGTAGATATTGGCTGACTTACCCTTAGCCAATTCACATGCTCTGGTTAGGGCGACCAGTTCAGCAACCTGGGCTGAGTGAGGTGGACCTAGCGGTTCCGCTTCTATGGTGTCTTGGTCATCTACGACTGCGTATCCAGTACACAAGTCTCCCGAGTCTGACTGTCTATGACAACTACCGTCAGTGTAGAACGTGAGTTCTGCATCTTCCAGTGGATTGTCACTGATGTCAGGCCTTGCGGTAAAATTTTGGGTCAAATATTCCATACAATCATGTGCATCTTCCTTTGTATTAAATCCTCCTTCCCCATCACTCTCACCTTCCACCCTTTGTGTCTGACCAGGCACACCTGGGAGAAATGTTGCAGGATTTAATGCGCTGCATCTCCTTATGGTGATGTTTACTGGGGCCATTAATGCCAATTCCCATCTTGTAAACCTTGCTGATGAGACGTGTCTGGTTTGGGCAGAATTCAATAAGGCAGATACTGCATGTGGTGTATGGATTGTGAGGTTGTGGCCTAGCACGACATCTTCGCTTTTTGTCACTAGCAATGCTATCGCCGCAACGCTACGCAAGCATGTGGGAAGGGATCGCGCTACCGTGTCTAGCTGAGCGCTGTAGTATGCAACTGGCCTGCTGGCATCACCGTGTTTTTGGGTTAGTACACCTGCTGCGCAACCAGCACTTTCTGTTCCGTATAGTTCAAAGGGTTTCCCATAGTCTGGCATACCTAGTGCTGGCGCCTGCGTTAGGCACTGTTTGAGTCTCTCAAATGCTGTTTCGGATTCGTCTGTATGCGAGATCCTATCAGGTTTGTTTGAGGAGACCATTTCCTGCAAAGGTAACGCCAATATGGAAAACCCTGGGATCCAATTACGGCAATACCCACACATTCCTAAAAACGTCCTGATCTGTTGCTGGGTTTGTGGCAGTGTCATGTCTCTAATGGCTTGGATTCTATCAGCGGTCAGGTGTCTCAGTCCTTGTGTTAGACAGTGTCCCAAATATTTTACCTTAGTTTGGCATAATTGCAACTTGTCTTTGGAAACCTTATGTCCTGTGTCTGAAAGATGAAACAGGAGCTGTTTCGTATCCTTCAGGGAAGCTTCCAGCGAATCTGAACACAGTAGTAAATCATCTACATACTGTATCAATACTGATCCACTCTCCGGTTGGAAAGACTGTAAACAATCATGCAAAGCCTGAGAAAATATACTTGGACTGTCTATGAAACCTTGGGGTAACCGAGTCCACGTGTATTGGACTCCTCTGTATGTGAATGCAAACAAATATTGGCTGTCAGGGTGCAGAGGTACCGAAAAGAATGCGGAGCAGAGGTCAATAACAGTGAAAAATTTGGCAGTGGGAGGAATTTGCATTAGGATGACAGCTGGATTAGGCACTACGGGGAACTGACTCTCAACTATTTTATTAATCCCCCTTAGATCCTGCACTAGCCTGTAACCCCTCCCCCCACTCTTTTTAACAGGGAAGATGGGACTATTTGCTGTGCTGGACGTTCTTACTAGAATGCCCTGTTGTAGCAAGCGCTCTATTACTGGGAAAACTCCTAACTCCACCTCTGGCTTCAGAGGATACTGTGGGATTTTTGGAGCTATCCTACCATCTTTTACTTGTACAACTACTGGAGCTACGTTTGCCATTAATCCAGTGTCCTGTCCATCTTTTGTCCAAAGTGACTCTGGTATCTGAGATGTCATCTCTTCTATTTGGGATGGATTCCTATTTGTCATAATGGGATGTGACATTAATTTTGATGGGGAGTCTAACATGTCTCGTACTTCCTGAGCGTGATTCTCAGGAATGTCCAATAATACACCTTCAGGAGTACGATAAATGACGCAACCCATTTTACATAGTAAGTCTCTTCCCAGGAGATTGGTTGGTGCCGATGCAGCTAGCAAAAACGAATGCTTGGTATGCAAAGGCCCTATTGTAATCTCGGCTGGTTTGCTAACAGGGTAGTGCTGGACTACTCCTGTTACTCCCATGGCTGGAACTGTCCTACCAGTGGTCCTCATGCCCACTGTCGAATTTATCACTGACTTGGCCGCCCCTGTGTCTACAAGAAAGTTTAAGGTTTTACCAGCTACATTGATTGCAATCTCTGGTTCATTTCCAAGACTGGCAATCAATTTCACTGGCTGCAGATTACAGGTATGGCCACACCCCTATTGGGTATGCTGACCTCCCTGAATCCCGTTGGCAGCAACTACTTGTGGGGGAGTTAGCTGGGAACTACCAGAGGCATGCCAATCTCTGTTTGGGGGGTATCTTTTTGTTTCCCCTGTATGTGGCTCAAAACTCCGCCTCTGTGGACCCTGCTCCCAATGTCGTGTGTCGTGTCGTTGTCTAGGGGGTTGAAAAGATCTTTGTACACTCTTTGTTCTACAGTCTCGTGCATAGTGTCCCTGTTTGTTACAAGAAAAACATGTTATTACACTTGACTTACCCACAGGATTCGGTGGTACATACGCAGGCTGCCTTGTGGTCAGCGCCTGTATACTTACTGACATCAACTTATCACTTTGCGACTCCCTGTGTCTAGTGATGTTTCTGTCGTGATCAATAGCAGCCTCTCTCAATGTGGACACCGACAGACCTCGCCAACATGGTTGCGTGGTCTGAACCCTAGTCTTTAATGTTTCTTTTAAACCATCCATCAGTACAGATACTGCTACTTCTTGGTGGTTTGGGTTGGTCCTAATGTCTTCTATTCCAGTGTACTTTGCCATTTCTAATAGTGCCCGATGAAAATATTCTGTTGCCGTTTCGGACTCTTTTTGTCTAATGGAGAATATTTTGTTCCATTTAACAACGGCTGGGAAATACTCCTTTAGCTGTAAATTTATCCTTTTTACGTTATCTTTGTTGTACACATCTGAAAGTGGTACATCTTTATCTAGTCCACAATCCGCTAAGAATTGAACTGAGTCGACATTTGAAGGTAAACAAGCTCTTAGCAGTATCTGCCAATCCTTGTTGTTGGGTTCTACAGTGTTACCTAGATCCCTGATGTATTTTTGGCTAGCAACTAAGTCTTTCCTGGGGTCAGGAAATTCAGACACTATTGTTCTTAATTCCATTCGGGAAAATGGAGTGTACATGGCAATGTTCCTTATGGGAGTGGCTCCTGACACATCTGTTTTCCCATTGGGAACTGCTATTACTCTAACAGGGTTAACTCTAACAACCTCATTCTGTGTAGATTCTACAACTTGTGGTGAAATTGTTTCGGTATAATGCATGGTGCCGTACTTACCCGTTGACACGACCTCACCTATCCCTCCGCTAGGGGCCTTCGCTAATCTCGTGGGTGTTGCTGTGCCTACTGTGGTCTCTGCTATGGTGGCCGCTAGAGAGAGAGCTGAAATTGTTGCTGGATCGTCTTCTTGATCACACTCCTGAGGAAAGTTCAAAACAGGGTACAACTTGCACGGGTTAATACTTGCATGAGTTACTTGTTTAACATCATCAACATTTACAGGGTTACTAAGTGTTTGTGTTTTACAACCCAGTGCGTTTCTCTCCGTAATCAACTTCTCTCCTGCTATGTATGGTGGTGGCGGGGCTGTGGCTATCAGTTTCCTGACTGCCCCAGATCCCGCCGCCAGAGCCAAACCTCTCTGTATCTCACCTTCCTGTTGCCACAACTGTAAATAATCATGATGCTGAATTCGTCTCTTTGTTGATTTTATGAGACATATCCTCCTCCTTAAATTTTGTAACACTTCTGGACTGAAGCTACCTATTCTTGGGAATTTCTCCCTGTCTTGTACAGTCATTCTCTCCCATTCATCACATAAAACCTCTGTGTGACTTCCGTATTTTTCACACATGATGTACCTTGCCGACCCGACTGGTCGGTTCTCTGAATCAACCCGAACCGAGGTTGATCGCCCCCTACCTGAACAATTGGCCCCCATAATCTGCAGGTGTTGCTTACTACTCCTTTGATCTTTATATCACGGTCTTCAGCGAACCCTTACAGCAAACCAAATTATTCAAAATAGGCCGGCGGTGGCGGTTTACCGAGTACCCCACTCACTCGCCCACCTCGACCAATACGACCTGATCACACCGATATGGTGCTGGCGTACTCGATACAGGGCCCTACCAGAAACCTTCTGTTTACTGGAACATATGAGGGTTACCCGCAGGACACTTACTCTTTCCAGTAAAGGTGGGGTTGTTAGATAGTTCCTGAGTGACCAGCGAACTTCCCTTTAAAAATAAAAAAATTACACAAATCACGTCAGAATGTACAAATAGCGTTTGTGACCACTTTACTCTAATGGTATTAGGTCAGATTACTAACTACTGCACACAATTACGTGCGGTACAATCGTTCAGTACATAAGCACTACCTGTTATGTACTGAGAGATCAATGGAATCGAAAATTGCGGCTGCGGATTCCTTCAGCCAGAGCTTCCAATGGCCTATATGGGTTTTAGCACCAACCCCCGGGGTTGTGCTTCTTGTACCTTTATAGCGGACCTTCTTTGTCTCCTTATGACCTCCTGGTCTTGTTCTGTACGACCTCCTGGTCTGACCTCCTGGTCTTGTATACTGGTCCGCTATACTCTAATGCTCATATTTTATTTAACCAAGGATGCCTCCTTAGCCACCGTATATGTCACTTACACGTATGTCCTACCCGATTTCTTTTTGGTTCAACCTCTAAGTTATATAAACTTATGTAATAAAAACACACTCACTCAACACATGTACACTTTCGTTTCTATATCTATTTCTGCGCAGAAATTTTCTTTAGCCCAGCTGTGTTACCAATTAGGAGCAGGATCTGTTAAACTAAATTTCAAATTTTCCAAAAATAGATTTGCGTATTTACCGCGTCGCGTTACTTATCGCCTTTTCACAACTTGAGCTACGTGGGCGTAACCGGACGCTACGTTGCGTAATGTACGCTGCGTGCGTCTGCCTTTGGATTGCGTACGCTAGTCTTTGTTAGAGACACGTGTACGCAAAACAAAAGATCCACCGTAACACAATTTCTTTTATCAATGTAAACGATCCCTGATCATCTACCGCGTACCCCACTGGCTTTGCCTTATCTCCCAGGCAAACCTGTGTGTTTGTCTACACTTTTAACTATTACCTCTATTCTTAAACTATGAAATAACAGCAAGTCTCTTTTAGTACTTTCTATCAACTATAAAAATTGGCAAACAGGAATAGTGATATACGAAATTGAAAAAGAAATGCAGATATATATGTATGCGTGCGTGTATACGCAAGACAGAAGAGAAATAAACAGTTTTAAAAGACACAAGCGTTTTGTTCTTACTTCCGGTTCCCGGATTCCTTCAGCACTCTTTATCTAAGTGAAGCAGACGCTTATCCCGTCAGCACTGCGAGACAACCTCCCACCCTTTGCTGGAGGATAATGTCTGCTGATCTACCTAGTGCAGATATGAGAAGGACAGGACGAGTCCCCCAATTGACAATGTTAAATTCCTTTGTCGTATAAACAACCCTTAATGAAGTCTAAGAACACAGTACGCTGTTTACTTAAGAAGTACCGTAAGGGTACGCTAGTTGCGTAACGATCGCTTAGCCGTAGGCGAGACGCTCAAGCGTCACGTTCGCTCACGGCCCAGTGATCACAGGACAGCACGTTATTGGTGATGACTAGAGTAATGATTCGCTATGGCGTAGCGGACGCTCGAGACCACGAGGAGATCACCAGCGGCGCAGACGCTCACAACGCTATACCTTTATGTCTAAACCTTTTATCAATGAAATACACAGAATACCTTAATGTGAATACAGGGTGTAAGTGCAACCTTGTGTAACCTGACTAACTACAAAGCTGCTTGAGCGTCACCGACGCTCAAGTGAACACTTAAAACTATAGGAAATACACAGATACTGGTTTAGGGTCCAAAGCCTATTATCTGTATTATAACTATTATACTTGCAAAAAGAATCACAGTACAAATGATACACTACAATATAACAGAGACTTCCTAACCGAATAACTATACAAGAAATACAATACAATACTATGCTGATCTAATACAATACAATACTAGTCAATGGGAGATACGAGAGAAAGAGAAGGGAGAGAGAGAGAGAGAGAGACGGAGAGAGAGAGATTGGCTCACAGTAAGACAATATGATTATGGAGAAAAACTTACGCACAAAGGGTATGATCGCATGCGCCTCTGGACATCCAGCTTCCCGATTATCAGCAATGAGAACCGTTTGATGAGAAGTGAAAGCTGGATGCCACAGGCCCGTCTTTTATGCTACTCACACAATGCAATCTAATGGTCCCTACAACCTCATTGTCCATTGGACGCAGGAATTCGGCTTCGCATTATAACAAAAGGTCATAGGGTGATTCATACAGGTGGGCTGTGATGATTTCAAACAGCTCAGGTGGGTGGGAAACTAGGTTTCCCGCCGCATACCTGAGTAAGAGTAAATAATAGTAATGGACATAAACTTCTTATGTCCATAACTATCCGCACGAGCGATTAATACGCTCCAAACCAACACCGGAATATTGTTAATTAAATACTCTTCCGATGGGTACCAAACACTGCTGTATGATTCCTGTTAGACCCTTAGCACAATACAAAGAGGGATTCCTCCGTTCAGGGACATTCCATATTAACCAAACTTTCAGAATCTGTCAAAGGGACCATGGTCTACAAACTACATTAATTGTGGAAATATGTAACGATTGGGTCGCACGCTACGACTACATACTCCTTACCGTAAATACGCATACCGATGCGAGCGGGTGCACGCATCAGCGGGTATGCGCTATCACGGGAAAGCGCACGCATGCGCAGCGCGGACCAGCGTGAGGTGCAAATATGGCAGCGTGTATAGGGATATTTTTCTGACTTTGACAAGGTGAAAGTCACCTTGCAATCCCGATTCGATCCCGATACGCGGTCCCGCCAGGTCGGCATTGCAAGAAAAGATAGACTGTGCAGGCAAGTCAATCCTTGCTAGATCGGTGTACTATCTAGTTCATCTCACATGTCAATGACATCTCACATAAGCCAAAATCTCACATAAGCCAAAATCTTAAGCACACATAGTCCATATCTCAAGAAAAGTTAGTCAAAATCGGTGGTGCTGGGCTCCGGGGAGTTCAAGGGAAATAGCGTAGTCAAAATCGGCCATAGCAAGGATCTCACTGTGTGTACACACCTTTATGCATAGTCACGCAGGAACTTTTTTTCGTTCTATATATTAATGATTTTGGAAATAATTCACAATTCTAATACTAAAATTTCATGCAGCAATATAAGTTATTGGCCATACTCAATAGTACAGTGGAGCAATCCTGTGGTCAAATGATAATGAAAATTGTAGAATATTTGTGTAGCAATAATTAGCGCAACTCCAATATTGGAAAAAAAAGTGCATCTTTATCAGTGAGATATATCTTTACCTATTTTTTTCCTTTTGAGTTAGAATTAGCACCCACACATGAAACTGCACTAGTATTTTTAATATATCAAGTATTAATGTGCTATTCAAAATGGTTTATGGGTTGGTAAACGACATGATATAACATTGACCGGTGTGTGAGAGGAAAACACGATGCAGAAGGATGTGACACATGTTCTCATAGATCATTGCTTTGGCCAACAGTGTTGCTATTCCCAACATGCAAGATAATTGAACCAACTACAATTTTCAAATTAAAATACGTGTATAAGGGAGCTTTGCTGTATAATTGTCATTGCAAGTATCTGCCTGCATCTGTTGCGCAGAATTATAAAATCAAACAATCCTGTGTCAGAAATGTAATTTCAGTTCTTATTTGTAGTTCTTATTATTTCTTTATAAAAGCTGATATATGAAGGAGCCTGTTCAGAGCTACCAGCTTCATAGAATTGTCACTAATATTATACAGGTTGAGTATCCCATATCCAAATATTCCGAAATACGGAATTTTTTTGAGTGAGACTGAGATAGTGAAACCTTTGTTTTCTGATGGCTCAATGTACACAAACTTTGTTTAATACACAAAGTTATTAAAAATATTGTATTAAATGACCTTCAGGCTGTGTGTATAAGGTGTATATGAAACATAAATGAATTGTGTGAATGTACACACACTTTGCTTAATGCACAAAGTTATTAAACATATTGTATTAAATGACCTTCAGGCTGTGTGTATAAGGTGTATAGGAAACATAAATGTATTCTGTGCTTAGACTTGGGTCCCATCACCATGATATCTCATTATGGTATGCAACTATTCCAAACTACGGAAAAATCCGATATCCAAAATACTTCTGGTCCCAAGTATTTTGGATAAGGGATACTCAACCTGTACTAAGTATACAGATGTGTCCTTGTTCAGCTTTGCTGTCACCATAATACACTGGACCTCATTCAGAGATGGACGCAGATCGTTGCATCCGCAGCAAGATCTGTGTCCATTTCAGTGGTGCAAGCAGAAAAAACCTCTTAGTGTACTGTGTGCGTGCTGAACGCGTGTGCCAAAAAATTGGTGTGGCCACATGCCACACATATGGGGGCCATATACACATATGACCCCAATAGTGCAGTGCCATATACACATATGCCCCCATAGTGCCAGATATGCCCACAGACTGCCAGTTATGCCCCCACAGTGCCAGATACAAATATGCACACACAGTGCCAGATACACATATGCCCTCATGGTGCCAGATATTCCCCCACACTGACAGATATCTATATGCCCCCACAGTGCCAGATATACATATGCCCCCACAGTGCCAGATATGCACCCACAATGCCAGATACACATATGCCCCCACAGTGCTAGATATGCCCCAACAGTGCCAGATACAAATATGCCCCTACAGTACCAGATACAAATATGCCCCACAGTTCCAGATATACCCCCCCCCACAGTGCCAAATACACTTATGCCCCCACAGTGCCAGATATGCCCCCACAGTGCCAGATACACACATGCCCCCACAGTGCCAGATACAAATATGCCCCACAGTTCCAGATATACCCCCCCACAGTGCCAGATACACTTATGCCCCCACAGTGCCAGATACACTTATGCCCCCACAGTGCCAGATATGCCCCCACAGTGCCAGATACACACATGCCCCACCAGTGCCAGATATGTCCCCACAGTGCCAGATACACACATGCTCCCACAGCGCCAGATACAAATATGCCCCCACATTGCCAGATACACACATGCCCCCACAGTGCCAGATATGCCTCCACAGTGCCAGGTACACACATGCTCCCACAGTGCCAGATATGCCTCCACAGTGCCAGGTATGCCCCCACAGTGCCAGGTACACACATGCTCCCACAGTGCCAGATATGCCTCCACAGTGCCAGGTACACACATGCCCCCACAGTGCCAGATATGCCCCCACAGTGCCAGGTATGCCCCCACAGTGCCAGGTACACACATGCTCCCACAGTGCCAGATATGCCTCCACAGTGCCAGGTACACACATGCCCCCACAGTGCCAGATATGCCCCCACATTGCTGTTCACCACTTCCCCTGCTCTGGCTGCTGCTTGTGTGTGTGTGTGTGTGTGTGTGTGTGTGTGTGTGTGTGTGTGTGTGTGTGTGTGTGGGGAGGAGAGTGCAGCGTACACCAGTACGTCAGCAGTGTCACTCGCTCCAGTGCGGTTAACAACTCCATTGTCACCAGTTCCATTCCAGTTAGCAACTCTAGTGTCACTGGTTCCAGTCCAGTTAGCAACTCCAGCGTCACCAGTTCCAGTCCAGTTAGCAACCCCAGCATCACCAGTTCCAGTCCAGTTAGCAACTCCAGTGTCACCAATTCCAGTCCAGTGTTAGCAACTCCAGTGTCACCAGTTCCAGTCCAGTTGACAACTCCAGCTACACTGGTTCCAGGGCCGGTGGAAGATCTCTCTGCACCCTAGACAAAGCTTAAGCCTACCGCCCCTTAACCTGCAAATCCCCACCCCACCTCTCTGAGAGAGATGCAGGTGGCCACTAGAAGGGTTGGGGTTTCACTTTCAAATCCTTATGTGACAACCATTCTTTCTTCCTATGTATACATGCTAGCTGGTATGTTAGGAATTGTATAGGACACAGAGGCCAGTGTCACGTTTTAGGGTCTGGTGGGGATATTTAATTGTATGTGTATACATCCATCCAACCATATATATATATCTATCTGTATGCTTCTTATTGTGTTCCATACTCCCATGTGGAAGTTCATTGCTGACCCCCCCCCCTCTCCTCCATATGTACTGTATTGTTCCCCAGTGCCTGGGTTTTACCTATTGTGCTGTTTACAAGAGCAAACCACTCAATGTGCTGTAAGATCTGTACTGTCTGTAGTCCTGCAGAAACTCCTAAGGGTTACTTACTAAAAAGTTGTTTCCTTGTTTTCCCTCATAATTTGCATGGTTCCTCTTACAGGCTGCAGCAGCATTACAGCAACGCTGCTGGGTGCGGACATGTAGTCAGGTGCTGCTTGCTGCTGGAGAGCTGGGATCCAGAGGCCTGGAGGAGGTGCATCAGGACTATGATGAACAGCCATGGGGGCACCCCTTGAGAGCCATAGTTACACCCGGTTCTTATGTGCCTTAACCCGACTTGATGTTCCACGTGTCAGCACGGAGGAAGTGCTGAGGCACTACAGTCTGATTGCAGCAGCTGCAACTGATTATACCCACAGTAGCAGCCAGCGCAGTGTAAAAGTAGGAGGCTGCATACAGTGACATCCTTCAGTTTTTTGCTAGATGAATTCAGTGGCGCCCTCCAAGAGCCGGCGCCACAAGGTGGCCGCCTAAAGTTGCCTAATGGTAGAGCTGGCCCTGACCAGTTCCAGTCCAGGTAACAATACCTATAATGGACGCATTACCTGAAAAGAAAAAAGAGGGTTAAACAAGTTTATTTAATGTTTAAGCTCTTTTGGTGAAATCTTTGTAGAAAGGACTTGCAGTGAAGATTGTGCGGGGTATCCAAGATTTTACCGAGTGTTTGCAGGGCTAAACCTAGTCAGCGGACCCGCTGCAGCGGCGGCTCAGCCCTGCAAACACTCGGTAAAATCTTAAAAATTAACAAAAAAATAAAAGTACTAAGAAATACATGTAGCAACATCTAGGCTGTTGCTACAACTAGTTCTTGCCCCTTAGTTCCAGAAGAAGGGTAGTGGCATATCCAGTACAAATACCATTTCGGCCTTATGAGCTATTTTGTACTATGGCTTTCCAAGCTGTGTAAAAGTTTGACAGATTATGTTCCTCTACTGTCAGTAATTTTGTATACTTATAGGACAGAAAGTCTCCATTCCAGCTGCTTTGTTGAGGACAGTTGTGATTAGACTGATAAACGACCTTTATCCCAGAGGCGGAAAGTTCACCAAATAAGCCAAGTGCGTGTTGCCAGAAGGGGTGTTGCCAAGTCATGGATGGGCCTGTGCCTAGTATCAGATGTAGACTATTGCATGTTACAGTCACTTTACAGCAATTATACAAAGCTAAGAAAATATGTATTTATGATTAGATTTTTAAAATAAAAATCCAGAAGCTGCTTAACACAGGATTACTGTATTTTACCAGTAACAATATCTGTATTTGAAGCTCCGATAGGCTACATGTGACATTTACACACACACACACACACACACACACACACACACACACACACACACACACACACACACACACACACACACACACACACACACACACACATCAGCAACTAACATTAGTCAAATATCTCAATATAAATAATTATCAGTCAGTGTTACCTTACTAAAGGCTGGCTTTCACAGTTGAGTCTGGGTCTGAAGATAGAGGTTACATTAGAAGCGTGAACAAGGAGCAGACGCATCACCTTCAATATAAAAGGGGTGGTTTAGTTGACAGAGCCAGGTTGGACTAAAGTTTTGAACTGAAATTGGAACTGAAAAAGTATTTATAATGACATATTAACAAATCATCCACAAGTAAAGGTCCTTTGCCATATTTGCTCAAAATACTGCATTGACAGCCATGTTTAAAAATAAAGAAATATTGCATTCAAGATGTCATTTCATTTAATGTAATATGTATTTGCATTAGCAATCTTCAATAATTATCTTTCCATATAATACTAGCTGTTCTACCTCACATGGGAGTTTCTGCTTTTCATGGTTGTAAATATAAATGAGTGTTAAAAATTAGGTAAATCTATAGAGCTGTAAATTTGAGATGTCTTAATGTAAGTAAATATTATTCCATGGTTCTTGGCGTTACCCTGGAACACCCCGTAGCAGATACGGTAAAAAGGGACAGGACAATTTTTGTAGTTTATTCAATTCTACACACTGGAGGTGCAATCCAACTTTTGATCCGATTGTCCGTTTCGGTGTTATCATTTACGCAACGCAAGCCACGCATCGGTAATTAAGTCATTATGTCAACCCCCTTTTCTCTTACGTCCTAGAGGATGCTGGGGACTCCGTAAGGACCATGGGGATGGACGGGCTCCGCAGGAGACATGGGCACTAAGAAAGAACTTTAGGTATGGGTGTGCACTGGCTCCTCCCTCTATGCCCCTCCTCCAGACCTCAGTTGATTACTGTGCCCAGAGGAGACTGGGTGCATTACAGGGAGCTCTCCTGAGTTTCCTGGAAAGAAAGTATTTTGTTAGGTTTTTTATTTTCAGGGAGCCTGCTGGCAACAGACTCCCTGCATCGAGGGACTGAGGGGAGAGAAACAGACCTACTTTAATGTTAGGCTCTGTTTCTTAGGCTACAGGACACCATTAGCTCCAGAGGGAATGGAACGCAGGTCTCACCCTCGCCGTTCGTCCCAGAGCCGCGCCGCCGTCCTCCTTGCAGAGCTGGACGATAGAAGCCGGGTGAGTATGTGAAGAAAGAAGACTTCAGAGGCGGCAGAAGACTTCAGATCTTCATAGAGGTAACGCACAGCGGTAACGCTGTGCGCCATTGCTCCCACACAGCACACACACGGCAGTCACTGTAAGGGTGCAGGGCGCAGGGGGGGGCGCCCTGGGCAGCAATAAGGACCTCCAAATCTGACAATAAGTATATATACAGGATGGGCACTGTATATAAAAGAGATCCCCCGCCAGTTTTTTGAATTTTTCAGCGGGACCGAAGCCCGCCGCTGAGGGGGCGGAGCTTGTTCCTTAGCACTCACCAGCACCATTTTCTCCACAGCACACCGCTGAGAGGAAGCTCCCCGGACTCTCCCCTGCTTACCACGGTGAAAGAGGGTTTTAAAGAAGGGGGGGGCACATAATTTGGCGCAAATACATTCTAACAGCGCTATCTGGGTAAACATATTGTGTTTTTTTTCCTGGGTCATTAGCGCTGGGTGTGTGCTGGCATACTCTCTCTCTGTCTCTCCAAAGGGCCTTGTGGGGGAACTTCTCTCCAAAGGGCCTTGTGGGGGAACTGTCTTCAGATAAGAGGATTCCCTGAGTGTGTGGTGTGTCGGTACGCGTGTGTCTGCATGTCTGAGGTAGAAGGCTTTCCTAGCGAGGAGGTGGAGCAAATGAATGTGGTGTCTCCGTCAGCAACACCGACACCTGACTGGGTGGATATGTGGAATGTTTAAAGTGCTAATGTGAATTTATTGCACAAAAGGTTGGATAAAGCTGAGTCCAGGAATTATGCAGAGAGTCAGGCCCTCCCTGCCCCTATGTCGCAGGGACCCTCGGGGTCTCAAAAGCGCCCACTATCCCAAATAGTAGACACTAATACCGACACGGATTCTGACTCCAGTGTCGACTACGATGATGCAAAGTTACAGCCAAAATTGGCTAAAAGTATTCAATATATGATTATTGCAATAAAGGATGTTTTGCATATCACAGAGGAACCCCCTGTCCCTGACACGAGGGTACATATGTATAAGGAAAAGAAACTTGAGGTAACCTTTACCCCTTCTCATGAGCTGAACGAGTTATTTGAAAAGGCGTGGGAATCTCCAGACAGGAAACTGCAGATTCCCAAAAGGATTCTTATGGCGTATCCTTTCCCGGCTACGGACAGGATACGGTGGGAATCCTCCCCAAGGGTGGACAAAGCGTTGACACGCTTATCCAAAAAGGTAGCACTGCCATCCCAAGATACGGCTACCCTCAGGGATCCTGCTGATCGCAAGCAGGAGGCTACCTTAAAGTCCATTTACACACACTCTGGTACCTTACTCAGACCGGCGATAGCGTCGGCTTGGGTTTGTAGCGCTGTAGCAGCGTGGACGGATACCTTATCGGCGGAATTGGATACCCTGGATAAGGATACCATTTTATTGACCCTGGGTCATATTAAAGATGCTGTCTTATATATGAGGGACGCTCAAAGAGACATTGGCCTACTGGGTTCTAGAGTCAATGCTATGTCGATTTCTGCTAGACGAGTCCTATGGACCCGGCAATGGACAGGTGATGCCGACTCAAAGAGGCATATGGAGGTTTTACCTTACAAGGGTGAGGAATTGTTTGGGGAAGGTCTCTCGGACCTGGTCTCCACAGCTACGGCAGGTAAATCAAATTTTTTGCCTTATATTCCCTCACAGCCGAAGAAAGCGCCACATTATCAAATGCAGTCCTTTCGGTCAAATAAAAACAAGAGAGTACGAGGATCGTCCTTTCTTGCTAGAGGTAAGGGCAGAGGAAAAAAGCAGCCAACCACAGCTAGTTCCCAGGAGCAGAAGTCCTCCCCGGCCTCTACAAAATCCACCGCATGACGCTGGAGCTCCGCTTATGGAGTCCGCCCCAGTGGGGGCACGTCTTCGACTTTTCAGCCACATCTGGGTTCACTCACAGGTGGATCCCTGGGCAATAGAAATTGTTTCCCAGGGTTACAAGCTGGAATTCGAAGAGGTGCCTCCTCGACGGTTTTTCAAATCGGCCCTACCAGCTTCTCCCCCAGAAAGGGAGATAGTTTTAAATGCAATTCACAAATTGTGTCTTCAACAGGTGGTGGTCAAAGTTCCCCTGCTTCAACAAGGGAGGGGGTATTACTCAACCCTATTTGTAGTCCCGAAACCGGACGGTTCGGTCAGACCCATTTTATATTTAAAATCCTTGAACCTATACTTGAAAAGGTTCAAGTTAAAGATGGAATCGCTCAGAGCGGTCATCGCCAGCCTAGAAGGGGGGGATTTTATGGTATCCCTGGACATAAAGGATGCGTACCTTCATGTTCCCATATATCCACCTCATCAGGCGTACCTGAGATTTGCGGTACAGGATTGTCATTACCAATTTCAGACGTTGCCGTTTGGGCTTTCCACGGCCCCGAGGATTTTCACCAAGGTAATGGCGGAAATTATGGTGCTCCTGCGCAAGCAGGGTGTCACAATTATCCCATACCGTTGTTGATCAGCGTGTCACTTTCACTGAAGGTGTTACAACAACACGGCTGGATTCTCAATATCCCGAAGTCACAGTTAGTTCCTACGACTCGTTTGACCTTCTTAGGCATGATTCTGGATACGGACCAGAAAAGGGTTTATCTTCCGATGGAAAAGGCCCAGGAACTTATGACTCTGGTCAGGGACCTATTGAAGCCAAAACAGGTGTCAGTGCATCACTGCACTCGAGTCCTGGGAAAGATGGTGGCATCTTACGAGGACATTCCCTTCGGCAGGTTCCATGTGAGGACCTTCCAAGGGGACCTACTGGACAAGTGGTCCAGGTCACATCTACAGATTCATCAGTTGATCACCCTGTCCCCCAGGGCAAGGGTGTCTCTCCTGTGGTGGCTACAGAGTGCTCACCTTCTAGAAGTTCGCAGGTTCGCCATTCAGGACTGGATTCTGGTAACAACGGACGCGAGCCTCCGAGGTTTGGTAGCGGTCACACAGGGAAGAAACTTCCAAGGTCTTTGGTCAAGCCAGGAGACTTGTCTTCACATCAACGTCCTGGAGCTAAGGGCCATATACAACGCCCTTCGTCAAGCGGAGACTGTGCTTCGCGACCTACCGGTTCTGATTCAGTCAGACAACATCACCGCAGTGGCTCATGTAAACCGCCAAGGCAGCACAAGGAGCAGAGTGGCAATGGCGGAAGCCACCAGGATTCTTCGCTGGGCAGAAAATCATGTAAGCGCACTGTCAGCAGTGTTCATTCCGGGAGTGGACAACTGGGAAGCAGACTTCCTCAGCAGACACGATCTACATCCAGGGGAGTGGGGACTTCATCAGGAAGTCTTCGCACAGATTGCAAGTCAGTGGGTACTGCCCCAGATAGACATGATGGCGTCCTGCCTCAACAAAAAATGACAGAGGTATTGCGCCAGGTCAAGCGACCCTCAGGCGGTGGCAGTGGATGCCCTCGTGACACCGTGGGTGTTCCAGTCGGTCTATGTGTTTCCTCCTCTTCCTCTCATAACCAAGGTGTTGAAAATAATAAGAAAAAGAGGAGTACGGACAATTCTCATTGTTCCAGATTGGCCACGAAGGACCTGGTATCCGGATCTACAGGAAATGCTCACAGAAGAACCGTGGCCTCTTCCTCTAAGACAGGACCTGTTACAACAGGGGCCCTGTCTGTTCCAAGACTTACCGCGGCTTCGTTTGACGGCATGGCGGTTGAACGCCGGATCCTAGCGGAAAAGGGCATTCCGGATGAGGTCATTCCTACTCTGATAAAGGCTAGGAAGGACGTGACAGCTAAACATTCTCACCGTATATGGCGGAAGTATGTTTCTTGGTGTGAGGCCAGGAATGCTCCTACGGAAGAATTCCATCTGGGCCGTTTCCTTCACTTCCTACAGACTGGAGTGAATTTGGGCCTAAAATTAGGCTCCATTAAGGTTCAGATTTCGGCCCTATACATTTTCTTTCAGAAGGAATTGGCTTCTCTATCAGAAGTACAGACTTTTGTGAAGGGAGTGCTGCATATTCAGCCTCCTTTTGTACCTCCAGTGGCACCTTGGGACCTGAACGTGGTGTTGAGTTTCTTTAAGTCGCACTGGTTTGAACCACTTAAAACGGTGGAGTTAAAATATCTCACTTGGAAAGTGGTCATGTTGTTAGCCTTGGCTTCGGCTAGGCGAGTGTCAGAGTTGGCGGCTTTGCTCATAAAAGCCCCTATTTAGTTTTCCAAATGGATAGAACGGAATTGCGGACCCGTCCTCAATTCTTGCCAAAGGTGGTTTCGTCTTTTCATATGAACCAACCTATTGTGGTGCCTGTGGCTATGCGAGACTTGGAGGATTCCGAGTCCCTTGATGTGGTCAGGGCTTTGAAAATTTACGTGGCCAGAACGGCTAGGGTCAGGAAAACAGAAGCACTGTTTATCCTGTATGCAGCCGACAAGGTTGGCGCTCCTGCTTCCAAGCAGACTATTGCTCGCTGGATCTGTAACACGATTCAGCAGGCTCATTCTACGGCTGGATTGCTGTTACCAAAATCAATAAAGGCCCATTCCACCAGGAAAGTGGGCTCTTCTTGGGCGGCTGCCCGAGGGGTCTCGGCATTACAGCTGTGCCGAGCTGCTACTTGGTCGGGTTCAAACACTTTTGCAAAATTCTACACGTTTGATACCCTGGCTGAGGAGGACCTCATGTTTGCTCAATCGGTGCTGCAGAGTCATCCGCACTCTCCCGCTTTGGTATAATCCCCATGGTCCTTACGGAGTCCCCAGCATCCTCTAGGACGTAAGAGAAAATAAGATTTTAAACCTACCGGTAAATCTTTTTCTCCTAGTCCGTAAAGGGTGCTGGGCGCCCGTCCCAGGTGCGGACTACTACTGCAGGTCTTGTATATAGTTTTTGCTTACATAAGGGTTATGTTACAGTTTTCCTCAGTCACGGACTGATGCTGTGTTGTTTCAAACTGTTAACTGGTTTGTATATCCCAAGTTATACGGTGTGGATGGTGTGGGCTGGTATGAATCTTGCCCTTAGATTAATTAAAATCTTTTCCTCGTACTGTCCGTCTCCTCTGGGCACAGTTTCTCTAACTGAGGTCTGGAGGAGGGGCATAGAGGGAGGAGCCAGTGCACACCCATACCTATAGTTCTTTCTTAGTGCCCATGTCTCCTGCGGAGCCCGTCTATCCCCATGGTCCTTACGGAGTCCCCAGCATCCTCTACGGACTAGGAGAAAAATATTTACCGGTAGGTTTAAAATCTTATTTTAATCCCCTTAGGTTAGGTTTATTAAAATTCTAATTATGTAGTTTTCCTATTTCCCAACTGCAGAATACCTACAGTATGTTAAATTTCAGCTTCCTAACATATCGGGAAGAGAATTATACCCCTTTTCCACTAGCTCAAAAAACACGGGTAAATGCACAGGGACGCGCATTTACCCGTGTTTTTTGCTAGTGGAAAAGGGTCAACCCGGATCAAGTGATCCGGGAATCCTACCCGGATAGCTTACCGGGTTGAACACGCGTTCAACCCGGTAAGCTGTGCAGTGTAAATGGAAGCCGCGTCAATGCGACACTGCTCCCGTTCACAATCTATGAAAGGGCGCGCCGCCCCTGCCGCGTCATTAGCAGCGTCACCAACCCGGCAATATGCCGGGTTGGTGGCGCAGTGGGAAATGGGGCTGAGCACGGGCCGCAGCTGGGTAGCACCCGTGTCAGGCTCCTGGCTGCGACCCGTGCTTTAGAGGTGGAAAAGGGTTATTAGTGATGAGTGAGTGAGTGAGGGCTTTCGCATTCTTGTAGTTTATTAAATTCTACACACTGGAGGTGCAATCCAAATTTTTATCCGATTGTCCGTTTGATAAACCTTGTATATTAAAGAATCAAATACATACAATCCAGCACACTTGATCTGTTTAGATATGGGTGTAAGTATCTACATATGTGAGTTTGATGTGACCTGAGGATACCAGTGCACTTTGAATCCCATTCCATGCTACTGTATATGTAAATGTATGGGATAAAAACACACTGCCATCCAGTTTGTAATATAGTGCAGGAGATACACTATTTCAACTGGCACCTAACTATACTCCCGTTAAGTATAAATCACACTCCATTATTAACGCCATAAACTACTACAAAACTAAATTTACAAGCATTCATTAATATAAAAGATACATAAAGACAAACAACAATTCAGACATTTTATAAAAAAACTAGCTAAGAAACTCCCATAAGGACACACATTTTCTACAGCTTCATAATAGCAAATATAATGGGATCCGGTCAGCATACTGGCATTCAAGATGCCGACAGTGGTAAGAAGACCAACGCCGGGATCCCAACATGGATGACAATGCCGACGCTGGAATCCCGACTGTTGGCATCCCGATCGGATGTATGTTGGGGACTATTAGGGTTAGGCTGCGGAGTGGGGGGGGGGGTTATGTTTAGGCACTAGAGGGAGGGTTAGGGTTAGGCTGAGGGAGGGAGGGTTATTGTTAGGCACTATGGTGAGAAGGTTAGGGGGGGGGTTATGCTGCGGGTAGGGAGTGTTAGGGGGGTTGGGGGGATATTTAGAATACTTACATAGCAGGTGTCAGGATTCTGTGCGTTGGGATGCCGCTTTTGATATTCTGGCTGCCAACATCCCAAGCGCTGTGATCCCGATACCATCCCTATTATAATCTCAGCAGGTTCCCAAAGGTGTAACTCACACTTTACTACACAAGAATATGATGACAACCATTATATTTGATGACACTACAAAAGGTCTATACCATTGTTGTTAGGATCTCCTGCTCTGTGCTGCCACGTCGCCATGGCAACCGGGAGGCAAGTGTTAGCGAAGTAACCTGAGCGCAGCTGATACTCCGGTCCGGGTTTTTACTGTGTAGTGGTTACAGGCTCTGTGCACGGCAGGGAATCCGGCGCTGGTTTTGTGCTCACAGTCTGTGAGGTCTGAGTGGGGCGTGGACAGCACCTGCTATATAAACCATCCTCTCAGGCTAGGCAAATGCTGCTGAATCTTTGTTTGTTAGTCAGTTCCAGAGAGTTAGCTAGTACTGTGTGACTTTGTATTTACTTGTTGCTTACTGCGAATAGGCCTTGGGATTCGGTACTTCATTCTGCCAATACGGACCTAGCAGTAAGACTGGAGTCAGTTGTTTGACCTGCTGGGGTTCTTTTGCTATTCTGTGAACCCAGCAGGTTTGCGGCTGTACTCTCAGACCTGCTTGCTTAATCCTCCCTCACTGTGCAGGGCGTCCAGGTGTCAGTTTAGTGGCAGTAAGCTGAACCTGTGCCCTGCAAGTGGGGGTTAGGATTGTGGATACTCTCCTTGTGTCTATATTTCTATCTCTGACCAAGGAGTTTATTCCCACACCCGTTGGTAACCCTTTGGGGGTTTTTCTGTTGCTCTTAGCAACATCATTTCAGGTGCTCCACATGTTAAATCACTACACATCGCTTCATTGTCCGCTCTATTCCATCTGAGCATTCCTGACACTAGGGAGACACCCAATTCCTGAGCCTTTGGGCTTCTCCGTTCACTTTGTGTTTATTAGATATTCCATCACCTCCTGTGTATGTTATGTTATACTGTCTGTGAGTTCGTTTGCTTCGCTTCCCTCTCTGTTCATACACCGGTATACTCCTGTTAGCACTGGTGTGCGTAACATATTCAGCAGCCCTACTCCTGTTGAAATTTTGTGGGAATATGGAGCATACCCCTCAAAATACTTTGCAACAGGTGGTCGATCAGGTGCAGGTCCTGACTCGACAATTTAATGAGATGTCCATTAAAATGAACACCCTGCAGGCCGCTAGCGGAGCTCCCGCTGCAGCAGCGGCAAGTTCAGGGGTTAAGGAGCCGAAAGTAAATCTCCCGGATCGTTTTTCTGGAGATCGCTCGCAGTTCTTTTGTTTCAAGGAGAGCTGTAAGCTATATTTCAGGCTTAGGCCTCAGTCTTCTGGGTCGGAGATTCAGCGGGTGGGCATGGTGATTTCCTTGCTACAAAGAGAGCCACAGGTCTGGGCATACGGGTTACAGCCTGACTGTCCGTCGCTTAAAAGTGTTGATGCTTTTTTTACGGCACTGGGCATTTTGTATGATGACCCTGACAAGATGGCTTCAGCCGAGGCTCAGATTACGGTTCTTAAGCAAGGGCGACGGCCAGCTGAGGTTTATAGTACGGAGTTTCGGAGGTTGGCTCATGATACCCAGTGGAATGACCCAGCCCTGAGAAACCAGTACCGAAGGGGCCTTTCTGACCAGATAAAGGACCAACTGGTACAATATCCCTCGCCTGATAGCTTAGATCAGCTCATGCAGTTATCCATCCGGGTGGATAGACGGCTGAGAGAGCGTAGGCTTGAAAGGGAGACCGCAGTTTCCTTTTTTCCCAAGGTAACCTCAGACTCTGAGGAATATTCCGAGGAGCCTATGCAGATTGGGGCTACCCACCTCTCCTCGCGTGAGAAGACGCGGAGGAGACAGCAGGGTTTGTGTTTGTACTGTGGGAATAAAGGTCATGTTGTAGTATCATGCCCAGAAAAACCGGAAAACTTCAGGGCCTGAGGGTGATGGGAAATATCCTGTCAGGCCAGAAGTCAGAATTTCCTAAAAAGACTTTTCTCATTCCGGTGACTTTGGAGATCCTCGGTCAAACTGTCAAGACTGAGGCCTTTGTTGACAGTGGGGCCGATGGGGTTTTCATGGACCGTCAATTCGTCCTGGAACACTCTGTTCCCTCAGTACCTTTGGCATCAGAGATTGAGATCTGTGGGTTAAACGGGGAACCATTGTCCCAGGGTAAAATTACCTCCTGCACCAGCCAAATTCCTTTGTTTATTGGAGCCACACACTCTGAAAAATTGTATTTTTATGTGACTGTCTGTTCTTTTGCCCCATTGGTTTTGGGGTTACCCTGGTTAAGGGCCAATAACCCTCAATTTGACTGGGTCTCTGGGGAGATTCTTAGTTGGGGTAGTGATTGTTTCAGGAGTTGCTTGAGCCTTCCAGTCAGGCTCTCGCAGCTAAGTTTGCCAGGATTGCCAGGATGTTATGCAGATTTTGCGGATGTGTTCTCCAAAAAAGTTGCGGAGGTACTACCTCCCCATCGCCCCTATGACTGTGCCATTGATTTGTTGCCGGATGCTAAGCTTCCCAAGAGCAGGTTGTACTCCCTGTCACGTCCTGAGACTCAGGCTATGGCAGAGTACATTCAGGAGAACTTGGCTAAGGGATTTATCAGACCCGCACAGTCCCCAGTTGGGTCGGGGTTCTTTTTCGTGGGTAAAAAGGACGGTTCGTTGCGACCCTGCATCGACTTCAGGGAATTGAACCGTATCACGATTAAAAACTCGTACCCACTGCCTCTCATTTCGGTTTTGTTTGACCAGCTTCGTACTGCCACCATTTTTTCTAAGATTGACCTACGCGGTGCTTACAATCTAATCCGAATAAGAGAGGGGGATGAATGGAAGACTGCCTTTAATACCCACTCAGGACATTATGAATATTTGGTGATGCCTTTTGGGCTCTCTAATGCCCCGGCAGTCTTCCAGGAATTCATGAACGATGTGCTCAGGGAATATTTGGATAGATTCTTAGTTGTTTATCTAGATGACATCCTAATCTTCTCTCATTCCCTGGAGGAACATCGGAAGCATGTACGCTTAGTCCTCCAGAAACTCAGAGACCACCAGCTTGGGGCGAAGCTGGAGAAGTGCGAGTTTGAAGTCCAGCAAATCGCATTTCTAGGGTATATTATCTCCTGAGAAGGTTTCCAAATGGAGGGTTCTAAGGTACAGGCAGTCCTGGATTGGGTGCAGCCCACTAGTTTGAAGGCGCTTCAGCGTTTTCTGGGCTTTGTGAATTTTTATAGACGGTTTATCGCTGGATTTTCGTCTATAGTGGCCCCCTTGGTGACACTCACTAAGAAAGGGGCGGATGTTGCTCCCTGGTCTTGTGAGGCCAAAGCGGCCTTTGCCCGTCTCAAAAGGGCATTTGTCTCGGCCAAGGTGCTGCGACACCCAGATCCAGAGCGTCCTTTTGTGGTAGAAGTGGATGCCTCTGAGATAGGTATTGGGGCAGTGCTCTCTCAGATGGGGGTGTCTGTTAATCGCCTTCATCCCTGTGCTTACTTTTCCCGTAAATTTTCGTCTGCCGAGATGAATTATGATGTGGGTAACCGGGAATTGTTGGCTATAAAGGATGCACTCGGGGAGTGGAGACACTGGCTTGAGGGGGCTAAGTTTGTGGTCTCAATTCTCACCGACCATAAGAATCTGGCATATTTAGAGTCAGCGAAGCGGCTCAATGCCAGGCAGGCACGATGGGCTTTGTTTTTTGCTCGCTTTAATTTTTTGATAACATATCGCCCTGGGTCAAAAAACATCAAGGCTGATGCGCTCTCGCGGAGTTTTGCTCCAGTTCAAGAGACCACCGAGGAGCCATTGCCCATTGTGTCCCAATCATATATTAAAGTGGGCATTACCCAGGACCTCTTGTCATTAGTCCTTAGAGCACAGGAGCAGGCTCCTCCAGACCTTCCGGTAGGTCTCTTGTTTGTGCCTCCTAGGTTAAGACAGCGAGTGTTCCTTGAATTCCATGCCAAGAGGTCGGCAGGGCATCCGGGTATTGCCAGAACTCGGGAGTTGCTGTCTAGGGCGGTGTGGTGGCCCTCGGTGGCTAGGGATGTGGATCAGTGGGTTCGGGCATGTGACGTTTGTGCCCGAAATAAAACTCCTAGAGGGGTTCCTGTCGGCCCATTACATCCACTCTCTATTCCGTCTAAGCCATGGACCCACATTTCCATGGATTTTGTGGTGGACTTGCCCAAATCCTCGGGGATTACAGCCATTTGGGTTGTCGTTGACAGGTTTTCGAAGATGGCGCATTTCGTTCCACTGGTTGGGTTGCCATCGGCCAGACGCCTGTCTGAGTTATTTATGCAGCATGTTGTGCGCCTCCACGGGTTGCCACTTGATGTGGTCTCTGACCGTGGATCCCAGTTTGTGGCCAAATTCTGGAGGGCATTTTGTTCTGATCTCCAGATTTCTGTGAGCTTGTCGTCAGGCTACCATCCACAGTCTAATGGGCAGACTGAGAGGGTGAACCAGTCCTTGGAGCAGTTCATCAGGTGTTATGTCTCCAAGTGTCATACTGACTGGGTTGCTCATCTGTCCATGGCGGAGTTTGCCTATAACAACGCGGCTCACTCTGCTACAGGGATCTCTCCCTTCCTTTGTGTGTATGGGCATCATCCTAAGGCCAATTCTTTTGACCCCCTGGATTCCACGTCTGGTGGTTCCTCTGTTGTTTCGGTCCTTAGGGGTATTTGGAGGAAAGTGAAGAAAGCCCTTGTGTCTGTGTCATTAGTGACCAAAAGGGTTTTTGATAAGCGGAGAAGACCCTGCAGCTTCAAATTAGGAGACTTCGTCTGGTTGTCCACCAAGAATTTGAAGTTGAGACAGCCATCTCATAAGTTTGTCCCCGGTTCATCGGCCCTTATAAGATCACCAGGGTTATCAATCCGGTGGCATTTCAGTTAGATCTGCCCCGTTCATTGGGTATCAATAAAACATTTCATTGTTCCCTTTTAAAACTGGCGGTTAGTAATCCTTCTTCCAGTGGAAGACCTTCTCTTCTGATACGGGGTCAGAGGGAGTTTGTGGTTGAAAGGGTTCTTGACTCCAAGATGGTTCGGGGTCGGCTGTCATTTTTGGTGCACTGGAAGGGGTATGGCCCCCAGGAGTGGTCGTGGGTGCGCAGTTGTGATCTTCATGCCCCCAGACTGATACGCTCTTTCTTCTCGCAGTTCCCCGATAAACCCGGTGGTAGGGGTTCTTTGACCCCTTGTCAGAGGGGGGGTACTGTTAGGATCTCCTGCTCTGTGCTGCCATGTCGCCATGGCAACCGGGAGGCAAGTGTTAGCGAAGTAACCTGAGCGCAGCTGATACTCCGGTCCGGGTTTTTACTGTGTAGTGGTTACAGGCTCTGTGCACGGCAGGGAATCCGGCGCTGGTTTTGTGCTCACAGTCTGTGAGGTCTGAGTGGGGCGTGGACAGCACCTGCTATATAAACCATCCTCTCAGGCTAGGCAAATGCTGCTGAATCTTTGTTTGTTAGTCAGTTCCAGAGAGTTAGCTAGTACTGTGTGACTTTGTATTTACTTGTTGCTTACTGCGAATAGGCCTTGGGATTCGGTACTTCATTCTGCCAATCCGGACCTAGCAGTAAGACTGGAGTCAGTTGTTTGACCTGCTGGGGTTCTTTTGCTATTCTGTGAACCCAGCAGGTTTGCGGCTGTACTCTCAGACCTGCTTGCTTAATCCTCCCTCACTGTGCAGGGCGTCCAGGTGTCAGTTTAGTGGCAGTAAGCTGAACCTGTGCCCTGCAAGTGGGGGTTAGGATTGTGGATACTCTCCTTGTGTCTATATTTCTATCTCTGACCAAGGAGTTTATTCCCACACCCGTTGGTAACCCTTTGGGGTTTTTTCTGTTGCTCTTAGCAACATCATTTCAGGTGCTCCACATGTTAAATCACTACACATCGCTTCATTGTCCGCTCTATTCCATCTGAGCATTCCTGACACTAGGGAGACACCCAATTCCTGAGCCTTTGGGCTTCTCCGTTCACTTTGTGTTTATTAGATATTCCATCACCTCCTGTGTATGTTATGTTATACTGTCTGTGAGTTCGTTTGCTTCGCTTCCCTCTCTGTTCATACACCGGTATACTCCTGTTAGCACTGGTGTGCGTAACAATTGTTTCCCAATCGAGATCCTCAAAGCACACTAGCAGTCCAGGTCTTAAGGATAGTTATACTTGAGCACAGGTGAAATAATTAATGCCTTGTTTATTTTGATTTAACCATCTGGGCTCAAGCATGGATATCCTTAATTCCTGGACTGTTTACCTTGAGAGCCATGGTTGGGAAACTCTGGTTTATACTTTACATCCAACTAAAACACAAATACAAAACTAGACTACAAATCACTACTCCATTAAACCGATAAGCTACTTTAAATATTGTAACACAAATCTATTGACTACTCCTTATAAAAAAAAAAAAACTACCATGGTGCAGCATATCCTTAAGTCTGATATCCTCAAGTTCTTTATGTTAAGGATTTATGTCTTTCTATTTTCTTTTCCAGTGTTTTATTCAATGTATGATATTCTCTGCTGTCAATCTTTGTTGTTCTAACTAAAAAGTTAGAATAAAG
This sequence comes from Pseudophryne corroboree, assembly GCF_028390025.1. Classification (NCBI taxonomy): domain Eukaryota; kingdom Metazoa; phylum Chordata; class Amphibia; order Anura; family Myobatrachidae; genus Pseudophryne; species Pseudophryne corroboree. Next base: position 815,412,860 of record NC_086447.1, read on the forward strand.
AAGATGAAAATACTGGGCCGCAGGACACAGTGACTAGTTACTCTATTGCGCAAGGGAATTTTGAGTGCCTGAATCCTTGCGATCTACAGTTATATTACACATCATGGTATGGGAATATTTATATATAAACAGTATAATAAATTCTTTCTCATAATAAATTATATAATAGTTTTATACATTTAGATTAAAAGCTCTGTACAAGTACATGTAAAAAGAAAAGCATATCCAACAGCTAGTAGACCTGTAGGGCTCGCTTATTTTTGTGAGATCTTGTCTACGAATAGTTTATCTGTGCTAGGCTTTCTGCTGATGTGCTCACATTTGTTCTGCCACCCATTTAGTTGGATGAGAACTTTAAAATAGAATGTTAGATCCTAAAATTATTTGCACAAGAAAAAGTACAGCTAGGTGTCTTCTTATACAAATATATCTCAATATCTCTTTATTTAAGATTCTGGGGACAAAAGAGGCGTCTGACATAAAGGCTCCATCAAACGTTTTATGTATAGTTTGAGCTTTCTTGCGCCAAAACAAACTCTTTGCTGACAAGGAAGCTCACTTTTTTCTTTCCTTAATCTAACTTGGCCCAACCCAGAATGACCTTGTTTAATCATCTCTGAGTCTTTGAGTGCATTGTAACTTGGCACACAAAGAGAACATGTGGCATCTCTAAGGAAGGCCTTGGTATCTTATAGCAAGTTATGCGTAATGCTCATCACAAAGCTTTGAAGGCTCTCCCTCTATATCACACTGGAGTATTTAACCTGTACCGTTCCAGTGTCGATGGCAAGGCTTCACTCTATCCTTTTATTTCCAGTCTACTATAATTCAAACATCAGTGGATAAGAATATGTTGCACAGATCTGTCCCCATTCTCTATAAAAGTGCTTACTTATGTTGCATTTCAAATTCCTGCCCTCTGTTACGAGATTATAGCTTTATTCTAGAAATCCATTTGGGTTATCTTCATGACCCCTTAATACAATTAAATGTTCATAGTATTTTTTTTATTTTGTTTTTAAAGGGTAGTTGTCTATCTCTCTTATGAACCTTTATTTCTTAAATGTTTCCTGTTATGTATTTCCTTTCTTTCTTTAATAATTCTTGTTTTAAAGCCTGGATGTCGGATTAGTTGTATGCAAAACATGAACTATTTTTTCCTGCACAAATTGGGTTAATATTATATCTGTTAGTTTATTTCTAGATTATTTTGTACTGTTCCCGAGAGTGTAATTGGTTGTATCTGGCAGCGAAAAGGGCAGTTTGAGAAAAGCATCTCAGGCCACCATAGAAAAAGAGAACGGTATCTGAGGAGCATTGCTCCCTCATTTTGTAACCTGCTTAAGCTGGTTCCATTCTTTCGTTTCTTTTGCAGAAGCAGTAGGGCTTAGAATAAAAGGCGCAGTGGCATTACTGCAGGTTTAGTGACTCACAGGAAGCTGACAAGGAACACAGTTGCTGTAGGTCCCTTTATAGATTCACAGCCTGCTTCCCTGTCCCAAACTGTATAGAGACAATGCATACAAAGACATGGGAACGATCTGATCTCCCTCCGCAGTTGCTTTAGAATCCCTGCCAAACAGTACATTATAAAGACGATTTAGCTCAGGAATTTAGCCATGTTGTGTCCACCCACTAGGGCATCCCCTGGTGGGCATTTTGAACCCATTCATCTAAATACATAAAATGAACAGGGTAATAAACCCATTCATACCATATATTGTATTTATTTGTTTAATGTGAAAGGGTTTGTTTCTTTTGAAAAAGAAAAAAAAAGTCTTTCTCATTCACCCATGGAAATGTATTATACTAAAAGATTAGTCTGAAATTATACCGAAGATTAGACAGAAATTATATTGAAAGATTAGGCTAATAGAAAGTGTGACCAGTTCAGTCACAGAGTATTAAATATGCTAAGATTCGCGCTTTCAGTCTGATGCCTTCCCCCCTCCTATTATCACTGGGATTATTGAAAATAAATGGCTAGTGACCAATTGGTAAAAGATGTTAATTTTCCCTTCCAAATGTTTTAATATTTACAAATCTTTTTATATATTATGAACCACGATTGTATTAATTATATAATTTTCTTCGTAGAATATTTAAACTGTTTTATGTGATATTATTCATTGTATAAAATTCACATAAATTATTAACCAACTTCTTATAGGCACTTTTTAAAGTTATTTTAAATCCCCTATTACAGAAAATATAAATTTTATTAAATATTTTAGAATTTTAAGCTAGTATACTGTAATTAAACACTGAAGAGATTAGCACATATATTAGTACATAGAATATAGTAATTATTTTAATATTTCTGTCTGATGTCTGTAGCCACTGTGAAAAGGAAAACATAAAGTGTAGGCTCACTACATGAATTATGGATTTCTTTCTTTTAGCATTTCTAAATCAATTCTTTGCATAGTTTGCTTAACGGAAAAGGTAATAATTATAATTGAAAAGTGGGCATCAGGAGCCTGTAAGATAGAGTCCCTGGCACATTGACATGTACACAGGTAGTGCAAGCTTACACATTCTTGCATTCGGCCACCAAAAATCCTGGATCAGATCTGTCATTTTCCTCATGCTGAAAAGCCATGCCCATGTCAATCCTGAGTCATGTTCCCTTTGCAGGACCTGCAGCTCATAGCAAGGGGGAGCAAAGGTCTTGACTACAGGTGCCTTGCCATTTTGGATAGGGGGGAGTTATTGCGCCACTTGTGTTTGACAATTATTAAGAATAAGAAATAACATATAACATAAAAAGTGAAGTTTAAAATAGACACTCCCTAAAAATTCAAAAGGGTGTCAGCTGACCCCCAGACAGGGATGGTAGTTCCCTGCGATATAAGAGAATGTATAAAAAGGGGGGAGGGGGGAATATAGCGACCAACGGTGTCTTTTAAAAACTCACAATGAAGGTAAAAAATATAAATACAATTTATTCACATAAAATAAAGTTTTCACATAAGGTTTTACACATAAAAATATCTTAATAACAGGTCTCTTTAAAAAAATGGGATAAAAACAATTTACACAATTCTAAGTATATTACCCGTTAAAAATAGATAAGAAGATTATAACTTAACTGGGTATAAGGTCACTGCCAGGTTGCCCAACGCGTTTCGTCATACAGACTTCATCAAGGGGCCTTGCCATTTTGATCTGGATCAGTAATTCTGAAGAATAAAGTTTGGAGGGATATTGGCTTTGTTCATGACAGAACTACCAGAAGAGTATGTTGGCCTCATACATTTGCTGGATCATGGTTGGCATGTTATTATGAAGTTGAATCTCTGTAGGAGTAATTTCATGCCTACCGTGAGTTCATTCTCTTTGTCAATTGAATATTCTGAATTGGTAAATTGTAATTTGAACCCCTCTAGAAAGGGCCCTGCAAAGTTAGCAAGAGCAATGATGATGGCCAACAACTTCTAATTTCCGTGCTACAGTTGACCTTGGCTGAGGTGAACATTACCAAAAAGAAAGTGCAGAAGTGAAGGATGTCTTTGTTATCTATTTGGAAAAGAATAGCTTCATCATCTTCAACGGTATAAGCCTGACCGGGGTCAGGATATTGGGGGATGTGTGCTGAGGTGAAAAGATGTTTCAAAGTGTCAAAATCCTTTTGTGCCTGTCTGGGCAATGCATATGGTAGTCTCTTTTTTTAGTCAGTAGTTATTGGGCTAACTTTTTCAGAACTTCCTAATAAAATATTTGTAGAAGTTGCTAAACCCCATGACTTCTAGATTGTCTTGATCCTCCTAGGTACAGTGGAGAACTCTCTGGTTTCATTTATGTGCCCGGCGCAGAAATTATGTGTCCCAGGAAGTGCACTATGCATTGGTTGAGGGGACACTTTTCCATCTTGGCAAATAGTAATTTATCCAGGAGTCTCAAGCATGCTGAAGAAAATACTGATATTATCCAGGAAGATGAGGACAGATGTCTTCATTTGGTTCCCAAAGAGAGAATTCACATATGCTTGAAAGATGGCTTGGGTATTACACAGGCCGAATGACATCATTCTGTACTGTTATTGCCGTCATTCATCTTGAACATTGTTTTCCATCCGCCCCTTCTTGCAAGTCCAGTTTGGTGAAGACTGTGGTGTGATCAAGCCTCTCAAAGTGGTTTTAGCTTCTTGATTGTCATTTCTTTAAGCTCTTGACTATAGATACATGGTCTTAAGGACTCATCCTTATTTGTCATGGAAAATAACCCTGCTCCAGCTGGGCTCCATGATGAACTCTCACTTCAAGTTCCTCTGTATGTGGGTGGTCCTGGACCTTGTTTCAGGAAAGACCTAGCTAAAGCCTTGCTATTCTTCAGGCAACAACTCCTCTAGTCTGGTCTTAATTTTTTTTTGTATAGTAGCATGTACCATTTCCACCTTTGTTTGGGGTTTGTTTTTACCAGAAATGAGCATATTAGGGTTCAAAACAGAATGATAGCTTGATTAAGTCACGGGCTTCACCGCGCTGTTCAGTCACTCCATTCTGAAGATAAACGTATGGTGGTTCCCATCCAAAAGGTCTAGTTAACGGTTAGATGAGTTTCGATACAATATTTCTTTTCCAGGTATTGACTACTTAACCGGAAAAAAAACACATTTTGTTTCCCCCAGCACCCTGAATAATAACAGTAACCAGATTTAAATCCCATACAATATCTTAGAATTCAGAGATCTTGGTTACATATATCTGCGCAAATGTATGTATAAGCCCCCAAGCCTCTCTGTATATATTGGGGGTCCCTAGCGCTATATCTAGGTGCAGGGCATGGCACCCCAAAAATCAGCATAAGTCAGACAGCCCAGGGCAGTATACCAGTGAAAAGCTAACTAATATCTGCCTGCAATACTGCAACTTTCAAATAAACCGTTTGGTGTATTCTTTGCTCCTGTAGGAAAAGATCTTGTTTAGTAGAAAGTGTTTGAGTAGGCTTAAAAATGTCCTCTAGTTCTCTGTTTTCCTCATGAGTTTGAGCTGATATTTCTTTCTCAATGAAAGTTTGTGAGCCCGTTTTGTCTGTGGGATTGCTTTGCGATTGGTGCAGGTTTTGTTTTTGGGTCAGGTCTTTCATGTTTCCTATTTCTTTTACTGTTTTTTTTTTTTTCTTTCTACATTTGCACGTTTTTTTTTGCCATTAAAATATATCTATTATATTATACCAGTGTGTCTCAAATTCAATCCTCAGTGCCCCATCAAGCTCACCTTTTTCTAGGTCACCTAGCAAAGCACAGAGCTGTAGAGAGCTTGGCCGGGCCCCTGATGGGCCCCTCCAGCAAGACACAGGTGTATTCATTACTCACCGGCTCATTTTAAAAGACCAACAGGTGGAACTAATTATTTCACTTGTGATTTTGTGAGCAGACCTGGAAAACATGAACAATTTTGTGTCCTGAGGAATTTGTTTGTAGAGTCGCTGTTTGTCACATCCTGACAGAAATGTTTTATATAGCATCTTCCTTTACATTGTGTACGGTTTTACAGTGATGTTTTATGCAGACTTTATTTTTCTTTTATGCCTTTGTCCTTCAGGCTCAATAAGAAATCCACGATAAATAGCCTGTTTTCGGGTGCCACGACAGTGTTAACCTATAGGCTGGGAACTTACCTGGATTCTGCGGGTTGACATGGTAATTTACAGGGCGAAAAAAGGGGGCTCTAATTGAATAACCTCAGGCATTAAAGCACGGGGCTAGCAACCTATTAAACCTGCAGGGAATTACCACATCTAATTGAATTCTCCCCTTAGACTGTGACCTAATTCTGGTGGAGCAGCCCATAACTGCGTTTCCATTTTCTTTTATTAGCCTTTGACCTTTTCAGTGGGGATGTATATCTTCAGCTGATATTAGGAATAATAATATACAAGATGTGAGGTCTCCGTCAGGCAGTGTGGCACATTTTGTAGCTTTATTAGCGCAGTCCGCAACTGTATGGAGGAAATCCGGGCTGCAGTTCATGTGCCTTCTCAGATGTTGGTGTTTCCTTAGAGTATGTAGCAATAAGCCTCCCTGGCTCTCTGATCCAGCTGCTAATGCAGTAACGATATTACTTACAACTGGAAGTTCCCATTTGTGATGCAATTTTGTTTATTCCACATTATTTTAAAAAAGCAACGGTACTCAACCTTGTGTTCAAGTACCTTCAGGTGTACTTGCTGTGCTGTTGATTGTGATATATTATGTTGACGTACATAATGTCAACATGGTCTGAATGTTCACTTTCAGGATGCCACAATGTTCAGTATGTTGACATTTACAATGTCAATGCTGACATAGTGTCGACATTGCCAGAATGTCAACAATGGTATTTTATGGTAAATATTATTATTATTATTATTACATTTTATTTATAAGGCGCAACATGTGTTTCGCAGCGCCGTACAAAGGACAGTACAGGGAGACAAAACATAGCATTACAGTAAATAAATAACAGAAATAGAGTACAGGTAACAGAGCACCACACGTTCTCAAGACATAATACAGCTAAGATGTAAGTATTGATGGAGTGGTCATCGTACTACTAGAGGCTGGTGGCCATAGATGGAGATGAGCCTTTACTAGCAGGATAAAGATGGTCGTTGAGTAGGGGAGAGCTGCGAGTGAAATGTGTCGAGACGAGGGCTTAGATAACAAAAGGAAAGAGGGCCCTGCTCTGAAGAGCTAACAATCTAGTGGGGAGGGGCGACAGACAGATGACAAGAGGTGCAGGCAAGTGGGAGGTAGCCTGATGGCAGTATGCAAGCAAAGCTGAGATGTTCACGGCATGACGCAGGGGGGTGGAGGCGTGGCTTCAGCACTGGGTTATGCATCGGGAGGGTATGCTTTGATGAATAGGTGGGTTTTTAGTGCCCGTTTGAAGCTTTGCAAGGTCGGGGAGAGTCTAATGGAGCGGGGGAGTGCGTTCCACTGAAGGGGTGCAGCATGGGCAAAATCCTGAACTCATGCATGGGAAGCAGTGACCAGGGTGGTGGAGAGGCGATGGTCATTAGTCGACCGTAGGGGGCGGGAGGGAGTATGAAGGGAAAGGAGGTTGGAGATGTAGGGAGCAGTGGAATTAGAGATGGCCTTGTATGTGAGGGTGAGGAGTTTGAAGAGGATTCTGTAGGGGAATGGGAGCCAGTGTAGATTTTGTCGAAGGGGAGTGGCAGATGTGGTGCGGCGGGAGAGGAAGATAAGCCTAGCTGCGGAGTTCAGGACAGATTGGAGGGGAGCAAGATGGGAGCAAGCGAGGCCAGTGAGGAGGACATTGCAGTAGTCAAGTCGTGAGATGACCAGTGAGTGGATGATGAGTTTAGTTGCACTCTGGGACAGATATGGCCTGATACGAGCAATGTTGCGTAGCTGGAAACAACAGGATTGTGCCAGAGCTTGGATGTGGGGTGCAAAGGAGAGGGAGGAGTCAAGAGTGACGCCCAAGCAGCGGAGTTGGGGAACGGGGGAGATGGTGGTGTTGTCAACAATGATGGAGATATTGGTCGGGGGTGTTGCTCTGGATGGGGGGAAGATGATGAGTTCAGTTTTGTCCATGTTGAGCTTTAAAGAGCGTTCAGACATCCAGGAGGAGATTGCGGAGAGGCAGCTGGAAACCTGAGAGAGTACAGAGGGGGACAGATCAGGAGATGAGAGGTAGAGTTGTGTGTCATCAGCATAGAGGTGCTATTGAAGGCCAAATGAGTTAATGAGCGCACCCAGGGAAGAGGTATACAGGGAGAACAGAAGGGGTCCAAGGACAGAACCCTGAGGGACACCAACAGGAAGGGTGTGAGGTGGTGCTGGAGGCAGACACAGAGAAGGAGCGGTTAGTGAGGTAAGAAGAAAACCAGTCAAGGACAGTGCTAGAGAGGCCAGCGTTTTGGAGTGTGCGGAGGAGGAGAGGATGATCTACGGTGTCAAAGGCAGCAGAGAGGTCCAGAAGGATGAGCAGAGAGAAGTAGCCCCTGGATTTGGCCGAAAGCAGGTCATTGGTGACTTTCACCAGGGCAGTCTCAGTTGAGTGGAGTGGGCGAAAGCCAGATTGTAGTGGATCGAGGATGGAGTTGTCAGAGAAGTAGCTTGTGAGACGGCTGTAGACTAGTCGTTCAAGTAATTTGGAGGCGAAAGGGAGAAGAGAGATGGGGCGGTAGTTAGTGGGTGATGAGGGGGTCGAGGTTGGGTTTTTTGAGAATAGGAGAGACCAGAGCATGTTTGAATGGTGAGGGGAAGATGCCGGTGGAGAGGGAGAGGTTAAAAAGGTGAGCAAGGTGGGAGCAGGCAGTGGGGGAGAGGGAGCTGAGAAGACGGGAGGGAAGGGGGTCCAGGGGGCAGGTGGAGGGGGGAGAGGATAAGATGAGGGAGTGGACTTCCTTTTCTGAAGTGGGACAGAAGGAGGACAGGGTGGGATAGATGGAGGGGAGGGATAAAGGGGGCATGGGGGTAGCAGAGGGGTGACGGCGGGAGATGTCGTGTTGGATGTCCTCAATTTTGGAGATGAAGAAGGAGGCAAAGTCAGTGGCAGTGAGGGAGGATGGGAGGGGAGGAGGAGGGGGGCGAAGTAGAGTGTTGAAAGTTTCAAAGAGACGGTGTGGACAGGAGGACTGAGAAGGGATGAGTGCTTGGAAAAAGGATTGCTTGGCAAGGGAAAGAGCAGAGCTGTAGGAGGAGAGAATAAACTTGAAAAAGAGGAAGTCCTCCAGGAGCATTCAGCGGAGCGTGAGCATTTTTGTAAGAAACGTGTTAGTTTGGTGTGCCAGGGTTGGGGTTTGGAGCGGCGGAGGGGGTCAGAGGAGAGGGGGGCCACAGAGTCGAGAGCAGCGGTTAGGGAAGAGTTATAGAAGGAGGCTGCCTGGTTGGGACAAGTTATAGTGGAAAGAGGAGATAGGAAAGTTTCAAGGGAGGACATGAAAGTGGGGTTGAGAGACCCGAGATTGCGTCTGGTGGTGGTGGGTCTGGGCGTGGAGAGGAGGAAGGAGGATGAGAGGGTGAAAGAAAGCAGATGGTGGTCAGAGAGAGGGAAGGAAGAGTTTGAGAAATCAGAGAAATCACATCGGTGGGTGAAGACAAGGTCGAGGTAGTGGCCGAGATTGTGAGTAGGGGTGGAGGTCCATTGAGAAAGTCCAAAGGAGGTGGAAAGGGCGAGAAGATTAGTGGAAGCGGCATTAGTGATGTCAATAGGGATGTTAAAGTCACCGAGGATGACAGAGGGGAGGTCGTAGGAGAGAAAGTGGGGAAGCCAGGCAGCAAAGTTGTCAAGGAAAGGTGAACAGTGGCCAGGGGGGCGGTAGATCACTGCCACAAGGAGGTGAATGGGGTAGAAGAGGCGGATAGTGTGGACCTCGAAGGTGGAGAAGGTGAGGGAGGGCTCAGGTGGGATGACACGAAAGGTGCAGTTAGGTGAGAGAAGGATGCCCACGCCTCCACCCTGGCGACCATCAAGTCTGACCGTGTGGGTGAAGGAGAGGCCTCCGTAGGAGAGGGCAGCAGGGGAGGTGGTGTCAGAGGAGGAGAGCCAGGTTTCAGTGATGGCGAGAAGGTGAAAAGAGTGGGAGATGAAGAGGTCGTGGATAGTTGGCAGCTTGTTGCAGATTGATCTAGCATTCCAGAGTGCACAGGAGAAAGGAAGGGAGGGGACAGGGGAGATAGGGATAAGGTTGGCTGGGTTCTGAGTGTTTGTGGGTGATTTTAAATTTGGGGGGTGAGACCTTGCAGTGAGGATTGGTATGTGACATGATCGAGGAGCCATAATTTGGTACAGTAGTGTTCAGAGGAATAGAATGGTGTGGGTGTAATATAAAATGAACAAGGAGAATGTGGGGTGTAATGTAAGCAAAAGACAGTGCAAACAGAATTTTAAGAAATAATGTTTGGAGCGGAAAGGCTGAGATGGATACACAGTGGTTGTAGATTGTGTAAATGAGAGTGTGAGCAATGTGTGAAAGCAGTAGGGCTGCTACTTAATCAGATAGGTAGTTCAGTTCTGTGCAGGCTGCAGGCGTTGCTGGTAGTGGTATAGGTAACTCACTGTAGTCTGTTTGCAGTTCTTTTGTGGAGGTGGGGGAGATAGTCTGCTGTCCTTCTGTTTCTCTCCTATTCATCTCCGTATATCTCCAAAGATTATATCATACTTTGCACTAACATACTTCGCAACTAAGATGCTTGCAGCCTTGATCTATACTAGTTAAATAACCATGCAGACATGGATATAGGGTTAATTGATAGCAACACCCACCCTCTGAAAATTCCACCCACAACAAAAGGTTGCCTCAAGGTGTGAACAAACCACTATACCCCCACTAATACACAGTGAGAACAGACTATAGTCTGGCCTAGAAATCACTAATTAAAGATACAATTGTCAATACCTAGCATAGTTCAAAAAGCATGTAATGGATGGATGTAAAAGTTGCAGCAGTGAGAGATTGTCAATACCTGAGGAAGACAAAGAGAGGGTAGAGGTCACATCAGCTGAGGTATCTCCGTATATCTCCAAAGATTATAAATAAAAGAGTAACCCTAACCCCAATTGTAGTCTAAGCCTAACTCTATAATTATGTGTCGACATTCTGGCTGTCATTCTGGCAGTGTTGGCATTATGTCAATGTAGAAGCTGAATGTCAATATCCTAAGGGGTATAAGCAGAATCTGATTGGCTGCTGTGGGCAACATCTCCACTTCTTAAAACCTGCACTTTAATAAATATACCCCTAAATGTTGACTTTCAGACCATGCTGAGATTCTGAATGCCCACATAATGACTATGGGCCTAATTCAGACCTGATTGCTGTGCTGCAAATTATACTGTTCTGCGAGCAGATAGTTGCCACCCAGGGGGAGTGAAAAGTCACCCCGTGCAGGTGTGCGAATGCATGTGTACGCTGTGCGAAAAATCCCCTTAGTCAGCGGACAGATGCAAAACCGTTCGCATCACACTCACCATCGAATGTTTCTCCCATTCTGTGCAGTGTGTGCGTAGCTCAATACTTACTCCTCCAGTGCAAAGAAATCAGGCTGATCGGGGCCGGGCTGACGTTTCACACCCTCCCTGAAAACGCTTGGGAACACCTGCGTTTTTCCTGACACTCCCAGAAAACGGTCACTTACCACCCACAAAAGTCTGCTTCCTGTCAATCACCATGCGAACGGCCGTGTGATCGAAATTTTCACACCATCCTGTCGCTGTTTGGCGACGTGCCAGTGCATTGTGGTGCATACACATGCGCAGGAGTTTGATAATCGCCCGCTCTGTGAAAACGCACAGCAGCGATGAGGTTTGAAGCGGACCCTATATAGTGTTCACTCTAGGAGTGAAATCGGGCAGGGCGCCGGAGTCCGGGGGCACATGTGTGCGCGCGCGGCTTCGCCGCACGCGCACTCGAAATGGGGGCGCGGCCACGCAAATTTCATTTTAGGGGGCGGTGCGGCCCACAGACGCTACTATAGAGAGCGTCTGTGGCCGGCGACGTCACTGTTGGGGGCGTGCCCAGCACCTCCGTCGGTGCTGGGCTTCCCCCAGCCCTCTCCCAATGCGTGAATGGATGCCGCGCGCATGCGCACGGCATCTATACACGCCGGGAGGGCAGGGAGCGGGCGGCTGTTCTAGCAGGTCGCCGCAAAAAGGCAGGGTGGGTTTTGCCTGTTAAAAAAACGGGCAGGGCGCGGCGCCCTGCTAAAACAGCCTAGAGTGAACACTACTATATACTGTGATGATCAGGGTTACTTGTAAAATTGTCTTTAATGGCAGGGTGGGGAATCCAGGTAATATTTAGACGCCTAAGTAATATGTAATCATATTTGTCTCCTTTTTTTCAAATCATGTTTATATCACATTTATAGCTTTTCTATATAGCAGTGCCTAAACATTTTTTCTAATAGCAATTATTTTTATTAGAAATATATTACTTTCAAATATTAGTGGTTCATATAATGCAGGGGTTCCCCAGCTGAAAAATAAATGAGAACCATTAATATAAGATCTCTAGGTAGCTTGGCGGCAATTTACTAAGAATCGCACCCCAGGTGCAAGCAGAAAATCTGACTAAACTACTGCCGCAATGCTATCTCCTGCCTTTAGCGTGGCACAAACAGCATTGCAGCAAGCACAAAGTTGGAGAATACCCGTTCTTGTGACTAAACACCCGGTTTACGGCGCGAGAACCGGCATTCTCCGACATAGCATCACGGTCAATTGAAAAGCTCCGGTACCTCCTTCCCAGCACTATTTATATTGTCAGAATTGAATTGATCCCATATCCTTTATCCCTAAATAACGTGGGTAATGTTAAGGTTTTTTCAGTACTGTGTAAACATTTCATGTGGAACTACATGCTTTGCATCGAATGCTGAGGATTGATAATTTTTAGGAAAAACAGTTTGTTCATTTTCAGATAGCAAAGTAGTGTGAATTACTTACTGTAAAGAAGTTGGTGCAGCAGCAGCGCACAAAGTCCTAGATCTTATCAATACTATACACCAAGGTCCCTCCCAGTTTATCAAGATAATGGAACATAGATTTTAATAGCACAAATGTACGTTCTATCACAGATTGAGTGAACCTATGTGCATCATTATACTTGTGCTCTGCAGGACTATCAGGAAGTGGCAATGGAGTCAGAAGCCAGGATAAACATCCATACCCTGAGTTCCCTGTAAGGCAAAAAAAATTAAATTGTGTGATTGTTAATATAACCACATTTCTAGGTGGGTATTGAGGAAGTAACCAGACGATGTGTACTTACCAATCAGTCTGTCAGACAATGTTTGGTTTGTGGAATGCCAGCCGCAGCAGCACGATGAAGAGAGAGTCAGGACTTGCGGCCGCCAACATGGGGGCCTAGGTGCTCCGGGACAGAGCATGAACGGAAGAGGTCCAACATCCCAAGGAAGAACCTAGGCTTAATGTAGGCTCTGCGGCACCCCTACCTGCTGGTTCCTCTGTTATGTTTCTTGCTCATGGGCCCTTTCAGTGAGCCGGTGCTGGCCACATGTAATCACTGCCTGCATCCAGGCTACTCCATAACCTGAATGTGCTATGGTTGAGAGCAGAAAGTGAGTGTTGCAGATGAGTGGATGGCCTTTTATTAGCATCCTGATTGATTTAGTGCTAATATTAATGGATTTCACAAGTTGCTTTTTTTTTGGTAGTGGTGCATTGAGGTGCGACTTTGTTGCGATTTTTGTGCGACTTTGGTGGCGCTTTTGATGCTTCTTCTTATACCAAAAAATGGTTGTTCCATGTGAACAGGTATAAAAAATCAGTGCATTGATTTAGTGCATTGAGGTGCAATTTTGGTGTGAAGTGGAGTGATTTGTCAAACACTACTTTTAGTAAATTTGCAAATTCCAATAATACCAATGTTGTTTGTACCGATGGTGATTTGGAGTACGAAGTCGCATTTGACATGCGACGTTCAAGCAAATTAATTCTTAGTAAATTAGCAATTCACAAAATTGCATATTTTTCATTAGGAAATGCAAATCGTCCAAAATCGCCCTTTGGTAAATTTTCACCAGGGACTTTTCACTTGGTGATCGTCCCTTCACATCGAGACTTTGGCTTCTATACACAATATAGCTTGCAAATTCAGCTGTAATCTTTTCAGGTTTCAGTATGATGTATACAGGTCTGTGTGTGGTGTAAGAGGTGTAGTATGGTATGCCGGCGGCCGGGCTCCCGGCGACCAGCATACCGGTGCTGGGAGCCCGACTGCCGGCATACCTGCGCTAGCCACGCTGCAGGCACGGTAGCGCGCCACGCTATTTATTTTCCCTTAAGGGGGGTCGTTGACCCCCACGAGGGAGAATATCTGTTGGTATGCCGGGTGTCGGGATTCCGGCGCCGGTATACTGTGCGCCGGGATCCCGACATTCAGCAACCGGAAGACCACCCGGTGAAAGACATCAGTAGCTGATGTTGGATCGACAGGAGGTGGCGGAGTCCCCAGACGAGCACCTTTTATAAGGCTAACAGTGGAAGCTGACGTATAGCACGTACACCTCTGCTATTTTTGGCTTATGCCACACCTCTAGGATAGCATTTTTAATAGAGATGTTTCCTTGTCAAATCTATCAGCTAAAGGAAATAAAATTGAAGTGTAATAACACAATAGTAGGCAGGACATTATAGGTAGGAAAAAAATAAATACAGACATTTATATTAAACATCTAGATTATTAGAAAACAATGCTGTGGTATTGTAGAATGAATGGAATCCAGGAGGACAAGAAGCCATTGTAATTTCCTGATGTGAGTCATTGTGTCTCCACTTCTAGGTGGTAACGGTAAAACAAAAGCAGGTAATACTCAGCTGTGAGTTCGCATAGACAAGCTGCGAGGATTGTATGCTGTGCGCACAGTGCTCCCTATGTGTAGATCCAGTAATAGGGACAACACAGGATACACCAGGATACTATATACGACAAAAGCACTGTGGAAGTTCAGAAAACAAAAGTTGATCGTTATAATAGATTAAAGAAAAAATAAATGGTGAAATGGTGTACACGCACTGAAAAACCGTAGTCACTGTATGATTATTTGTTCTAGTACTTTTACTCAGTGATTACAGAGTTGCAGTAGAAGTACGTTGCATTGTTCTAACCAAGGCACAGCACCTACTGGCATTTAAAGAACAGTAGTTGAATTCTATTGAAAACATTTGTTGCATGCAAATATTGACTTGTGGTTGTAAACTTGCAGTTTGACACCACAACGCCCCCTCAATGTGACCAACATTGTGTTTTGGGAACAAACAAGATTTGGCAGATATTTACAGAGGAAGTTGCTAATTAAAATCCTAATTGCAAATTACAATGAACCAGGACAGTACAACTAAAGGGCCGTATTCATGGGCCGATTTGGAGAGAGATGTGTGCTGAGATGGTTCGCTCAGCAGACATCTCTCCCCCCGCTCAGCACAGCGCGATGTGTGCTGAGCTTGCGGGGGGAGACGGGGGGGGCTGCTCATTTCACCCAGCGGGCCAATCTAGCAGGCCAATCTAGCACCAGCGATAGCGATGCGCGGGGCTGCGCATCGTTATCGCTGTAAGGGGTACACACGGAGTGCTTGCTGCTTAAAATCTAAGCAATCTAGTGAGATTGCATAGATTTTAAGCAGCGATCGCTCCGTGAGTACCCCCCTTTAGAAATTCTTATCTGTAATTTTAGATTATAGGAACAGTAAGTAATTTCAATTGTGGAGCAAAGTTCTGAATTTTGGACATATCATATCATATGTAGGTTGGTAATAGGACACAAATTATTATTTTTTATTATTATTATTATTATTATTATTATTATTATTATTATTTATATATTTAATATATTTATGTTCAGATTTTAGGCGTTGTCTTTGTTAAGATGAGAATAACTTAATGTAGTAGAGTAACAAAGTGAATTTTTATTTTCTTTTGTGGCTATTATTTTCGTATCATTTTCAGTTCTATACACTTATTGGATTGCAGATGCTTATTTAAATATGAAAGATAGTTTACTAAAGTCTAGGCAAATTTATAAATTCTAAATATTATAAACTTTTTTGTCCGTTAATGTTACTCTTTTTTTGTTTGTTTGTTTGTTTGTTTGTTTGTTTGTTTGTTTGTTACTCATTAGTTCAGGCCAGAATAAAGCCTGGGGTCATGGTAATTTATTCAATTGCATTGTAATTATTTACACGAAATATATGAGCCAAAGTATTCATGTGGGCATTATACACAGATGCATCAGTATAAACTCCTGGAAATTTGGTGAGTTTTGATCAGAGATGTGCGGAAAAGTTTGGCCCTGCCTCACCTGCCGTAGACTTTTTACTCCAGAGTTTGGGCTATAAAAATGATTAGAATAATACAAAGAAGATATATCAAACATATTCTTTGTATTTTTCATAACTGTACACAGTCAAAACTCTGGTTTAAACGTTAGTATGAAAGGAAAGGTTCTGCCTCACCCCACCGCACTTCTAAAGCTGAACGCAGACCCCAGTATACTTAAGTGGGGTGGACATATTATTATTACCAGTTATTTATATGGCACGTAAATAGGCATATAAGGGCTGATTAAAAACAGGTGAAATGCAGCCTTGAAGCCAGCCACAGAACCTGTGTAATTCATGGGTGTCCCAATTTAAAGGGATAGTATGGTAAGCCAACACATACATATTCTGCAACGCTTTAAAGAGAATATTTTGGAAAATCACATCACTCTCCGCGGAGTTTACAATCTATGGGGCATATTCAAATAGCCGTGACGTTTACTCCGCAGCTAATCAATTGCGTTGCGCAGGGAAAAGGTATTCCATTAAAATGCCTAAACACTGGGTTAACACGCACTAACGCTCTGGTTCTATGTATAGTGTAGAATCAGTGGCTTTCCCCCCGCACATTAAAATGCAGAATTTGTATTTTATTTCAGATTTCTCCTTGCAGCTTCTGAAGCTCAGAGAAAAATTAGTAATGGTAGTTAACGCAAAAGGTTCCCACAGCTAATTGAATCGGGCAGTGATGACAATTAGCAGCAACTTAAACCCTGAGGCTAATTGAATATGCCCCTATATTCGCTATCACGTGGGGATACATACATACATACATACATACATACATACAGTACATACGTACGTACGTACGTACGTACGTACGTACGTACGTACGTACGTACGTACATACATACATACATACATACATCATACACTTTTGTGTTCACTCTTGTTGGGAGCCAAGTAACCTACCAGTATATTTTTGGATTGTGGTAGGAAACCAGTGCTGAGGAACTGAATAACTGGTTATTAATTTGCCCTTGTAAAGTACTAGATATACTATATGGGTTTTAGGATGTTTTGCAGCCGTTTTATCACAGTTGGTGATTGTGGGCTACACCTTTTACTATTAGTTTACACGCTTGTATCTTGCAATGTACGTACCACAGACTGGAGAGACACAGCTGTTTTACAGATAAATCCTTGTTTCCAGGGACTACCATCTTCATTATTGGTGGAGAGCAAGTCACAGTATGTGATGATGTTCATGTGGTTATTATAGCTTGCATTTATGTGTGATTTGTCAGTGTTTTTATTCATACTGACAATATAAAAGATTATCAAGTGAAGGTTAGAATGCAAGCAAACTCAATAGTGGGCTGGTCTGAGTAGAGGATTAAATTCATTGCAAATATCCAGTCATCATTGAGCTGTGTAGCTCAGTATGGATTCCGTCTGCCATGTTTTCATGCTATTTTGTTATCCAGATTCGTCAATTAATTCCTCTGCATAAACATAGACCCATGCCTTTATCTTCACATCCCTGCACTCAGCACACATTAACCTTTGGGAGCATGCAAAATAATGAGTTACTGCTCTTTGGCAGAATTCAGATTTCCTCCACATATGTCACTTGGCCAAGCTAGTGTGCATATTCTGATTACAGCAATGAGCGTGTCTTATGCTCTCTGACAAGTTAATGCTCATGATGGAGCAGAATTCCCGTACTGTAGCCACAATGTGTACTTTAGGGTATCCATTTACCATTTATTAAAAGGAAACGCACTAGTTTGGTTTTGTATTTAGGTCATTGGTTTGTTAAACTGTAATAACGGGATTTTTTATTTTTTGACAAATATCACGCTACACAGGTGTTTACTGAACCTCAGAATCTACTAGTAATGAGGTGGTATAGCGATCTTATACTTTTAAGGTTTTGTTGTTACCTGTCATGGAAACAGTATAAAATTAAACAATGCTGTTCAGCAAAATTAAAAAAAGAATCCTTTAGTGTCCCAAGCAAACAGCAGTGGCACTATTAATGCATGGCTCCTCTGATTGGCTGGTCAATATTAACCAACCAGAAAAGTCTGAGGAGCTGGTAGCTCTGTCACCGGTATTGGAAATTTTTCGGTACCCTTGTCACTGATTATGCCAGAAATATTTCCTAGAAGCAGCAGTTTTTCCCAAATGCCTTCTTTGGATATGAAGATATAGTGCTATTTTTTGTATGGCACATTCCAGACAAAGAGCACTAGATCCCACAGAATAGGCCAATATATTTTACATCAGAAAACAAACAATGAGCATTCATGAGTACTACGAGCCCGAATCAGCATGAGCTGTCATTGTTACTAGAGTAGCAAAACTACAACTCTTTTTGCTAGCATGCGGGGGGCCTTCCAGCACAGGGAAAGGCCACACCACATGCCAGGCCCCCCCCCCCCCCCCCCCCCACTAACATGCAAGCGCATCACTGTAACGCGGAGTCAATGCCCCATCACCACCCCCCAGCCAGCTCTTACACTGCGATTGCGTGCGATTGCAGTTTAAGACCTTGCGCAGAACTGCGGAAATCAGCAAGTAGCGATTCCGCACTTCTGTGGCTGATGCTGAATCATGCCTACATACGAATCTGATTGCGTCACGAAATCTTAAAGTATCTGGTTGAGAAATAGGATCTCCTCACTTGTGGCGAGTATTTGAGGTCCATGGAAAATATTTACCAAACTGGGTTGCCTGGGAAGCATGGACAGACCTAAAGGTTGTCTACTATTGGACAACCCTTGCAGTCTGGCCCATGTTCATTCTTTGATGAATTTACCACACTTGGACATAAAGCATTAAAAATCAATACAATTTTACTGTAAGTAAGAATAACAACCCTGTCCCAAGATGTCAGGGAGAAAGATGGATACTCTGCAAATATTTGTTTTATGTTTCATGTTTTTAGCTCAAAGGAGATGAAGGTATAATGGCCCTCATTCCGAGTTGATCGCACGCTAGCTGCTTTTAGCAGCAGTGCAAACGCTAAGCCGCTGCCCTCTGGGAGTGTATCTTAGCTTAGCAGAAGTGCGACTGAAAGGATCGCAGAACGGCGTCTAAATTTTATCAAGCAGTTTCTGAGTAGCTGCAGACTTACTCCTACCTTACGATCACTTCAGACTATTTAGTTCCTGTTTTGACATCACAAACACGCCCTGCGTTGGGCCAGCCACTCCCCCCATTTCCCCAGGCACGCCTGCGTTTTTCAGCACACTCCCGGAAAACGGTCAGTTACCTCCCAGAAATGCCCCATTCCTGTCAATCACTCAGCGGCCAACAGTGCGACTGAAAAGCGTCGCTAGTCCTTGTGTGAAACTGCATCGCCTTTTGTGAAAGTACGTCGCGCGTGCGCACTGCGCCCCATACGCATGTGCAGAACTGCCGCTTTTTAACCTAATCGCCGCGCTGCATCCGAAAGCAGCTAGCGATCAACTCGGAATGAGGGCCAATGTGTAGAAAGATGGACAACCTGATGCAAAATGACGTAATGTGCCCTCTAACTTTCTGAAGGGCCACACGTTACCCTTAACAAAGTAGCCCCATATCCCAAATTGCTCCCAAATGTCATTCACACCTTTCAGGTGTTACTCCCACATGCTCTAAAATGCCCTCATATTCCTCTTAAATCTTTCTTTTTCTATAAAATGCCCAAACATGCCACTTGCAAAAAAGTTCCCACATGTCCTTTCAGACTTCCCAACAAGTCACTTACACAGAAACATAGAATTTGACGGCAGATAAGAACCATTTAGCCCATCTTGTCTGCCCCAGTTTTAACCATATGTTTAACTCAAACCCTTTTTGATGCTTATTTCTTTTTAAGGATATCCTTATGTCTATCCCATGCATGTTTAAATTGCTCTACTGTCTTAGCCTCTGCCAGTCTGCTGGGAGGCTTTGCCACTTACTTGTCCACTACCCTTTCCGTGAAGTAATTTCTCTATCGTCCTAGTGGATGCTGGGGTTCCTGAAAGGACCATGGGGAATAGCGGCTCCGCAGGAGACAGGGCACAAAAGTAAAGCTTTCCGATCAGGTGGTGTGCACTGGCTCCTCCCCCTATGACCCTCCTCCAAGCCAGTTAGATTTTTGTGCCCGGCCGAGAAGGGTGCAATCTAGGTGGCTCTCCTAAAGAGCTGCTTAGAAAAGTTTAGCTTAGGTTTTTTATTTTACAGTGAGTCCTGCTGGCAACAGGATCACTGCAACGAGGGACTTAGGGGAGAAGAAGTGAACTCACCTGCGTGCAGGATGGATTGGCTTCTTGGCTACTGGACATCAGCTCCAGAGGGACGATCACAGGTACAGCCTGGATGGTCAACGGAGCCTTGCCGCCGGCCCCCTTGCAGATGCTGAAGTAAGAAGAGGTCCAGAATCGGCGGCAGAAGACTCCTCAGTCTTCTAAAGGTAGCGCACAGCACTGCAGCTGTGCGCCATTTTCCTCTCAGCACACTTCACACGGCAGTCACTGAGGGTGCAGGGCGCTGGGAGGGGGGCGCCCTGGGAGGCAAATGAATACCTATTTTGGCTAAAAATACCTCACATATAGCCTCCGGAGGCTATATGGAGATATTTAACCCCTGCCAGAATCCGTTAAGAGCGGGAGACGAGGCCGCCGAAAAAGGGGCAGGGGCCTATCTCCTCAGCACACAGCGCCATTTTCCCTCACAGAAAGGCTGGAGGGAAGGCTCCCAGGCTCTCCCCTGCACTGCACTACAGAAACAGGGTTAAAACAGAGAGGGGGGGCACTAATTTGGCGTTAGAAATATATAAAAAAAGATGCTATAAGGGAAAACACTTATATAAGGTTGTCCCTATATAATTATAGCGTTTTTGGTGTGTGCTGGTAAACTCTCCCTCTGTCTCTCCAAAGGGCTAGTGGGTCCTGTCCTCTATCAGAGCATTCCCTGTGTGTGTGCTGTGTGTCGGTACGTGTGTGTCGACATGTATGAGGACGATGTTGGTGAGGAGGGCGGAGCAATTGCCTGTAATGGTGATGTCACTCTCTAGGGAGTCGACACCGGAATGGATGGCTTATTTAGGGAATTACGTGATAATGTCAACACGCTGCAAGGTCGGTTGACGACATGAGACGGCCGACAAACAATTAGTACCGGTCCAGACGTCTCAAAAACACCGTCAGGGGTTTTAAAACGCCCGTTTACTTTAGTCGGTCGACACAGACACAGACAGGGACACTGAATCCAGTGTCGACGGTGAATAAACAAACGTATTCCTTATTAGGGCCACACGTTAAAGGCAATGAAGGAGGTGTTACATATTTCTGATACTACAAGTACCACAAAAGAGGGTATTATGTGGGATGTGAAAAAACTACCGTAGTTTTTCCTGAATCAGATAAATTAAATAAAGTGTGTGATGATGCGTGGGTTCCCCCCGATAGAAAATTATGGGCGGTATACCCTTTCCCGCCAGAAGTTAGGGCGCGTTGGGAAACACCCCTTAGGGTGGATAAGGCGCTCACACGCTTATCAAAACAAGTGGCGGTACCGTCTATAGATAGGGCCGTCCTCAAGGACCAGCTGACAGGAGGCTGGAAAATATCATAAAAAGTATATACACACATACTGGTGTTATACTGCGACCAGCGATCGCCTCAGCCTGGATGTGCAGAGCTGGGGTGGCTTGGTCGGATTCCCTGACTAAAAATATTGATACCCTTGACAGGGACAGTATTTTATTGACTATAGAGCATTTAAAGGATGCATTTCTATATATGCGAGATGCACAGAGGGATATTTGCACTCTGGCATCAAGAGTAAATGCGATGTCCATATCTGCCAGAAGATGTTATGGACACGACAGTGGTCAGGTGATGCAGATTCCAAACGGCACAAAGGTGTATTGCCGTATAAAGGAAGAGGAGTTATTTGGGGTCGGTCCATCGGACCTGGTGGCCACGGCAACTGCTGGAAAATCCGCCGTTTTTACCCTAAGTCACATCTCTGCAGAAAAAGACACCGTCTTTTCAGCCTCAGTCCTTTCGTCCCTATAAGATCATATCTGCCCAGGGATAGAGGAAAGGGAAGAAGACTGCAGCAGGCAGCCCATTCCCAGGAACAGAAGCGTTCCACCGCTTCTGACAAGTTCTCAGCATGGCGCTGAGACCGTACAGGACCCCTGGATCCTACAAGTAGTATCCCAGGGGTACAGATTGGAATGTCGAGACGTTTCCCCTTCGCAGGCTCCTGAAGTCTGCTTTACCAAGGTCTCCCTCCGACAAGGGGGCAGTAAGGGAAAAAATTCACAAGCTGTATTCCCAGCAGGTGATAATTAAATTACCCCTCCTACTACAAGAAAAGGGGTATTATTCCACACTATATTGTGGTACTGAAGCCAGAAGGCTAGGTGAGACTTATTCTAAAAAATTTTTTGAACACTTACAAAGGTTCAAATCAAGATGGAGTCACTCAGAGCAGTGATAACGAACCAGGAAGAAGGGGACTATATAGTGTCCCGGGACATCAGGGATGCTTACCTCTATGTCCCAAATTTGCCCTTCTCACTAAGGGTACCTCAGGTTCGTGGTGCAGAACTGTCACTATCAGTTTCAGACGCTGCCGTTTGGATTGTCCACGGCACCCCGGGTCTTTACCAAGGTAATGGCCGAAATGATGATTCTTCTTCGAAGAAAAGGCGTCTTAATTATCCCTTACTTGGACGATCTCCTGATAAGGGCATAGTCCAGGGAACAGTTGGAGGTCGGAGTAGCACTATCTCGGATACTGCTACAACAGCACGGGTGGATTCTAAATATTCCAAAATCGCAGCTGATCCCGACGACACGTCTGCTGTGCCTAGGGATGATTCTGGACACAGTCCAGAAAAAGGTGTTTCTCCCGGAAGAGAAAGCCAGGGAGTTATCCGAGCTAGTCAGGAACCTCCTAAAAACAGTGCATCATTGCACAAGGGTCCTGGTAAAAATGGTGGCTTCCTACGAAGCAATTCCATTCGGCAGATTTCACGCAAGAACTTTTCAGTGGGATCTGCTGGACAAATGGTCCGGATCGCATCTTCAGATGCATCAGCGGATAACCCTATATCCAAGGACAAGGGTGTCTCTCCTGTGGTGGTTATAGAGTGCTCATCTTCTAGAGGGCCGCAGATTCGGCATTCAGGATTGGATGCTGGTGACCACGGAGCCCAGCCCGAGAGGCTGGGGAGCAGTCACACAAGGAAAAAATTTCCAGGGAGTGTGATCAAGTCTGGAGACTTTTCTCCACATAAATATACTGGAGCTAAGGGTAAATTTATAATGCTCTAAGCTTAGCAAGACCTCTGCTTCAAGGTCAGCCGGTATTGATCCAGTGGGAAAAACATCACGGCAGTCGCCCACGTAAACAGACAGGGCGACACAAGAAGCAGGAGGGCAATGGCAAAAACTGCAAGGACTTTTCGCTGGGCGGAAAATCATGTGATAGCACTGTCAGCAGTGTTTCATCCCGGGAATGGAAACTGGGAAGCAGACTTCCTCAGCAGGCACGACCTCCACCCGGGAGAGTGGAAACTTCATCGGGAAGTTTTTTCCACATGATTGTAAACCGTTGGGAAATACCAAAGGTGGACATGATGGCGTCCCGTCTGAACAAAAAACGGGACAGGTATTGCGCCAGGTCAAGAGACCCTCAGGCAATAGCTGTGGACGTTCTGGTAACACCGTGGGTGTACCAGTCGGTGTATGTGTTCCCTCCTCTGCTTCTCATACCTAAGGTGCTGAGAATTATAAGACGGAGAGGAGTAAGAACTATACTCATGGCTCCGGATTGGCCAAGAAGGACTTGGTACCCGGAACTTCAAGAGATGCTTACAGAGGTCTTATGGCCTCTGCCGCTAAGAAGGGACTTGCTTCAGCAAGTACCATGTCTGTTCCAAGACTTACCGCAGCTGCGTTTGTCGGCATGGCGGTGGAAAGCCGGATCCTAAGGGAAAAAGGCATTCCGGAAGAGGTCATTCCTACCCTGGTCAAAGCCAGAAAGGAGGTGACCGCACAACATTATCACCACATGTGGCGAAAATATGTTGCGTGGTGTGAGGCCAGGAAGGCCCCACAAAGAAATTTCAACTCGGTCGTTTCCTGCATTTCCTGCAAACAGGAGTGTCTATGGGCCTCAAATTGGGGTCCATTAAGGTTCAAATTTCGGCCCTGTCGATTTTCTTCCAGAAAAAATTGGCTTCAGTTCCTGAAGTCCAGAAGTTTGTCAAGGGAGTATTGCATATACAACCCCCTTTTGTGCCTCCAGTGGCACTGTGGGATCTCAACGTAGTTCTGGGATTCCTCAAATCACATTGGTTTAAAACCAGTCAAATCTGTGGATTTGAAGCATCTCACATGAAAAGTGACCATGCTCTTGGCCCTGGCCTGGACCAGGCGAGTGTCAAATTGGTGGTTTTTTCTCAAAAAAGCCCATATCTGTTTGTCCATTCGGACAGGGCAGAGCTGCGGACTCGTCCCCAGTTCTCTCCCTAAGGTGGTGTCAGTGTTTCACCTGAACCAGCTTATTGTGGTGCCTTGCACCTACTAGGGACTTGGAGGACTCCAAGTTGCTAGATGTTGTCAGGGCCCTGAAAATATGTTCCAGGACGGCTGGAGTCAGGAAAACTGACTTGCTGTTATCCTGTATGCACCCAACAAACTGGGTGCTCTTGCTTCTAAGCAGACTATTGCTAGTTGGATGTGTAATACAATTCAGCTTGCACATTCTGTGGCAGGCCTGCCACAGCCAAAATATGTAAATGCCCATTCCACAAGGAAGGTGGGCTCATCTTGGGCGGCTGCCCGAGGGGTCTCGGCTTTACAACTTTGCCGAGCAGCTACTTGGTCAGGGGCAAACACGTTTGCTAAATTCTACAAATTTGATACCCTGGCTAAGGAGGACCTGGAGTTCTCTCATTCGGTGCTGCAGAGTCATCCGCACTCTCCCGCCCGTTTGGGAGCTTTGGTATAATCCCCATGGTCCTTTCAGGAACCCCAGCATCCACTAGGACGATAGAGAAAATAAGAATTTACTTACCGATAATTCTATTTCTCGGAGTCCGTAGTGGATGCTGGGCGCCCATCCCAAGTGCGGATTATCTGCAATACTTGTACATAGTTACAAAAATCGGGTTATTATTGTTGTGAGCCATCTTTTCAGAGGCTCCGCTGTTATCATACTGTTAACTGGGTTTAGATCACAAGTTGTACGGTGTGATTGGTGTGGCTGGTATGAGTCTTACCCGGGATTCAAAATTCCTCCCTTATTGTGTACGCTCGTCCGGGCACAGTACCTAACTGGCTTGGAGGAGGGTCATAGGGGGAGGAGCCAGTGCACACCACCTGATCGGAAAGCTTTACTTTTGTGCCCTGTCTCCTGCGGAGCCGCTATTCCCCATGGTCCTTTCAGGAACCCCAGCATCCACTACGGACTCCGAGAAATAGAATTATCGGTAAGTAAATTCTTATTTTTTCCCTCAAGTTTTCCCTGAACTTACTTCCCTCCAATTTCAGTGCATGTCCTCTTATTCTAATACTCTTCCTTTGAAAAATGTCTCACTCCTGTACCGTGATAACCCTTGATATTTTTGAAAGTTTCTATCATGTCCCCTCTTTCCCTTCTCTGCTCCAAACTATGCATGTTAAGATCGTTTAGTCTTTCTGGGTAAGTTTTGTGATGTAGGTCATGCACCGTTATAGTTGCCCTTCTTTGTACGCTCTCTAATGTATTGATATCTTTCTGAAAATATGGCCTCTGGAACTGAACACCGTATTCTGGATTAGGCCTTACCAATGACCTATACAGTGGCATTATTACTTCTTTCTTTCTGCTGCTTATTCCACTCCCAATGCAACCAAGCATCTGACTTGCTTTCCTCGTTGCTTTGTTACATTACTTACCTGCCTTAACGTCACCTGAAATAGTGATTCCTCCTCAGTAGTTTCCAGTATAGTTCCATTAGTACTATATTAGCCTTTGGATTTTTGAGACTCAAGTGCATGTTTTTGCATTTTTGGGGGACATTAAACTGTAATTGCCACACTCTTGACCATTCCTCTAGTCTACCTAGATCCTCAATAATTTGTTTTATTTAAAGCTCACTTGCCTCAGTGCACCCTAAACTTAATGTAATTTCCCTAAACGTGCTTGGTGATGTTGGATCACAGAGATATGCTTAGAATGGATCATGCTAAAGGTAAAAGAGGGTTGCCACCTTCATCTGACTTTATTAGCTTTACCGCATCTTTTTGCAGTATTTATCAAATACATTGCTTTAATTTTACTTCTTTCCTCAGTGCTCTTTAGTTGTGAATTCAGTGGTTTGTTAGTGCCGCTATTTAATATACAGGGACAGGGAGTGGGTTTATCCTGAGCCACTGTTTATAAGCAGTATGGCAGCCATTCATTGTAGTCTGTAGTCCAATACCAATAACCTAGCTGCCAATGACCATATATCACAGATTAAAGTGATTGCTATGTAGAGTTTAATGGGTAAACCTAGTCTGTTAGACCCAGGTTATACTGAATCTATTAATACTGACAGTATGGAAAACCTGAGACAGACAGCATTATGAATAAATAGAAATTATCTACATTTATAATAAACGTAAAATAAAAAATCAAAATCTACCTTTTCTTCATTATGGTGTCTTTGGTGTAAAGCTTTGTTTGCTCTAATTGGGAAAATAATTATCGGAAGAACAATTAAATTTTTGCCTATTTTTTTGAAACGTACTTAATATTAAATACCATATATACTCGAGTATAAGCCGACTTTTTCAGCACTTTTTTTTGTGCTGAAAAAGCCACTTCGGCTTATACTCGAGTCAGTATTTAGGAGGGACACGGAGGGCACAGCGCGCGGCTCTCCTGTGTCCCTCCTGCGTCTCCGGCGGCACGAACCGGCACTTCCAGTAACACGCACACGCCGCTGCCGCCGGAGACGCAGGAGGGACACAGGAGAGCCGTGCGCTGTGCCCTCCGTGTCCCTCCTTCAGAAGACAGCGCGGGAGCGACGGAGGGTAAGTAACTGGCCATAGGCGTGCGCAGACACTGACAGGCAGGTGCCGCTCCGGACTCCCCCCCCCCCCCCCCCCCCCCTCTACGGCATTATAGTGTTCTCTCACCTCCCCTATCCTGGAAATAGACTGCTTACCGGGCGGCCCAGGTAAGCAGTCTATATCCAGGACAGGGGAGGTGAGAGAACACTATAATGCCGTGGAGGGGGGGAAGTCCGGAGCGGCACCCGCCTGTCAGTGTCTGCGCACGCCTATGTAACTGGCACTGTGGGGCATATCTGGCACATCTGGCACTGTGGGGCATATCTGGCAGCATGAGGGCATATCTGGCACTGTGGGGCATATCTGGCACTGTGGGGCATATCTGGCAGTATGGGGGCATATCTGGCACTGTGGGGCATATCTGGCACATCTGGCACTGTGGGGCATATCTGGCAGTATGATGGCATATCTGGCACATCTGGCACTGTGGGGCATATCTAGCAGCATGAGGGCATATCTGGCACTGTGGGGCATAGCTGGAAGCATGAGGGCATATCGGGCACTGTGGGGCATATCTGGCACATCTGGCATTGTGGGGCATATCTGGCAGCATGAGGGCATATCTGGCACTGTGCGGCATATCTGGCACATCTGGCACTGTGGGGCATATCTGGCAGCATGAGGGCATATCTGGCACATCTGGCATTGTGGGGCATATCTGGCAGCATGAGGGCATATCTGGCACTGTGGGGCATATCTGGCAGCATGAGGGCATATCTGGCACTGTGGGGGCATATCTGGCAGTATGAGGGCATATCTAGCACTATGAGGGCTGTGTACGACTAGAGCTGCATTTCCCACCCTAGGCTTATACTCGAGTCAATAAGTTTTCCCAGGTTTTTGTTGTAAAATTAAGTGCCTCGGCTTATATTCGGGTCGACTTATACTCGAGTATATACGGTATATCATTTCAACTATGCTACCAGAAGAAAGTCTTATATGAAATTTCCTAGGGTTCTCAAAACAGTTTACAAAAATATTTTCAATTTACTGAACTACTAGCAGAATCATAATGTCAGTTGTGGTCTTGAAGGTATGATTTACCCTGTCGTGAAGGGGTGAAAGTAATGAGTTTCACCCCTTCACAGAGTTTTTTTCTTTTTAAAAAAAATTTTTTATAACAGCAAAATTTGTATTGTAATTGCAACATACATTATAAAAAACAGACCTAGAATAAAGGCCCATATAGACGGGCCGATGGGGGAGAGATGTGTGCTGAGCGAACCACTCAGCACAAATCTCTCCCGCCGCTCAGCACAGCGCGATGTGTGCTGAGCGTGCGGGGGGAGACGGGGGGGGGCCTCACTTCACCCAGCGGGTGAAGTGAGCGACTCGCTAGATTGGCCTGCATGCAGGCCAATCTAGCAGCAGCGATAGCGATGCGCGGGGCTGCGCATCGCTATCGCTGTAGGGGGTACACACGGAGCGATAATGCTGAAATTCTAAGCAATCTAGTCAGATTGCTTAGAATATCGCTCCGTGTGTACACCCCCTTAAGAAACAAAATGCAAATGAGGAGTAGAAAGGGATGGAAAGAAAAGAGAAGGGGTTGCTGGGGTAGGCCCTGTCAGGTGAGAGGATAAAACACAGAGAACCACCACGTGCTAGACCTATAATATACAAATATGAGAAAGTGCTAAACAAGACTATATCATAATGAAGTTATCTGATGATCTGTCATGAAGAAAATGTTCTGCATAATTTTTAGCTATAATGGCGGAGAATTGTTTGTCATATTCTGAGATATAACCTACCTAATGGTATAAATGCATGGCTGTAAAGCACAGAAAAAAAATAGTAAGACATTTTTGTACACATCACAAATAACTTTTATCTGCCAGTAGAACTAGAAGAATTCTCTGCACATGATCACTGCTGGAGAGTTACTGACTGCTTGTGAAATTGTACCATTTGATTATGGCGACACAATGAGACCTATGTCCACTGTGCAACCACCCTGTCTGATGCTAGACGTGGGCCTATTTGGAGCCTTCATGGCCACAGTTGAGTCAGCAAATTGAATATAGTCAGACACAGACAAAAGCTGTGCAGCTTGACAGCACTGAAAGACTGCATAATATACATCACCCAATGCTGTAAACAAATTAAATGACTTATTTCCAATGATTGCCCTCTTTGCTGAGTGTTTTTTTTTTTTTGTCTTTTTTATTTTCACAGACAATTAGTTCACATAGAGAACGAGATTGGAATTGAAGTCTATGCTGAAACTCTGAATAAAGCGCTACCTTGGAATCAGGGTATGAATCAGAAAATGGATGTTAAATGCTTTGAGTGATGTAATTTATTACCAGAGGGAGCTAGGGAGGCCTGCAGAGAGCAATGAATGTGGTGGATGTATCTTATGTAAGCGACACACAATGTATGCTTTATCTGACATGAACCATGCCTTAAGAGATATATCTCGCTATTACAGAGGCACATTTATAACAGCCTGCACAGCACAGTATGCGTAAATTAAAGTTACTCGTATTTGTGCATGGGGAGCCTTGAAATGAAACGCGATGATGTATTTTGTCAGTCATTTTTTTTTTCTTATTTCACAAGCCTGAACAAATGTATGTCAGATCTACGGCAAGAGTCTTAAAATGCTCAGAGAAAGGAATCTAGCGCTGTACTTGAATATTATGTTAAAGCAAAACTAAGAT
Organism: Pseudophryne corroboree; assembly: GCF_028390025.1. Lineage (NCBI taxonomy): Eukaryota > Metazoa > Chordata > Amphibia > Anura > Myobatrachidae > Pseudophryne > Pseudophryne corroboree. The sequence continues at coordinate 815,442,356 of NC_086447.1, forward strand.
TTCTTTTCATTCAGTGAATAGATTCTTCAGATTGTATACATGCCTAAAAGGATTAGTTATGTTATAACTGAATTTCACTGCAGAAATTTGTATATTTTCTCATGTTATATCTACAATTGAAGTGTACGTGTTTGAGAATCTTATTTTTGCTCTGTAATATTTATAATGTTTTTTATAAGCTTTCTCTTCTCTAGTATAGCGAGTATTGCTAAAGCTGGTGATAATGTCGATATTATCTTAGACCGAAAAGCTATACCTCTAGATACACTATTACCGTGGAGCCGCTATGGCCGCTAGACTGTATACACGTGCTACGCACTTTGTACGCTATTTGCGTACAGAGTCCCGCACGTGGTACGTACTTGGCGTACACACGTCGCGCTGAGTGTACAGAGTACACACAGCGTGCGCACACACAATTGATAACCTTTAAACCTTGTTAATGATTCAATGCAATGATATGATTATACTTTAAACCCTTAGCAGCAAAGTACTGCAACGATGTTATACCTTAAACCTTAAGTAGCGCTGACGGTATAAAGTACCCGCAGTGCGTACACCTTTTCAATGCCTATACACCTTATACAGATAAATGCACTCTAAGACCCTTGCAGGAAAGTGAAGACACAACACTGATTTGTAGTTGAAACCACAGGGTTCTAAGGCCGCCGTGGATTAATTCCAAAAGGTAAACAGTACAAATCATACACTACAGGCTAACAAGATAAATCTAAACAGAATAATGGCTACAGAGAATGTACATACGTGAGAATGTTCGCAAGCGTAACCCGGCAGGTCCTCCGCTAGTCAGATAGAAAGCATTCAGAGTCTTCTGACCGGCCAGGCAACAATGGGCTTTTTATATACAACATGCACACACAATACAATGGTCACTGTAATCTCATTGTCCATTGGACACAGGGATGTGTCTTTATATTACAGAAGAGGTCATAGGTGGATTTGAATAGATGGGCGATGTTTTTCCCCAACTGCTCTTGTGGGTGGTATCCTCTGGATTCCCGCCGCATACATAATATACAGTAAATACAGTTAATATCTATATTCTGCTTTTGCACATAACTATACGAAGGAACATGCGATCTATCTCTAACCAACACCGGAATGTTACCCTCAAAATACCCTACAGCTGGATACTAGACATCACCTTCCAACCTTTATCTGACCCTTCCTATCATGCAAAGGCGAATCTCTTAGTCCAGGAACTGTTTAAACTATTAATACTCGCTGACGTGGTCTAGGGGAGCTATATCTAAAATGTACACTATTTGGGTTAAATATGTAATGTTCTAATAACCCTCTATACGTTCACAAACTCTACCGTAAATGCGCATACCACGCGCTAAGGCGCATGGCCATGGAAAGCTCCTTTACGCAAATTGCGGATATGTGCACGCACGGCAGACTGAGTGCACGCGCAGCGGGCATGTACATGGGGTTAGTACGTGGGGCATGCATTACAATATTTTTCGACTTTGACACTGGTCATACACTATACAATTATCTGTCAGATAATCTGCCAGATCTGGCTGGTTGGAATAAAAATCTGGCAATGGATGAGAGCAAATGACAATTGACCACTGGAAAATGGACAAAAACTGTCATTCCTACAAATTGTATAAAACACTGAGTTACCCATTTTATCTGAATGACAGGTTTTGTCCATTTTCCAGTGTTTGGGAGCAAATGGTCAATTGTCATTTGCTCTCATCCATTACCAGATTTTCATTGCAACCAGCCAGATCTGGCAGATTATCTGACAGATAATTGTATAGTGTATGCCCAGTTAAGGAAAGAGTAACACATTTCTTCCCCATTTCCTGAGACATTCTGTTCATATAGGGTAATTTGCATTCAGGCCTTTACATGGATGGAGTCAAGAAGGAGATGATTGTCTCTGTCTAGGTTCAGCTTACATGCAATGTATTTGCAGAATTTTACCCAAAGAATATGGAGCTTCATTCACTAAGGCTGAAGAAAAAATATATATATATTTCTCTTACGTCCTAGAGGATGCTGGGGACTCCGTAAGGACCATGGGGATAGACGGGCTCCGCAGGAGACATGGGCACTTTAAGAAAGAACTTTAGGTATGGGTGTGCACTGGCTCCTCCCTCTATGCCCCTCCTCCAGACCTCAGTTTACTACTGTGCCCAGAGGAGTCTGGGTGCATTACAGGGAGCTCTCCTGAGTTTCCTGAAAGAAAGTATATTTGTTAGGTTTTTTATTTTCAGGGAGCCTGCTGGCAACAGACTCCCTGCATCGAGGGACTGAGGGGAGAGAAACAGACCTGCTTTAATGTTAGGCTCTGTTTCTTAGGCTACTGGACACCATTAGCTCCAGAGGGATCGGTACGCAGGTCTCACCCAGAGCCGCGCCGCCGTCCTCCTCGCAGAACCGGAAGATAGAAGCCGGGTGAGTATGAGAAGAAAGAAGACTTCAGAGGCGGCAGAAGACTTCAGATCTTCACTGAGGTAATGCACAGGAGTAAAGCTGTGCGCCATTGCTCCCACACAGCACACACAAACGGCAGTCACTGTAAGGGTGCAGGGCGCCCTGGGCAGCAATAAAACCTCTTTTTCTGGCAAATGTGTATATATACAGCTGGACACTGTATATATAAAGAGCCCCAGCCAGGTTTTTCAATATTTGAGCGGGACAGAAGCCCGCCGCCGAAGGGTGGGGCTTCTTCCTCAGCACTCACCAGCGCCATTTTCTCCACAGCACAGCGAGGAAGCTGCCCGGACTCTCCCCTGCTTATCCACGGTGAAAGAGGGTTTTAAAGAAGGGGGGGGGGGCACATAATTGGCGCAATATACAGATTACAGCGCTATCTGGGTAAACATATTGTGTGTTTTTTCCTGGGTCATTAGCGCTGGGTGTGTGCTGGCATACTCTCCCTCTGTCTCTCCAAAGGGCCTTGTGGGGGAACTGTCTCCAGATAAGAGGATTCCCTGTGTGTGTGGTGTGTCGGTACGCGTGTGTCGACATGTCTGAGGTAGAAGGTTCTCCTAGGGAGGAGGTGGAGCAAATGATTGTGGTGTCTCCGTCGACAACGCCGACACCAGACTGGATGGATATGTGGAATGTTTTAAGTGCTAATGTGAATTTATTGCAGAAAGATTAGACAAAGCTGAGGCTAGGGAACAGCCAGGGAGTCAACCCATGTCTGTCCCTATGTCGCAGGAACCTTCGGGGTCTCAAAAGCGCCCGCTATCCCAAATAGTAGACACTGATACCGACACGGATTCTGACTCCAGTGTCGACTATGATGATGCAAAGTTACAGCCAAAATTGGCTAAATCTATTCGATATATGATTATTGCAATAAAAGATGTTTTGCATATCACAGAGGAACCCCCTGTCCCTAACACGAGGGTACACATGTATAAGGGAAAGAAACCTGAGGTAACCTTTCCCCCTTCTCATGAGATGAACGAGTTGTGTGAAAAAGCGTGGGAATCTCCAGACAAAAAACTGCAGATTCCCAAAAGGATTCTTATGGCGTATCCTTTCCCGGCAAAGGACAGGATACGGTGGGAATCTTCCCCTAGGGTGGACAAAGCATTGACACGCTTATCCAAAAAGGTAGCGCTGCCATCCCAAGATACGGCTACCCTAAGGGATCCTGCTGATCGCAAGCAGGAGGTTATTTTGAAGTCCATTTACACACATTCTGGTACTTTACTCAGACCGGCTATTGCGTCGGCTTGGGTTTGTAGCGCAGTAGCAGCGTGGACAGATACCTTATCAGCGGAGATTGAGACCCTGGATAAGGATACCATCTTATTGACCCTAGGACATATAAAAGATGCTGTCTTATATAGTAGAGATGGTCAAAGAGACATTGGTTTACTGGGTTCTAGAGTCAATGCTATGTCGATTTCTGCTAGACGAGTTCTATGGACCAGGCAATGGACAGGTGATGCCGACTCAAAAAGGCATATGGAGGTTTTACCTTACAGGGGTGAGGAATTGTTTGGAGAAGGTCTCTCGGACCTGGTCTCCACAGCTACAGCTGGTAAATCCAATTTTTTGCCTTATATTCCCTCACAGCCTAAAAAAGCGCCACATTATCAAATGCAGTCCTTTCGGTCACAGAGAAACAAGAAAGTACGAGGTGCGTCCTTTCTTGCCAGAGTTAAGGGCAGAGGGAAAAAGCTGCACAACACAGCTAGTTCCCAGGAACAGAAGTCCTCCCCCGGCCTCTACAAAATCCACCGCATGACGCTGGGGCTCCGCTAAGGGAGTCCGCCCCAGTGGGGGCACGTCTTCGACTTTTCAGCCACATCTGGGTTCACTCACAGGTGGATCCCTGGGCAATAGAAATTGTTTCTCAGGGTTACAAGCTGGAATTCGAAGAGGTGCCTCCTCGCCGGTTTTTCAAATCGGCCCTGCCGGCTTCTCCCCCAGAAAGGGAGTTAGTGTTAAATGCAATTCACAAATTGTATCTTCAACAGGTGGTGGTCAAGGTTCCCCTACTTCAACAAGGGAGGGGATATTACTCAACCCTGTATGTAGTCCCGAAACCGGACGGTTCGGTCAGACCCATTTTAAATTTAAAATCCCTGAACCTATACTTGAAAAGGTTAAAGTTCAAGATGGAATCGCTCAGAGTGGTCATCGCCAGCCTGGAAGGGGGGGATTTAATGGTATCCCTGGACATAAAGGATGCATACCTTCATGTACCCATATATCCACCTCATCAGGCATACCTGGGATTTGCGGTACAGGATTGTCATTACCAATTTCAGACGTTGCCGTTTGGGCTTTCCACGGCCCCGAGGATTTTCACCAAGGTAATGGCGGAAATGATGGTGCTCCTGCGCAAGCAGGGTGTCACAATTATCCTGTACTTGGACGATCTCCTCATAAAAGCGAGATCACGAGAGCAGTTGCTGAGCAGTGTGTCACTTTCACTGAAAGTGTTACAGCAACACGGCTGGATTCTCAATATCTCGAAGTCGCAGTTGGTTCCTACGACTCGTCTGACCTTCTTGGACATGATTCTGGATACGGACCAGAAAAGGGTTTATCTTCCGATAGAAAAGGCTCAGGAACTCATGACCCTGGTCAGGAACCTATTGAAGCCAAAACAGTTGTCAGTGCATCACTGCACTCGAGTCCTGGGAAAGATGGTGGCATCGCACAAGGCCATTCCCTTCGGCAGGTTCCATGCGAGGACCTTCCAATGGGACCTACTGGACAAATGGTCCGGGTCACATCTACAGATTCATCAGTTGATCGCCCTGTCCCCCAGGGCCAGGGTATCTCTCCTGTGGTGGCTACATAGTGCTCACCTTCTAGAGGGCCGCAGGTACGGCATTCTGGACTGGGTTCTGGTGACCACGGACGCGAGCCTCCGAGGTTGGGGAGCAGTCACACAGGGAAGAAACTTCCAAGGACTTTGGACAAGTCAAGAGACTTGTCTTCACATCAACGTCCTGGAGCTGAGGGCCATATACAACGCCCTTTGTCAAGCAGAGACCTTACTTCGCGACCTACCAGTTCTGATTCAGTCAGACAACATCACCGCAGTGGCTCATGTAAACCGCCAAGGCGGCACAAGGAGCAGAGTGGCAATGGCGGAAGCCATCAGGATTCTTCGCTGGGCGGAAAATCATGTAAGCGCACTGTCGGCAGTGTTCATTCCGGGAGTGGACAACTGGGAAGCAGACTTCCTCAGCAGGCACGACCTGCATCCAGGAGAGTGGGGACTTCATCAGGAAGTCTTCGCACAGATTGCAAGTCAGTGGGGACTGCCCCAGATAGACATGATGGTGTCCCTCCTCAACAAAAAGCTGCAGAGGTATTGCGCCAGGTCAAGAGACCCTCAGGCGGTAGCTGTGGACGCTCTAGTGACACCGTGGGTGTTCCAGTCGGTTTATGTGTTTCTTCCTCTTCCTCTCATCCCAAAGGTGTTGAGAATAATAAGAAAAAGAGGAGTACAGACAATTCTCATTGTTCCAGATTGGCCGCGAAGTGCCTGGTATCCGGATCTGCAGGAGATGCTCACAGAAGATCCGTGGCCTCTTCCTCTAAGGCAGGACCTGTTGCAACAGGGGCCCTGTCTGTTCCAAGACTTACCGCGGCTGCGTTTGACGGCATGGCAGTTGAACTCCGGATCCTAGCGGAAAAGGGCATTCCGGATGAGGTCATTCCTACTCTGATAAAGGCTAGGAAGGACGTGACAGCTAAACATTATCACCGTATATGGCAAAAGTGTGTTTCTTGGTGTGAGGCCAGGAATGCTCCCATCTGGACCGTTTCCTTCACTTCCTACAAACTGGAGTGAATTTGGGCCTAAAATTAGGCTCCATTAAGGTTCAGATTTCGGCCTTATCCATTTTCTTTCAGAAAGAATTAGCTTCTCTCCCAGAAGTACAGACTTTTGCGAAGGGAGTGCTGCATATTCAGCCTCCTTTTGTACCTCCGGTGGCGCCTTGGGACCTTAATGTGGTGTTGAGTTTCCTTAAGTCGCACTGGTTTGAACCACTTAAAATGGTGGAGTTAAAATTTCTCACTTGGAAGGTGGTCCTGTTGTTAGCCTTGACTTCGGCTAGGCGAGTGTCGGAATTGGCGGCTTTGTCTCATAAAAGCCCCTATCTGGTTTTCCATATGGATAGAGCGGAATTGCGGACCCGTCCTCAATTTTTGCCTAAGGTGGTGTCATTTTTTCATATGAACCAACCTATTGTGGTGCCTGTGGCTACGCGAGACTTGGAGGATTCCGAGTCCCTTGATGTGGTCAGAGCTTTGAAAATTTACGTGGCCAGAACGGCTTGAGTCAGAAAAACAGAAGCACTGTTTGTCCTGTATGCAGCCAACAAGGTTGGCGCTCCTGCTTCAAAGCAGACTATTGCTCGATGGATCTGTAACACGATTCAGCAGGCTCATTCTACGGCTGGATTGCCGTTACCAAAATCGGTAAAGGCCCATTCCACTAGGAAGGTGGGCTCTTCTTGGGCGGCTGCCCGAGGGGTCTCGGCATTACAGCTGTGCCGAGCTGCTACTTGGTCGGGTTCAAACACCTTTGCAAAATTCTATAAGTTTGATGGACCTCCTGTTTGCTCAATCGGTGCTGCAGAGTCATCGGCACTCTCCCGCCCTTTTGGGAGCTTTGGTATAATCCCCATGGTCCTTATGGAGTCCCCAGCATCCTCTAGGACGTAAGAGAAAATAAGATTTTAAACCTACCGGTAAATCTTTTTCTAGTAGTCCGTAGAGGATGCTGGGCGCCCGTCCCAAGTGCGGACTATTTCTGCAAGACTTGTATATAGTTTTGCTTACTAAAGGGTTATGTTATAGTTTAATCGGTCTCGGACTGATGCTATGTTGTTTTCATACTGTTAACTGGTTAGTATATCACAAGTTATACGGTGTGAATGGTGTGCGCTGGTATGAATCTTGCCCTTGGATTAACAAAAATCCTTTCCTCGTACTGTCCGTCTCCTCTGGGCACAGTTTCTCTAACTGAGGTCTGGAGGAGGGGCATAGAGGGAGGAGCCAGTGCACACCCATAACTAAAGTTATTTCTTAAAGTGCCCGTCTATCCCCATGGTCCTTACGGAAGTCCCCAGCATCCTCTACGGACTACGAGAAAAAGATTTACCGGTAGGTTTAAAATCTTATTTTTTTTTATACTTAACTTTTACATTTTTAATTTTCATCTATCTCATTCTGTTGCATAATGTTATAATTGCCAAATTATGAGGGTAAACATTCACTCCCTCGCACCAACACGCTTAACGAACAAACTGAATGTTGTGTGATCAAAAGTCGCTATTGTAAGGTAAAGTCGCTAGGGACTGCATTCAGTAGTGCTCGACAACCACACTGCGATACTGCCGCCGATATCAATTTCACCATTATCGGGCATATTCCACAAAAGATCCAATATTGGCCTATATTGGCTTCCATCCTCCAAACGGGTTGTCTTCAGGTTGTCGCACAGTATACCGGCGCCGGAATCCCGACACCCGGCATACCGACAGATATTCTCCCTCGTGGGGGTCCACGACCCCCCTGGAGGGAGAATAAATAGCGTGGCGCGTGTAGTGCGCCACCATGCCCGCAACGTGGCGAGCGTAGCGAGTCCGCAAGGGGCTCATTTGCGCTCACCACGCTGCAAGGGGCTCATTTGCGCTCACCACGCTGTCGGTATGCCGGCGGTTGGGCTCCCGGCGCCGGTATGCTGGTCGCCGGGAGCCCGGCCGCCGGCATACCATACTACACCCCTCCAAACGTACCAACAGGCCTCAGTCAATGGTATCCGAACTATAGACACTATCTGGATAGTGGTAAATGGTAATCAGGTCAAAAAGTTCACAGGTACAAAAGTTTGACATGGCAATGATCGACACACACATGGTTGACAGAAGTTTTTGGAGCATATTCGCATGCATTTCAACTTTTGCTTGGTTTACCATCCATGTGGACTACGATTGGAAATAGTAACCGGTGCCGATCTCTGTGGCAGCGGAGCAAGGCACCTAAACGAAGCATGGTCAGCATCTACGTTACCAATAATTGGGGTCACAGGTGATGAAACATACAAAATGGCAAAAAAAAAACAACCTTTGTTGACCTTTTCTTGTGTCCACCATTTACATGTCAACATTTTGTATTGTCTACCTTTTACCTGTCAACCTTCTGACCCTGCTGACCTAGTGACTGTCTAATAACTGTAGATCTTCCATACCACACACCTCAGTCAACAGACCCAAGTATTCTGCATCTCATATTAACTGTTGTTCTAATAACCATTTTATCTAGCTAACATTGAATCTACTGTATGTGTTCTAAAACATGGAAGGGAGAAAAAAGAAAACAAAATAGTGTAAGCGGAAAAAACTAAAAACAATACTCACCATTATTACTCTTACGTCCTAGAGGATTCTGGGGTCCACATTAGTACCATGGGGTATAAACGGGTCCACCAGGAGCCATTGGCACTTTAAGAGTTTGAGAGTGTGGGCTGGCTCCTCCCTCTATGCCCCTCCTACCAGACTCAGTTTAGAAAATGTGCCCAGAGGAGCCGGTCACAGCTAGGGGAGCTCTCCAGAGCTTTTCTAGTAAAAAGTTATTTTAGAGTTTTTTATTTTACAGGGAGGCTGCTGGCAACAGCCTCCCTGCAGCGTGGGACTAAGAGGGGGAGTAGTGTCCACCCTGCGGAGCCACTTACTCCGCTGACAAGACACTGGGGATCGCTCACCCCAGCAGCATGCCGCCACTCCCTTACAGAACTGAAGATTGTGGCGAGTAAAACACTGACCCCCCTTGGAAGCGGGGGGCCGGTGTGAAGATGGCGGCAGCAGGGTAGGAGCGCAGTATTAACTGCGCTCCGGGATGGCTCAGCGGTACACAGTGTGGTGCGTTGAGGGGTGCCCTGGGCCAGCCCCTACACCCTACATTGGTCGTAAAGCCTGTCAGGGTCCCAGGATTTCAGCCAGCATCAATCCTCCGGCCAGTATAATCAGATGAAGAGCGGGAAGACAGCGCCATTTTTGCGGCGGAGCTTCTCCTCGGAGCAGGCCCAGCAGCGTTCAGCGCCATTTTCCTGCCTGCACAGCGCTGATCAGGAGAAAGAAGGTCCCTCTACAGCAACTTCAGCTATCTCTCACGGTACCAGGGGGCTGTAGAAGGGGGGGGGGAGGCTGCAATACAACTGTGTATCCTATTTAGGTGCACAGTCAGCGCTGACAAGGGGTCTCCCTTTGGTTAAAGGCGCTGTGTATGGCTTGACTCCAATCTCTGTGTCTCTCTTGCCATTCTTGGGGGTGAAACTCTGTCTGCCCTCCCCTGTGTGTGTGTGGGGTGTTTTGTCGTCTCTTTTAGCTATGTCCAGGGACACTGTGTCATATGCTGCGGAGGATATGTCCTCCCAGGATGATCCCATTCCATGTAATCAGGAGAGCACTGGTTTAGCACAGATTCCAGCAAGGGAACCTGAGTGGTTTTCCTCTATCAAATCTTGGATTTCTCAGATTTCAGATAGGGTTGCAAGTAATGAATCAGTAACCCAGGTATTATAGAACTCTATGGCAGAATGGCCCGATTCTGGTACTTCAGGACTCTCCGCTATATACCCCCACAAACGTGCGCTTGTTCATGTCATGCAAGATGACACGGATACCGATTCTGATACCACAGACGGTACTGGGGATGTGTTGCGGGGGTCTGCCTCTCTTGGGGGTGCAATTGATGATAGAGGCTATCAGGCATGTATTGAATATTAATGATACATCACCTGAGCAGCTTGAGGAGGCTTTTTTCACTAAAAATAAGAAAGCCTCGCTAACCTTCCCTGTGTCAAATGAATTAAATGCTATATTCGAGAAAGTATGGGAAAACCCTGAGAAAAAATTCCAGATCCCTAAAAGGGTCCAGGTGGCGTTTCCTTTCCCTGAGGACGATAGAAAAAAATGGGAAAGCCTGCCAATTGTTGACGCATCTGTGTCCAGACTCTCAAAAAAGGTGGTTTTACCTGTTCCGGGACCTTCCACCTTAAAGGAGCCGGCTGGTCGAAAAATTGATAATACACTTAAATCAATGTACACCGCTTCGGGGGCCATATTATTTCCCACTATTGCTAGTGCATGGATTGCAAAAGCTATAGTAAAATGGTCAGGCACCTTGCTTGAGGATTTGGATACAATGGATAAGGGTGCTGTTGAATTGTTTTTGCGTAACATTCACGATTCAGCAGGCTTTATGGTAGAATCCATGAAAGACCTGGGTTCCATGTCTGTTTTAGCTCGTTGGGGACTGTGGCTGCGCCAGTGGTCGGCCGACGCGGAATCCAGGAAAAGTGTGGGTCCCTACCCTACACAGGTCAGGCTCTCTTTGGGGAAGCTTTGGATGCGTGGATATCCACGGATACAGCGGGATACCTTCTTTAGGGGAGGTCGAGCTAAATCCAAGAAACCTGCTACGGCAGGTTCCCAGGAAACTAAGCCTACTTCCAGTACGCCAAAGTACTCCGCATGACAGTGGACCGCGCGGCCTGGAGGTGGGGCCAGTGGGAGCGAGGCTCAGACAGTTCAGTCATGTATGGGTATCGTCCGGCCTGGATCCCAGGGTGATAGATATTGTGTCCCAGGGATACAGGTTGGAATTCCAAAATCCCCTCCTCACCGATTTTCAAATCAGACTTGCCAGTTCGGCTGGCGGACAGGACTGTCCTGCAAGCAGCGGTCCAGATGTTGGTGGAGGCACAGGTCATTGTGCCAGTACCTCCTCATTTGCAAGCCATGGGTTACTATTCAAACCTTTTCGTGGTACCGAAACCGTATGGTTCGTTAGGCCCGTTCTGAACCTAAAATCACTGAACCCTTTTCTGAAGGAGTCTCTCAGGGTGGTGATATCAGGTCTGGAAGGGGGAATTCCTAGTATACCTGGATATCAAGGATGCGTGCCTCCACATTCCGATTTGGCTACCGCATAAGGCTTATCTCCGTTTTGCATTACTGGACTGTCATTTCCAGTTCCAGGACCTGCATTCAGCCTCTCTACAGCACCAAGGGTGTTCACCAAGGTGATGGCAGAGATGATGGTTCTACTCCGAAAACAGGGGGTAAACATCATTCTGTATCTAGACGATCTACTGATAAAGGCATCGTCCAAGGAAGAGCTGTTACAGTCCATTGTACTCACAACCCACCTACTCAGAGTCCACGGTTGGATTCTGAAGCTTCCAAAATCTCATTTGGAACCAACCCGGAGGTTGTCTTTTCTGGGGATGATCCTCGACACGGAAGTGCAGAGGGTGTTTCGTCCGCAGGAAAAGGCGTTGGTGATGCAAACAATGGTCCGGGATGTCCTGAAGCCAGCCCGGCTGTCAGTTTATCAATGCATTCGCCTTCTGGGGAAGATGGTGGCCTTTTACGAGGCTCTCCAGTATGGGAGGTTCCATGCTCGGGCCTTCCAACTGGATCTCCTCGACAAGTGGTCAGGATCTCATCTACACATGCACCAGAGAATTCATCTGTCGCCAAAGGCCAGGATTTCACTCCTCTGGTGGCTCCAATTGCCTCACCTTCTTGAGGGCAGCAGGCTCGTGATTCAGGACTGGGTTTTTATAACCACGGATGCGAGCCTTCGGGGCTGGGGCGCAGTCACTCAAGGGGAAACCTTCCAAGGAAGGTGGTCAGGTCTGGAAGCCGGCCTACCGATCAACATCCTGGAACTAAGAGCTGTCTACAACGGTCTTCTTCAGGCGGCCCATCTTCTAAGAAATCGGGCTGTTCAAGAACAGTCGGACAATGTAACGATGGTGACTTACATAAACCGACAGGGCAGAACGAAGAGCAGAGCTGCGATGTCGGAGGTGACAAGAGTCATCCTCTGGGCAGAAAAACACGCGTTGGCGCTCTCTGCAATCTTCATTCCGGGAGTGGACAACTGGGAAGCAGACTTCCTCAGCAGACACGATCTCCATCCGGGGGAGTGGGGTCTCCATCCAGAGGTGTTCAAGGAAATAATAGACCTTTGGGGGTTACCCCAAATAGACATGATGGCCCCTCGTCTCAACAAGAAGCTTCAACGCTATTGTTCCAGGTCAAGGGACCCACAAGCAGTGGCAGTGGACTCCCTGGTGTCTCCGTGGGTGTTCTAGTCGGTGTACGTGTTTCCACCACTCCCACTCATTCTAAGAGTTCTAAAGCTCTTAAGGAGAACAAGAGTTCAGGCGATCCTCATTGCACCAGACTGGCCAAGGTGGGCTTGGTACGCAGACCTTCTGAATCTCTTGCAGGAAGAGCCGAGGCCTCTTCCTCTTTGGGAGGACCTGCTGCAGCAGGGGCCGTTCGCCTATCAAGACTTACCGCGACTACGTTTGATGGCATGGAGGTTGAACGCCTGATAGTAGCTCGGAAGGGCATTCCGAAGAAGGTCATTCCTACCCTGATACAGGCTAGGAAAGGGGTAACGTCTAAACATTACCATCGTATTTGGAAGAAATATGTCTCTTGGTGTGAGTCCAAGAAGTTTCCTGCGGTGGAGTTTCAACTGGGACGTTTACTCCTCTACCTGCAAGCAGGTGTGGATATGGGCCTGAGGTTTGGATCTGTGAAGGTCCAGATTTCGGCCTTGTCCATTTTCTTCCAGAAACAATTGGCTGCCCTCCCTGAGGTTCAGACCTTTTTGAAGGGAGTTCTGCATATCCAACCTCCCTTTGTACCACCTACACATACCTCCACATACCTCCCAACATTTCACTTCAGTGAAGAGGGACACTTTAGATATGCGCAGCACGCATGACCACTGCGAAAAAGGGCGTGACCTATTCAAAAGGAGCATGGCTTTGCGGCGGTGCCGAGATCACTGATCATGCTCCCCATTTTTCATCACTAAGGGGGCATGTCCAGCGCTCTGTGAGCTGCTGGTATGCCCCCTCTCCTCTGTCTCCATTGAATAGATGCTGTGCGCATGCGCACAGCGTCTATTCAACGCTGCTCTGCTAAGCAGAGCAATGATTGACATGTGCCTCCCAACTCCCTCACCACCACCACGGGACACTGCGGCCCACGGGTGGGACAGCGGGACAGACCCCAAAAAAAGTGACTGTCCCGTGAAAATTGGGACAGTTGGGAGGTATGCCTACGGCACCTTGGGACCTTAACGTGGTGTTGCAGTTTCTCCAGTCGGACTGGTTTGAGCCTCTACAGGAGGTTGAGGTCAAATTTCTTACATGGAAGGCTGTCACGCTGTTGGCCTTAGTTTCTGCTAGACGTGTGTCAGAATTGGGGGCTTTGTCCTGTAAAAGCCCTTACTTGATATTTCACGAAGATAGAGCTGAGCTCCAGGCACGTCAGCAGTTTTTTCCAAAGGTTGTGTCTGCATTTCATATCAACCAACCTATTGTGGTGCCAGTGGCTACTGACTCCTCAATTTCGTCAAAGTCCTTGGATGTTGTGAGGGCTTTTAAAATCTATGTGAAGAGGACTGCTCGTCACAGGAAATCGGACTCTTTGTTTGTCCTGTATGATCCCAAGAAAATTGGGTGTCCTGCTTCAAAGCAGACTGTATCTCGCTGGATTAGGTTCACTATCCGGCATGCTTATTCTACGGCAGGATTCAAACGGCCGTTTCCAAAATCTGTTAAGGCCCACTCTACTCGTAAGGTGTGGTCTTCCTGGGCGGCTACCCGGGGTGTCGCTGCGTTACAACTTTGCCGAGCAGTAACTTGGTCTGGGTCAAACACGTTTGCTGAGTTCTACAAGTTCGATACTTTGGCCTCTGATGATCTGAAGTTCAGTCAATCAGTTCTGCAGGAGCCTCCGTGCTCTCCCTCCCGTTCTGGGAGCTTTGGTACATCCCCATCAGGGCCGGCCCGACGCATACGCGGGCTACGCAGCCGCGTTGAGCGCCGGGCCGTAGAGGGCAATGCTGCAGAGAGTGAGTCACAGTGACTCACTCTCTACAGCAGCGGTGGCTAGCAAGCGGCTCGATCCGCTCCCGGCCACCGCTGCCCGGCGCGCACTGACGTCTCCAGCGGCGGTGTGTATCTGAAATTCGACGCCGGCCCGTGAGCCAATCAGAGCTCGCGGACCGGCGGCTGAGGCTCCTGATTGGCTGCCAGACCGCGAGCTCTGATTGGCTCACAGGCCGGCGCCGAATTTCAGATACACACGGCCGCTGGAGACGGAGGGGTTGGAGAGGCACGCGCTGCCCTCTCCTCCCCTCACAGCAGAAGCAGCAGGTGAGCAGCACTTTTTTTTTCAGAGGAGGAGGCTCTGTGGGGACATGTATCAGCACTGGGGGCATATCTGGCGCTGTGGGGGCATATCTGGCACTGTGGGAGGCACTGTGGGGGCATGTATCAGCACTGGGGGCATATCTGGTGCTGTGGGGGCATATTTGGCACTGCGGGAGTCACTGTGGGGGCATGTATCAGCACTGGGGGCATATCTGGCGCTGTGGGGGCATATCTGGCACTGTGGGAGGCACTGTGGGGGCATGTGTATCTGCACTGGGGGCATATCTGGCGCTGTGGGATGCCCTGTGGGGACATGTATCAGCACTGGGGGCATACCTGGCACTGTGGAAGGCACTGTGGGGACATGTATCAGCACTGGGGGCATATCTGGTGTTGTGGGTGGCACTGTGGGGACGTGTATCAGCACTGTGGGCATATCTGGCACTGTGGGGGCATGTGTAGCAGCACTGTGGGGGCATGTGTAGCAGCACTAGGGGTATATCTGGCACTGTGGGAGGCACTGTGGGGGCATGTGTATCTGCACTGGGGGCATATCTGGCACTGAGGAGGCATATCTGGCACTGTGGGAGGCACTGTGGGGGCATGTGTATCTGCACTGGGGCATATCTGGCACTGTGAGGATATGTGTATCTGCACTGGGGCATATCTGGCACTGCGGAGATATGTGTATCTGCACTGGGGGGCATATCTGGCACTGTGGGGGCATGTGTATCTGCACTGGGGGCATATCTGGCACAGTGGGGGCATGTGTATCTGCACTGGGGGGCATATCTGGCACAGTGGGGGCATGTGTATCTGCACTGGGGGCATATCTGGCATTGTGGGGTTATGTGTATCTGCACTGGGGGGCATATCTGGCACAGTGGGGGCATGTGTATCTGCACTGGGGGCATATCTGGCACAGTGGGGGCATGTGTATCTGCACTGGGGGCATAGCTGGCACTGTTGGGATATGTGTATCTGCACTGGGGGCATAGCTGGCACTGTGGGGATATGTGTATCTGCACTGGGGGCATAGCTGGCACTGTGGGGATATGTGTATCTGCACTGGGGGCATAGCTGGCACTGTGGGGATATGTGTATCTGCACTGGGGGCATAGCTGGCACTGTGGGGATATGTGTATCTGCACTGGGGGCATAGCTGGCACTGTGGGGATATGTGTATCTGCACTGGGGGCATAGCTGGCACTGTGGGGATATGTGTATCTGCACTGGGGGCATAGCTGGCACTGTGGGGATATGTGTATCTGCACTGGGGGCATAGCTGGCACTGTGGGGATATGTGTATCTGCACTGGGGGCATAGCTGGCACTGTGGGGATATGTGTATCTGCACTGGAGGCATAGCTGGCACTGTGGGGATATGTGTATCTGCACTGGGGGCATAGCTGGCACTGTGGGGATATGTGTATCTGCACTGGGGGCATAGCTGGCACTGTGGGGATATGTGTACCTGCACTGGGGGCATAGCTGGCACTATGGGGACATGTGTATCTGCACTGGGGGCATAGCTGGCACTGTGGGGACATGTGTATCTGCACTGGGGGCATAGCTGGCACTGTGGGTACATGTGTATCTGGCACTGGGGACATCAGTCATCCACTATCTCAATGTCACCCTGCCTCAGTCACCCATTATCTCCCTGTCACCCCTGCCTCACCAGTAACCTATTATCTCCCTGTCACCCACTATCACCCTGTACCACAGGAGTACAATTGTGTAGCCACACCCCTTTCTCGTAAGACCACACCCCTTTTATCCCATCAAGGGGCGCCAAAATAGATTTTTGCTTACTAAAAAAAATAAGCTTGGGCAGGCCCTGATCCCCATGGGACTAATGTGGACCCCAGCATCCTCTAGGACAGGCTTTTTCAACCAGTGTGCCGTGGCACACTAGTGTGCCGCGACCAGTTGCAAGGTGTGCCGCGGAGCCAGAGCAGCTTCCTGCACCTTCAGAGTGAACTGTTGGGCCGAGCTCTTCTTAGAGGATCAGTCGTGCTCCGGCCGTGACGTATGCCTTGAAGACACGGCGGTGTGATATCATAGGTCACGGCCGCCGCGTATCACCAGCCAGCCAGCCCATCCACCTGCATACACATATTCCAGTTCCCGCCTGCATACACAGCTTTCCTTGCCTACCCTCATCCACACCTGCCCGACCGCCTGCTGCTCAGTATTCGTAGAACTCCATTATGAACAACCCCCGCCACTGAGGGACAGGTAGGAGGACAGCTGACCAGTAGGGGCTAATATTTGTTATTTTATTTCTCCTGTGGGGAGCAATAGGATTTATGTAGAGAGCAATGTGATTGTTTTTTCTGTGTAAGCCAATGTATGTGTGGATTTTTTTTTACCATGAGGTCCAATGTGTGTGTTTTTTTTTCTGTGGGGAACTGATGGTGTGCCTTGGCAATTTTAAAATGTTGTTCGGTGTGCCGCGAGTAAAGGTTGAAAATCACTGCTCTAGGACGTAAGAGAAAATAGAATTTTAATTACCTACCGTAAATCCTTTTCTCGTAGTCCGTAGAGGATGTGGGGCGCCTGCCCAGTGCTTTGTTTTCCTGCAACCGTTATCTGGTTCAGTACAACTTTGTTTAGTTATGTACTGCATTGTTACTTGGTAAGTAATGTTTCAGCAGTTGCTGAGTTTTTCAAGCTAGTTAGCTTGATGTGCCTTGTATGTGTGAGCTGTTATGAATCTCGCCACTATCTGTGTTAAATCCTTCTCTCGAAGATGTCCGCCTCCTCGGGCACAGTTTCTAGACTGAGTCTGGTAGGAGGGGCATAGAGGAAGGAGCCAGCCCACACTCTCAAACTCTTAAAGTGCCAATGGCTCCTGGTGGACCCGTCTATACCCCATGGTATTAATGTAGACCCCAGCATCCTCTACGGACTACGAGAAAAGGATTTACCGGTAGGTAACCAAAATTCTATTTTCTGCACCTGTTGATGACGTCATTGCGCACCGCACAGCAAAGGTCCTCTCCACGAAGGGAAACTAGACGCGTAGCGTCTAGTTCCCTTCACAGCGGGGAACCAGCGGGACCGGCGGGGGACACAGCGGGCAGCGGAGGGCACAGCAGTAGCGGATCTTGCCATGGTGCGGTGCCCTCCGGATGGCGCCGGCGCCCTCTGGAAGGCGGCGCCCTGTGCAAAAGTCCTGCTTGCCCGTGACAAGATCCGCTACTGCATCTGCTATCATATGCCCCTGAACATTATGGGGCTGGTTCTGAGTCGCAAGCAGAGCGGATTTAGTTGCAGCAGCTGTGGAATCCAGAGTTCCTACATTATGCTGATGTGAGAATCTGTAGGGCTAATGTAGGAGATGGTGCATTTGTAATCGTTAACCGTTGTCGCTCATCAATTTTACACTTGCATTGTTGCTGCCTCAAAAAGCTACATTTCATGGAAAGACATAGGAAAGATATACGCAAAAGTGCATAAATTTGCTTCTGGCTGTATGCAAAGACTCACCGTTTGCGTGCATGCACAGAGATCCAACCGACGTAGAATCAGCCCGTATGTATCACCTCCTTTGAATTCGCTACTACTTATTTACTTTTTAGTACTTTTCACACATCAAAAGTACATTAATAAAGAGGTCAGTGGTGCCATTCCCACCATTGTGTTCTAAAATGTTAGTGCCACGTATGAGATGTAAGAATTCATTGGTGAGAATGGCACTATTGTCTCTTTTTTTTTATGCTTGCATTTACATGTTTTATCAGCACATTAGATAATGTGTGACAAATGAGAAGCGCATCAATAAAATTGCACACTTTTATCACTGCAGAGCACTTCATTTAACGCTTTTTTTCTATGCAATTACAGTAGTTGTCACTGTACATTTTTATTGACATTTAGTGAAATGGGAAGGAGAGCTTTCACGTGAAAGAGAAATTAAGATGACTAAGTCTGCCGAATGCTCACCTATGAAGAACCACAGAGGTGGGTGGGGGTGAGACATGACAAACCAGTTGGAGAACCTGTGGCAAACACTGGTAGTGTGGAACAAGGCTTCCAACACCTGCCTAGTTTATGTCCCAAGGGTGTTCCTGTGTCTCCTGTTCTCTGAACAGTGGAGAAATTCTGCCAACATCCTCTTGCTAGGAATAATCTCTGTGTTGTGTCTGCTAACACTGTACAAGCAGCATAGACTGTGTCCTCAGTAAGTTTGATGTCACAGTAAACCTGTACTTCAAATATGCCGTTTTCCTAATCTTTCTGTCATCTAGGCAAACAGAATATATTGACTTGCTCCCACTTTGAGCCAGAAACTGGATGGGTGTGTTATTCCCAGCGCCCTTGTCAGCATCTACATCCTCGTCATGCATTCACAACCTTTTATTTTTAAGGCATGCATTTCAACAAATGCTTTTTAAACTTGACATATTCTGATGTAACATTTACATTTTTGCTGCTGGTTTATTTCTTACTACCTCACCTGACAGTTCTTTCCTAAACAAAACAAGTTAGAGGACAGCTAAAGGCGTACACTAGAACCCAGACAGCAGGACAGATGCCTGTTAACGAACCGTGATACGCAAATACACACCTGCACACACTGACATGGTCTAAGACCAGGTTCTTAACGGTAGCGTAACTTCAAAAATTTTCTTAATTGTGTTTAGGGCCTAACTTTGTACGCACATGGCTGTGCAGCTGCGATCATCCAGGCTGCGGATTTGCTAAACATTACAAGTGCAGCTGCCGCCCAGAAAAGGATATAGACGGCCACCGGAGGCATTGCAAAGTCCTCAGGAACGGTGTGCTGTACACATACGCAGCACCAACGCAATAATGAGGAATATCAACTCCCCGTCTATGGTCACGCAGACTGACCGCGGTAGTAGTTACGCTGGTGCCATGTTTCTTTGCGTACATGATCGCAGCTGTAGGCAGATACACACTCCGAAAACAACCATGACACGCCTGCGTTTTTGCGGCCACTCCCTGATACCTTCCTGTCAAGCATCCGCTGTTAAAAATATCACTGTGAGTGGCATCTTAAAGGTGATCGCGGCGCATGCACAGTCTGCCAATAATCGCTCAGTTGCGTGATCGCCATTGCGTACAAACATGAGTTAGGCCCCTAGAACGCAGGATGCATATACTAATCATAGGTTTATGTTACTCCTCTGTACAGGCTTTCAGGAGACATAAAGAATATACCTGTTGGAATTTTGCTTGTGTTTTTAACACGTGAACGGATGCGATAATAAAAGTTGTTCCATTTTACACCACACCTGTATGTAGTTTGTGATGCAATTACCTTGCATTGCTGTTTCTGGAACATAACCTGTTCCATTAAGATGTGACTACCACGTTCCAACTTCCAATGCGCTTGAGAATTTCAATCACCTCTCAAGAAGCAATGCTGAAACACAAGTAATAACGCATATTGAATGTGCACACCTTTGATGAGCCATTTTACTTACATGAAAAAATGCATCTCAGACCCCAGTGGGTGCGAAGCCTATAGGGTGTCTGCAGCATCTCTCCCTACTGCGTTATATAGGACTAATTCCGCATGCTGATGCCCTGTGCAGTGTGTGCAGAAGCCTCACTGCTTGCGCGCACACAGTGAGAGGCAACTGATTGACAGGCAGGGGCAGGAGGGGGCGTTGCGGTGGCATGAAGGGGCACGGTCTGGACAACGCAGGCGTATCTGGTCCGCTTGTGAAGCAGGCTGCGGCTTCTGCCACACGCAGCCGCTGCGACCCAAAAGATGGTGGGTTGCCATCTGCCTTAGCAGCTAGGCTGTGTTGGCAGACGGCAACCCTAAACATGCGAGAGCATCGCCGTTGTGGGATGCACTTGCATGTTTGTGGGGGGGGGGGAGGGCAGGACCCCGCATGTCAGTGTAAGGATCTACGACCCATGCTGAATAAGGGCCTATATTCAGATATTTGTGGATCACACACACTTCCTTGCCAAAGGGGCATAATCCAAAATCAATTAGATTTACACAAGAGCTCAGAAAGTAGATACATAGAATAATGTACCAACAAAAAGAATGTGCAAAAACACTGGCAAAATGGCGCTAATGACAGGGATGGTTTGGCAACCCCCAAATAATATAATAAACAGAGATATCAATGGTGTATCTTATTTACGTTCCTGTGGTAAGATCAAAATCCAGCGTATTGTATCATCTTTCTGGTGTCACTGTTCATCCCTCTGAGTCTTCTATGGTGTCAAGGTCTCAGTCGTGACAGTCATAGAATGGAAAGAAAACCGTATCTCGTATAGTACGTTTTTTAATGTAACACTCAGACTGAACAGCACATAATACATATACAGTAACATAAAACCATGCAGAGTCCTATATAGGAACCCATAAAGAGCACACTGAGCATCCAATGATTTCCCAAACAGGTGAGGGGGGAATAATTACCGTAAAGTCTGAGAACCTGAGATGGTTCTCAAAACAAGTATGATGTAATACCAAATGGCCTCCCAGGAAATGGTCCACTGGTGTCTGGTAATCAGTCCCTCTCCAAAATGCTGCAGGGGTCACCTATGCTGTACCAACGCGTTTCAAACCCTTCTGGGTTCTTTATCAACCTTGATACGCTGGATTTTGATCTTAACACAGGAACGTAAATAAGACACACCATTGATATCTCTGTTTATTATATTATTTGGGGGTTGCCAAACCATCCCTGTCATTAGCGCCATTTTGCCAGTGTTTTTGCACATTCTTTGTTTTTGTTGGTATATTGTGGAGGTGAGGGAGTCACCTCTTTCTAGTGCAATTACGGTATAGGCTGCTTTGCGCACAAGAAAGGACCCTTTATCTTTTTTACTCTTATAAAATAATGTACCGTCTATTGCAAATTCTTCGGATATTATAAGACCATGAGGAGTTTCGTACTCGTATAAAGGCACAAGTCTAAAGGCTTTTTACAGGTCATGAATTCTCCAAGGTGACTTCCAATATCCATGAAGATGTATAACGGGGTATGCGTTATTCATGATAATGCACAGTCTTTCCTAATGTTGCGATGATAAAATTATTTACTTGTTGTACATATATTCTTTGTAGGCATTTTCTACATATTGTATATTTGGGATGGGTATGTGTGACCGGCGCTCAGGAGACCGGCGGTCACAATACCGACTGCAGAATCCTGGCATTTACATGCCGGGTGGGGGGGAGCGCAATGAAGCCCCTTGCGGACTCGATGGCGAGCTGTGCTTGCCACAGTTTCTATTCCCACTCTATGGGAGTCGTGGACGCCCACGAGTGGAAATAGTCCATGTTGATCTGCATGCCGACCGTCGGGATAGTGAGGGAGCGGGATGTAGGTGTCGGTATTGTGACCGGCGGTCACATAACTACATCCTATATATTTTTATCACTTCAATAAATGCATTACTGGGAACAGAAAGCAAACAGTGTTTCAATAACACACTCCTACTATTGGCAGCTGATATTGTCCAGTGTGTACGCTATGAATGACAAACGATAGGTTCAATTAACAGTAGCAGCAAGAAAACATTTCTGAGTATCCGCGCTACCTGGGTACTGCTGCAAATCACTGACATAAGGTAATACCCGCATAAAACCTTATAATACAATTTAAATACAAAAGTCAGAGAACATTTGTGCTGCACCCAAAGTATAAAAATTCACGCTCAGGGACTTCTTTACCAAAACACCTTTTAAAAAGTTCCCTTGTTAGCACACTTCAAATGGAGAAAGTCAATGAAGATAGCGCTGCACCAATAATGTCAGAATCCACAGCAAAGGACTTCCTTTCCCGATACACCTTGATAACTCTTTTTCTTTTGGAAACAAACT
Source organism: Pseudophryne corroboree (assembly GCF_028390025.1). Taxonomy (NCBI): domain Eukaryota; kingdom Metazoa; phylum Chordata; class Amphibia; order Anura; family Myobatrachidae; genus Pseudophryne; species Pseudophryne corroboree. The sequence goes on from NC_086447.1 coordinate 815,464,899, forward strand.
TGCTTTTAAATTGTCACCCGTAGCCAGTGGCGGATTGGGATCGAACACCAGCCCGGGTAATTTATGGAAGAAGCCCTGATTGGGGTGGTGTCTGTTGAGGGGGAGGGGCCTGTGAAGAGGGCAGGGTCACTCCTTAGAGGTCATGATTCTGAGATAGACACAGTTGGGGCCTCCTTTGTTTTATGGTATGCTGTTTACCTGACACTCAATGCATATGCTGCTGCAATGCCCTTCCCTGATGTACATCTGAAGGTACGTCTTGCTCTTGTCCAGTCCCCAAACCATACACTGTGACCGGGACGCCCTAACCCTTACACCATCATGATAATGCAAATAATGTAATTAAAAATAACATCTCTGCTGGGTCCTCTTCAGTACTCAGTTGCCGCTCTGGCCAGTTCAGTGAGAGTGCGGGAGCTAGGGTGGCGATGGGTGTAGTAAACCCGGCTCCGATCTTCGCTATGCTGCTGCTCCCGGGCCGGTCTCGTTGAAGAGATCTTTGGCCGAGGCCAGGGAGAGGATGCTGCTGTGCTGGTTAACTTTCTCCTGTTCCCCCATTGGTAGAACAGCATCACCACCTTTCACGGATAGCGGCACCTGGAAGTGTCTGCTAGCCTAACTTCTGGATTGCGTTCCAATGAACCGCAAGTAATGGAAGCAGTGTGAGCCAGCCCAGCCTGAGTGTGAATCAGCTTGGCTGAGGGGGATATGGGACCGGCCCATCGGAATCTGTCATGGTGTCCTGGTGGGCCAAACCGCCCCTGCCCGTAGTCCATAAAGGTATCTTTTAACCCTCTGATATTGGTTGGAATACACCCCATCACGGTACACTGTGTAGCAGCTTAACACATACACACATGAGGACACTTACATTCAAGTTCTGCCTCATATAATATAATGGTATCTTTAGCAGGTCTTCTTAGTGTCCCCAGTAAAAGAAATATCCACAACAGGATGTTCAATAAAAAAGTCTTTATATAAAAAGTGTACACATCATATAAAATCTCAAAAAATCCAGCGTGAGCACAGTCCAACAGGTGGAATACAGGAGGAGAGAAGTGCAGCAGTTGTTTATTACCAGAGACCTTCCCGGCTGCAGACTCGGGGATCCAGGTAATCGTCAGCGGTGATCCAACTCTCCCACAGCGCCACACAGACACAGCTCCTTTACAGATGGTGACAGCGGCACACAGGTCCTTAATGCATTTCGGAGAGTCCGCTCTCCTTTATCAAAAGTGCCTTGTGTCCGCTGATGCAGGCATTTAAAGCTGGTTTCTTTGGTGTAAGAACATGTGACCAAAGAAATGAGGTTTAAATGCCTGCATCAGCGGACATAAGGCACTTTTGATAAAGGAGAGCGGACTCTCCGAAATGCATTAAGGACCTGTGTGCCGCTGTCACCATCTGTAAAGGAGCTGTGTCTGTGTGGCGCTGTGGGAGAGTTTGATCACCGCTGACGATTACCTGGATCCCAGAGTCTGCAGCCGGGAAGGTCTCTGGTAATAAACAACTGCTGCACTTCTCTCCTCCTGTATTCCACCTGTTGGACTGTGCTCACCCTGGATTTTTTGAGATTTTATATGATGTGTACACTTTTTATATAAAGACTTTTTTATTGAACATCCTGTTGTGGATATTTCTTTTACTGGGGACACTAAGAAGGGGTGGTCTTCTGTATGCCGGCGGTCGGGCTCCCGGCGCTCAGTATACCGGCGCCGGGAGCCCGACAGCCGGCATACCGACACTTATTTTCCCTCGTGGGGGTCCACGACCCCCATAGAGGGAGAATAAAATAGTGTGGCGCGCGTAGCACGCCACCGTGCCCGTAGCGTGGCGAGCGCAGCGAGCACGCAAGGGGCTCATTTGCGCTCGCCACACTGTCGGTAAGCCGGCGGTCGGCCTCCCGGCGCCGGTATGCTGGTTGCCGGGAGCCCGACCGCCGGCCAGCCGTAGTGAACCCCTAAGAAGACCTGCTAAAGATACCATTATATTATATGAGGCAGAACTTGAATGTAAGTGTCCTCATGTGTGTATATGTTAAGCTGCTACACAGTGTACCGTGACGGGGTGTATTCCAACCAATATCAGAGGGTGAAAAGATACCTTTATGGGCCTACTGGTGGGAATTTAAAAGTAAGTTTGTTTCCAAAAGAAAAAGAGTTTTCAAGGTGTATCGGGAAAGGAAGTCCTTTGCTGTGAATTCTGACATTATTCGTGCAGCGCTATCTTCATTCGGGTCGATTCAATTCACCGACAGTTGAATAGCGCCGGAAATTAGCTCCCGGCGCTATTCGATACAGCGTCAAGTAACACTCAATTGTTGGGAATTCTTCTCTCACCCCCGTGGGATGAGAGAGGAAATCCGACAAAAGTGCTGCCGCGCGGCCGGCGCGAGGCTGATTCTGTCGGGAATCAGTATCGCGGTGGGGAGTTAAGTTGGAGAATGTCCGTTCTCCCGACAAATCAACCTGTCCGGGATTATGGGCATTCGCCGACTTAACTTGAGCTGAATTGAATAGCGCCGGGAGCTAATTCCCGGCGCTATTCAACTGTCGGTGAATTGAATCAACCCCATTGACTTTCTCCATTTGAAGTGTGATAACAAGTGAACTTTTTAAAAGGTGTTTTGGGAAAGAAGTCCCTGATCATGAATTTTATACTTTGGGTGCAGCGCAAATTTTCTCTAACTTTTGTATTTCGATAGGTTCAATTAGGCTGAAACCTCAACAATTTGGTAGTGTCAGACGACTCCTGCATATCGTTTGGTCGTTTGTAAAATCGTTCAGTGTGAATACGCTATATCATTTGCCAGGGACTCCGGAAAGTTAAAGGGAAATCATCAGCCGATATTGTTCATGGTGAAAGTCGTCCAGTTTGTACCCAGCTTTAGTTTACTCATGTTTACACAATTATGTTCTCTGCTAAATAACTGATGCCTCATGACACATCTAGAATATTGTAGTCCTTCCTGCCAATATTTGTACATTCACACTGTAGTGTTAAGTATAGTATAATTTAATATTATCCTAATTATTTAGGATTTACAAATGTTTTCGTAGTTGGGTAAACCTATGGTAATCACGTTGGTCAGGAAAATCAATTTTAAAAACACCTTCGCTAAAAGACAAATAGGATTAGACAGAAGTACAATACTTGTATTTGATATGGGTGTAAGCATGAGCTGTTGGCAGGTAACTTATTCACTCCTTCAGTTTTATGGTATTGCAAAATAATATAATTCCCCTACATTCTATATAACGGCTGATTGCTGTCACATGAAGTAAAATAATTCCCTTTGCTACATCACATTGATGGTTTATACCTGGCAGGAGTCATAACCATTATTGTAAAAATGGGACGTAGACTGCACCATGTGTAGTGGAATGCTGGAATATGTAGTTCCACAGCAGCTTGAGGGACGCACGTTAAATACCCCTGGTCTGGAGTCTAGAATCCTCGATTCTGTTGCTGGGCCATTGCTTTTCTCATTTGCCACTGAGGCAGTTATATTATTGAGTTAACAGAAAGAGACCTCTCCTTGCCAGAGAAAGCAAATGGAGAGGGCAAAGATGTAAACCTATTTCTTGGGGGCACTCTTTGTAAGATTATTTACATTAAAACATAACTTTTATTATATACAGAATAAAATAGATACAGAACATCACAAAAATACACTGATATGAAGGTGTATTGGACCGGCATATGGTTATAATTAAATACTCTCTCTTTTTTTAGTCCTATATACATACCTTTTAAATATATTTTCACCCAGACTGCAAATAATAGTTAAATAGTCTTTTTTGTTTGCCTCTCTATGTGAGCACACTTTGAAACGCCAAATAAATGTAATTTTTTTGTGATGTTCTGTATCTATTTTATTCTGTATATAATAAAAGTTATGTTTTAATGTAAATAATCTTACAAAGAGTGCCCCCAAGAAATAGGTTTACTTCTTTGCTTTCTCCATTTGGTTTCTCTGACAAGGGGAGTTCTCTTTCTGTTAACTCAGTCTAATTTTGAACTCTGGGGAGCACCACCAACACAATAATACACAATGAGAATTATTCCCTTATACATAAGAAATGTTGGTATACATTAATGAGCTATTATTTGTCTGATATTGACTTTGTCTGGTGCAGGATCTACCAATTGCTTGCAGTTATATTATTTTAAGATACTATTTTCAGCGGTTGATGTTACAGGTAATTGTTGGGAGGAAATGTTGATTGAATGCTTACTTTTGGATGCAGTGAGAGATTGCAATTTACGGAAGCCACTGGGTACCTACATGGCTTATAGAGGTATCATTGTGTCACATAATTGTTGTGTGCTTATTGTAAAAAAAAATCATGTGCAAGTATTGGGCAAATGGAATCATAATCAGTTCATGAATGTAGATGTACAAATTTAAGTGGCAATTCAATTAGCCACAGCGGGGCTATTCAATTAATCTCCAAGGCAGTCTGCAGTTACCAAAGATTTCTTTCTGAGCCTGAGCAGGCTCAAATAGAAATCCATATCAAATAACCTGTTTTCAGGCATCACTGACAAGTAGGGGGGCCAATCCTGGGAACGGGATCCCGGGATTTGGGGCCAAAAATGCCGGGATTTGAATCCCGGGATTGGAGCCTTCATTCCCGGGATTCATGGGATTATAGTGTGCATGCGCACTATTGACTCTTGAACGGGCAGCGCCGCTGAGCACTAGTGCTCGGCTCAGCCTCAGACGCTCCCCGGGATTGGAAAAACGGCCCTGGATTGGCCTCCCTATTGACAAGTTAACCCATAGGTTTGATAACTTATCCCGGATTCTATACGTTAACGCCCGGTAACACGGTAATTTACTGGATGAGAAAAAGGGTCTCTAATTGAACAGCCCAGGGCGTTAAAGCTTGAGGCTACTATCCTTTTTAACATGCGGTATATTACTGGGGCTAATTGAATTCCCCCCTTAGTGTGATATGAAAAGAATGTGTGATAGAGGGTTGTGGCAGTTGAGTATGTTAGTGTGCTTGATTGATGGGAGTGGGTAAAATAACCTGGGAGGTTTCTTTAGGAAGATAGGTTTCAGAATGGCTGCTATAAGGTTGGATATTGACCATCAATGGTCTAATGTTTATGGTGAACATCAGTTGTGGAGTCCCAAAGGTGCGGGGTTAAACCATCAGTGGTTTGTAACTGATGGTTTACCCTGCGGCTAATTACAGCATCGACCCAGTTCAATGAGTGGGGATTAACCCCCACATTAATCACTGAGAGTTTACTTTTCCTTGCAGCTTGAGGAGTTGCAAGAAAAATTCTGCAAGACAAAGGTACTCTCAAGGGTTTACACGGAATCAGTGAGTTTCTGTATCTGGTTTTGTATGTCATAATAAAGAACTAAAACTAGAATGAATGGGTTGCCTTTGGAGTTTCATAGTATGATGTTGGATATTGTGGCCCTTGTTATGAATGTGGTTAGATTTATGTTTAGAAATGGGATTGTTAGTAAGTAGTGGAAAAAGGAAGTGACTGCTTTCTTGTATGAGATAGGCTAGAAAAAGTAATTCCGCAATTAGACTCATAAACTTTTTTAACTCATATTATACATTTTATTCTACTGTGTTGGCAGACAGAATCAGGAAAGTTGAGGATTAAGTTGTACATGTCAGGTGTATGTATTGTATGAAATGATTTACTTTTTTATTATTATTATTATTATTATTATGATTATTATGATGATGATGATAATGATAATTATTTTTATTAGTGAATTTATTTTAACAACTTGAATGTTTTTATGCAATGGCTTATTTTCCTAACCTCCATTTCGGTCGCCCTGACCTTGACTTGTTCTTGATTCCTTTCACTCTGGCTCCTGGACTTCTTTGATACCAGATCCATTACATGGGTTTACCATGGAGAATTGTAACATGTTGTCATTCTAATAAGGGTGTGTACACATGGTGAGATATTTTCTTTCGATTCTGACTATATAGTCAAAATCGCAAGAAAAGTTAGTGCAGATCCCAAGGTGAAAGTCACCTTGCGATCCCGATGCGCGGTCCCGCCAGGTCGGCATCGCAAGAAAAGAGAGACTGTGCAGGCAAGTCAATCCTTGCTAGATCGGTGTACTATCTAGTTCATCTCACATGTCAATGACATCTCACATAAGCCAAAATCGTAAGCACACATAGGCCCTCATTCCGAGTTGTTCGCTCGCAAGCTGCTTTTAGCAGCTTTGCACACGCTAAGCCGCCGCCTACTGGGAGTGAATCTTAGCTTATCAAAATTGCGAACGAAAGATTCGCAATATTGCGAAAAGACTTCTCTGTGCAGTTTCTGAGTAGCTCGAGACTTACTCTTCCAGTGCGATCAGTTCAGTGCTTGTCGTTCCTGGTTTGACGTCACAAACACACCCAGCGTTCGCCCAGACACTCCTCCGTTTCTCCAGCCACTCCCGCGTTTTTCCCAGAAACGGTAGCGTTTTTTCAAACACTCCCATAAAACGGCCTGTTTCCGCCCAGAAACACCCACTTCCTGTCAATCACATTACGGTCACCAGAACGAAGAAAAAACCTTGTAATGCCGTGAGTAAAATACCTAACTGCATAGCAAATTTACTTGGCGCAGTCGCAGTGCGAACATTGCGCATGCGCAGTTAGCGGAAAATCGCTGCGATGCGAAGAAAATTACAGAGCGAACAACTCGGAATGACCACCATAATCCATATCTCAAGAAAAGTTAGTCAAAATCGGTGGTGCTGGGCTCTGGGGAGTTCAAGGGAAATTGCAAGTGAAAATCGGGCATAGCAAGGATCTCACCATGTGTACACACCCTATTTCAGATCATGTAGACAGTCATATTTATTATGAGTTAGATTGCCTGCTGTGCAGTGCTTAAAGTAGGGTGGCACGGGGTGGTACGTAGTACCATTAAGAAATATGCGTACCACCAGCCCACCGCTGGGGCATAATTTATATGGGGCATTTTTGTAAAATGGTGTCCGTGGCATGACTGTGTGTGGCATAATATGTAATAGGCATTATGGTGTGTGGCATAATGTGTACTGGGCATTACGATGTGTGTCATAATGTGCAATGGGTGTTACGTGTGTAGCATAATGTGTAATGGGCATTATGATGTATGGCATAATGTGTAATAAGCATTACGGTGTGTGGCATAATGTGTAATGGACATAAACGGTGTTTGGCATAATGTGTAAGGGTCATTACGGTGTGGCCATGCCCCTTTTGTCATGTAGCCACTCCTGTAGTTTCGTGTGACCAAGCCCACTCATGACATGTGACCACGCCCATTTTTAATCAGTACCACTAAGAGAAAATTTCTACATGCACCACTGCTGCTCTGTAAGGCAAGAACAACCACAGGCATCCTGACTTTCTAATGTGGGGAGCCAGAGCTTTGGCTTAACCATACTTGTTTATTTCTGCTGGATCATGTAGAACCAGAACCAATATATCTGTGCCTGCACCAGAACCAACTCTCCGGCTGCGCAGGTACAGTTGTATCTTTGCCCTAGAATGGGAATAGCTACAACTAACATTTACAAAAATGTAGGTACAAAGCTTTGTATTATGTTCTGATTTAATGTCAGTTTAACTTTATATTTGAAGTATTTTAGAGCCTCAGAACAAGACAATAGTCTGCACCCCTGAACCATCACTATTTCAGGCTTGGTGTTTGGTGAATCCATCTATGTGTATATGCACAGTAAGTGTCACAATTATATTAAAGCCTCATTGTTGAAATTTGTGAAGTTTGAGGATATTTTTTCAGGTGTCCTTTCAGCTGTTTGATGCTTGTGATGAAATGCATGGGCCTAATATGGCTCATTCCTCTTCTCTGTAGGATCCCATAGGCATGTAAATTGTCCAGCTTTCTTTGGTGAAGGGCCAGTTTCCATTGCTGTTAAATCCCGATTTCCGTGCCATCATTACATGTCAGATTTACATACAGTAGCTTTAACAATATTCATGTGGAATGTAGCTGGTTAAATGCTACTCATGCTTACAAGTAAATCTATAGTATAAGCTTTTCAATACATACGTGTTACCAGCGGCCGGAATCCCGGCTGTCTTGATCCCGACAGCGGGATCTCGGCCACCAGTATGCCGGCTGCGGGGTGAGCGATAGAAAGCCCCTTGCGGGCACGTTGGTTCGCTGCGCTTGCCACAGGTTATATTCTCCCTCTATGGGTGTCATGGACACCCATAGAGGGAGAAAAGCTTGTAGTGTCGGTATTCCGGTGGTGGCATTTCACCCCCTGTTGGGATTCCGGCGGTGGTGTTGTGACCGCCGGGATCCCGACAGGCGATCTCGTGATTGCCTCCCGACTAAATGGGCCAGTTGTATTATGTATATAATTTAGGTTACATACTGAATATTCGTACCAGAATTATATGAGGAATTAGTTGTGTTACAGCGCTCAGTACTGGCGTTATTTTGTCTCCCTGTGAACCACTAGCGTGATTAGATGTACAGGTGCTTTCTTGTATCTTGTTTTATATATATTTACATAAAAGGCTGCTGCACTACTTTGGTAAAATGAATCTGCCTCAAGATTCAACATATATAGAGGTTAAATTACTTCTTATAAACCCTTTCCTGATGAAGAGTCTGCAGTAGTATTACAGACTCCTCAGGTCTGTTTTATTGTTTTGATTACCGCTATGAGAATAACTTCTCTAGAACAACGTAATAGATTTTAGCAACAAGTTCACTTCAGACACTTGTTCACTTACTGTTGATAAATAGGAAACTAAAAAACAATATACTGTATGTTCAATAGCGGCACTTGCCACGGGCAAGCAGGCTTTTTGCCCGGGGCGCCGCTATTCTGAGGGAGCTGTTGCCGTGGCAGGAGCCGCTACTGGTGCTGTGCAGTGCGCCTGACATCATCACGCACCACACGGCATACTAGGAACGGCCGCAGACGCTAGAGGTCATAATTGACCTCTAGTATCTGTGCAGTGTGCAGCGCTATGGGAGAGACGTTATGACGTCTCTCCCATACGTCCCATAGATCCGAGGAGCGGCGGCCGGAGACGGAGGACAGCAGCAGCGGTCGGGAAGCAGGAGCGTGGCTGGTGAGTATTTTTTTTTTGTAAGCGCCACTACTAGGGCCACATCTATAGAGGGGCATATCTACTGAGGGAAAAACTACTGGGGACACAGCTACTGGGGGCAAAACTACAGGGGGCACAAATACTGAGGGCACAGCTACAGGGGGCAAAACTACTGAGAGTACAGCTACAGAGGGGGCACAGCTACTGAGTGCAAACCTACAGGGGGCACAGCTACAAAGGGCATAGCTACAGGGGGCAAATCTACTGGGGGCACAGCTACAGGGGGTAAATCTACTGGGGGCACAGCTACAGGGGGCACAACTGTGGCCACGCCCCTTTCCTATGACCTATGAAGCCACGTCCCTATTTTCTGGCACATGCCTATGGCGCGCACTAACCCTGTCATGTCTGTGGGAGGGGGGGGGGGGGGGGGGGGCAGCGCCAATGGAAACTTTCCCCCTGGGCGCCACAAGGTCTAGAACCAGCCCTGTGTATGTTTAAAAAACTTTTACTGGCTGAGAAAGAAGGGAAAACAATATGCACACACAGAAATGTGCATGTAAATTTAGGGTAAGTAAAAAAAAAAAAAAAAGAATAGAAAATCAGAGGTTTTAATCTATGATCCAGGTTTTAATTCAGATTATTGTGTTAATGTTTTTTAAAGTCTTTTTGTCATGTCAAACAATTCTAAAATTATTTACATTTATAGTTGCTATTGCTAAGAGTGAGAGAGACTATGGCACATATGTAGTTATAATAATTATATATATATAATATTTATTAGTACCTTTATAATATATGATTGTTGGCATTTTGCCTATGCATCGACATCTGCAAACACAATATTTTTTATTAATTTCTTGCAATGGTGAAGTTTATTTTGTGTTAGTGTTTGCCAATAATTATTTTTTGTTTATGTGGATGCAGACGCTAAGGTTGCACAATATATATTATATAGTATATTTCCTTTTGTTATTATTTTGTATGTTTTGACCTGTACAACTTGTGAGTTATTTCTATGTATTGGTTCGCCCCTCCTGTATCATGTGACGGGCCCTGTGTTTCTGAGCCTAGGTGCTGGGACATTGCCCGTGACCTGAGGCTGATTCCTAGCCTGGCGGACGCAGACAGCCGCAATCGCGCGACGTCACTTCCGGTACAGCGGAACCAGTGTCAGTGCCGCTGGAACTATGTCCCGGTACTTTGTGTCACGATCCGGGTATCTGGACGCCATTTCTTACCCATCAGATGCCTCCTAAGGCTGGCTCAGCGCTCCAGGACCGGATCCCATCTGTTATCCTGATGTGTACATTCCTGTATCCTCTCCTGTCACTCTGGGACGCTGTCACAGTAAACGCCATATTACACCTGGCATGGCGTCTCCCGCGGCCTCCGCCGCCGTCCCTGAACTTCTGCATGCAGAGTGTCTGAGTGGCGATTACGTCAGCCGCGGCCTCCGCTGTGTCCGCGTGGTTGGATGTGCATCTGTCAGCCTGGCGCCTCCTGTCTCCGGTGGCCGGCGCCGCCATTACTGTTTTCATTACCACATGGATTACAAACCAAACTTCCCTCCAAGTGTCTGCATGGGCGCAGCCATCTTGGATTCTGTCAGCTGATCATTTCCACCAATCTGTTCTCAGTATTGATAATCTGCATAATTGCCTAGCCAATCCCTTCCTTGCTGCAGGTATAAATACACTGTGCCTGAGCAAGGAAGGCGTCAGTGCTTTGGTTGTCAAACCTAGTTCCTGTTTGTCTCTCTCCTGTGATTGTCTTCCAGGTTCCAGCTCCTGTCTCAAGACTTCCACTATAGAGACCCGCACCAGCATTCCACCTGCGGTGTAGCCTGACTCTCCAATCCATTGTGGATTCATCTGTTTCCAGCTACAACATTACCTGCTTCCAGCTCAGCTTCCAGCAGAGTACAGCTTCCCTTAAAGGGCCGGTGTCCTTTCTACACTTTACCACTCTCCACCGGTATTATTATTTCTCCGCTCTCAAATTCTACATTTCAGTTCATATTTCATCGCTCCCAAGTTCATTTATTATTTAACTGGTTCCAGCCAGTATCCACTCCGTGCTAACAACAGTCTGGTTCCAGCCAGTATCCACAGCAGCTGTTTTATCTTCAGCAACCCAGCTTTTCCTGGAACACCAGCTGGCACAATCCTGGGTTATCTCCATTGCTACAGTCGGGCCTGGTAAGGACTTTCCATCTAGAAGATCATAAGAACTATCTCACACTACCAGTGCCCTGTGGCTCCTGCCATCCTGTAGTACCCAGGAACTGTATTTATTCTTTGCTGACTTTTACGTTTTCTTTTACTGCTGCTGTGTTGCGGAGTTGTCATAATAAACATCATTGACTTTTATCCAAGTTGTCGTGGTCACGCCTTCGGGCAGTTATTATTTATGTTACTTACATGTCCAGGGGTCTGATACAACCTCCCAGGTTCCGGTACATCTCAGCCCCTACAACTGAGGCTGCCTCCCGTCAGCTCAGGCCCTCAGTTGTGACACTTTGGTTCCACTTCGGCTTGCCACATTGATTGGGAGGTGCTTTCCATTACTTGCAGACAGGGTTGAGCAGGTGTATTTCATTCACACTGATTCTGCTGCTTTATAAGGTCTTATGCTTGAGCATTATGTTGTAGCTGACCCCATGATGAAGGTGTGACAACCGAAACGGGCCGTTGGGATGGCTGTTTGTTCAACCATGGACTTTCTCCACTGAATACTGATGAGTACAAAATGTGTTTTTTCAAAGGCCTGATAATGCTGCTATCAAATTAAACGTTCTTTTTCACTTTGCTACTTGGTGGTGTGCTGGTCTCCCTGTGTCTGACCGCTTTGGTAAACACAAGGAATGAGTGTATTTCAAATAATTGACACGGCACCCCTGGAAATTTGCTAAGTGTGTGCGATTCATTTCTGGACTTTTATTTTTACCATATGGCTTGGTTTTATGAATTGCACCACAAGGTTTAGCTTGGTAAATAGTTATATTTTGTTTTTTGATTTTGTGTTTAATTTTTGAGTGAGTACTACACTATCTCCTCTCTATATTAGCTGCTATGGATTCAGATTTGGGTGACCTCACCGGCACTAAGCGATTCTTGGAAAAAGATATATCTAAGATACTCTTTAAAGATACAGAACAACTGGCTTTTGATGTGGATAGCCCTAATGATATATATTCTGATTTATTGAAATTAAATAAACGTCTTGTAGAGTTAGAACTCCATGGTATGACACTTTCACAATATCATAAGGATAAATTAATTTTACGTGGCTTCCGCATCAAGAACCAACCAACTATTGGTCGTAATAACAAAGAATTTTGCCGTCAGTGGTGCCTTATCTTAAATCAATGCAGCTTTGATCTGATGATATTAGTTATACAGCAAGTGAACACAGAGATGGATAGTCTTAAATTGGATATTAGTGCTTGTGAGGTGGGCGGATCTGACATAATGAGAAAAGACAGTAGCACTGATTGGTTCACCAAACTGAATGAGAATGTATCCAAATTTAAAAGTGAATTAATTGCTTTTAAAAAAAATCAAATATAGAAAAGTCAAAGATGATTACAAGGATTCACGAGTCTACCCTTGGCTTTTGAATCAAAGTACCAGAAGAGTTTGGAGAGGTGGTCAATTTAATAGATACAGACGGAATCAGACTTTCACTGACATAGAGTCTCACACGTCACTTAGTGACTCTGATCAGTCATCCTCATCTAAAAAGTCTTTTTTAAAGGAACATACATCCACACGCAACAAAAACAACACAGAACGGGACCTTGCAGACAAGGGGGGGCCAAACATAAGAAGGGGCCCAGACAGACTTCCAAAAACACAGAGGAAGTAGTTGTCTTTAATCTTTCAGACTATGATCTTAGTGAGTCTGAAAAGGCTGTGTTATCTAAGGGACTGACCTTTGTACAGACTTTCCAACAATCAGACTTCCAATGGGAGACTGAGTTATATAGATTCCATAGACAACTTAGACTTAGGGATTTTTTTTCTAAACAAGGTAATACACCGAATACCATTAGAAAATTACCCTTTCCAGCCAAAAGTACATTTGATCCACCAAGTAACAATTCTGCTATAGAAACCTTCATACGTCTAGTAAAGAGAGATACCATACCCAAGATTAGATGTAAGAAAAAACACTATCAAAATTTGCATACTGATGAAATCAAGGCAATACAGTCTCTAAAAAATAACCAACAAATTGTAATACGCCCCGCTGATAAAGGCGGGGGTATTGTTATACTTAATAAGAACGATTACATCAGGGAGGTGGATAGGCAATTGTCCAATGAATCATGTTACAAGAAATTGTCCTTCGACCCTACTGGTCTTTACAAAAGGGAAATTGATTCTATCATTGAACTTGGTTTTACCAATGGTTGGATAGATGAACATACTAGAAACTTTATGATACAAGATTTTCCCAAAATCCCTCTTTTGTATATTTTACCAAAGATACACAAGTCCATTCGTTCTCCGCCTGGCAGACTTATAATCTCGGCACAAGGCTCTTTGTGTCAAACTCTTTCACAGTTCTGTGACTACTTTTTACAACCTGTGGTACTAGAAAATCCTTATCATCTCAAAGATACTACTGATTTTTTGTTGAAATTAAAACAGTTTGGGGTCCCTCCAGTGAACTGCCTTTTGGTCTCTTTGGATATAACCAGTTTGTACACAAATATTACACATACTGAAGGTATCAATGCGGTGCGTAGAGCAGTGACATCTAGCCCTAACTACAAGGGTCCACCTGTTGATTATTTAATTTTGCTTATGGAGATTATTTTACATAAGAATTATTTTTTGTTTAATAACGCATTCTATCTACAACTTCAAGGAACCGCCATGGGTTCAAACATGGTGCCTTCCTATGCCAATATATTTATGTATGATTTTGAGACTATGGGGTATATGCAATTGCGGTCGAATTCCCGAAATTGTCGAATTTCGGGTCATTTTCGTCCAAAAAAAAAAATTCGCCTATGCAATTCAGTGCTTTCCGACCAAAAAACGGACTTTCAAAATTCGACTTTTTGAAATTCGAATTTTTGCAAATTCGACTTTTCTGCAATGATATAAGTGCTGCAATTCGACCAAAGCATATTCAATTCAAGTTTGGAAATTCGACAGCAGTGCTTTTAGACAGCAAATTCGTCATTTTCAATCCGCCACACTTTGGAGGGTGAAAACAAATAAAAAAATTTTAAACATGTTTTTTTTGTGTTTTTTTTTTTTGGGAATAGCAGATCTATTTATATTAGAAGGGATTAGGTACTTTTTTTTTTTTTTTGGAGGCACAAATATTATTTATATATTTTTTAAAATATTATTTTATTTTTTTTATTTTTTTATTGCTGGAACGGTAAAATCCTAAAAAAAAATGGCGTGGTGTCCCCCCTCCAAAGCATAACCAGCCTCGGGCTCTTCGAGCTGGTCCTGGTTCTAAAAATGCGGGGGGAAAATTGACAGGGGATCCCCCGTATTTTTAAAACCAGCACCGGGCTCTGCGCCTGGTGCTGGTGCCAAAAATACGGGGGACAAAAAGCGTAGGGGTCCCCCGTATTTTTAACACCAGCATCGGGCTCCACTAGCTGGACAGATAATGCCACAGCCGGGGGTCACTTTTATGCCGTGCCCTGCGGCCGTGGCATTAAATATCCAACTAGTCACCCCTGGCCGGGGTACCCTGGGGGAGTGGGGACCCCTTCAATCAAGGGGTCCCCCCCCCAGCCACCCAAGGGCCAGGGGTGAAGCCCGAGGCTGTCCCCCCCCCATCCAATGGGCTGCGGATGGGGGGGCTGATAGCCTTTTGTGATCATGAAAAGAATATTGTTTTTTCCAGCAGTACTACAAGTCCCAGCAAGCCTCCCCCGCAAGCTGGTACTTGGAGAACCACAAGTACCAGCATGCGGGAGAAAAGCGGGCCCGCTGGTACCTGTAGTACTACTGGAAAAAAATTACCCAAATAAAAACAGGACACACACACCGTCGACAGTAAAACTTTATTTCATACGTCGACACACACATACTTACCTATGTTCACACGCCGACATCGGTCCTCTTCTCCATGTAGAATCCACGGATACCTGAAAATAAAAGATCAATATACTCACCTCAACCAGGGTCCAGAGATAAATCCACGTACTTGTAGAAAATAACAAACCGGACACCCGACCAAACGGACTGAAAGGGGTCCCATGCTGACACATGGTACCCCTATCCCCGAATGCAGAGAGACCTCTCAGTGACAGCTGTCACTGAAAGGTCTCTAAAGCCAATCAGGAAGCGCAACTTCGTTGCGCTCACCTGATTGGCTGTGCGCTGTCTGAACTCAGACAGCGCATCGCACAGCCCCGTCCATTATATTCAATGGTGGGAACTTAGCGGCTAGCGGTGAGGTCACCCGCCGGTCAGCGGCTGACCGCGGGTTAACCCCACCGCTACCCGCAAAGTTCCCACCATTGAAAGTAATGGAGCGGCTTTGCGATGCGCTATCTGACAGCACAGACAGCGCACAGCCAATCAGGTGAGCGCCACGGAAGTAGCGCTTCCTGATTGGCTGAAGGGACTTCAGTGACAGGAGTCACGTGATGTCCCGGCATTCGGGAGAAAGGGGTCTGATGTGTCAGCATGGGACCCCTTTCAGTCCGGTATGGAGCGGGTATTTGCGTTTTGTTTTTTTTACAAGTACGTGGATTTATCTCTCTGGACGTGGATTTATCTCTGGACGCTGGAAGGTGAGTATAATTTTTTCACAGGTACCTCGGATCGTCGGAGACCGTGGCAGTCGGCGTGTCAACATAGGTAAGTATGTGTGTGTCGGTAGTGTGTAATAAAGTTTTACTTTCACGGTGTGTGTGTACTGTTTTTATTTGGGTATTTTTTTTCCAGTAGTACTACAGGTACCAGCGGGCCCGTTTTTCTCCCGCATGCTGGTACTTGTGGTTCTCCAAGTACCAGCTTGCGGGTGAGGCTTGCTGGGACTTGTAGTACTACTGGAAAAAACAATATCTTTTTATTATCACAAAAGGCTATCAGCCCCCCCATCCGCAGCCCATTGGATGGGGGGGGGACAGCCTCGGGCTTCACCCCTGGCCCTTGGGTGGCTGGGGGGGGGGGACCCCTTGATTGAAGGGGTCCCCACTCCCCCAGGGTACCCCGGCCAGGGGTGACTAGTTGGGTAGTTAATGCCACGGCCGCAGGGCACGGCATAAAAGTGACCCCCGGCTGTGGCATTATCTGTCCAGCTAGTGGAGCCCGATGCTGGTGTTAAAAATACGGGGGACCCCTACTCTTTTTGTCCCCCGTATTTTTGGCACCAGCACCAGGCGCAGAGCCCGGTGCTGGTTTTAAAAATATGGGGGATCCCTGCCCAATTTTTCCCCTGCATTTTTAGAACCAGGACCAGCTCGAAGAGCCCGAGGCTGGTTATGCTTTGGAGGGGGGACCCCACGCCATTTTTTTTTCCGGGTTTTTCCCGTCTTTTAAAATCGCGGCAAAATCCGCCAAATCGGCCGATTTTCGCCCGCGATTCTGGCGAATCCGTTTTTCATTGAATATGGTGAATTCCGGCAGCCACCTGCCGGAATTCACCTGGCGAATTTAGTCGAATTAAAAAACGGCGAAAAATTGCCGCGATTCGCCGTGAATTGCATATACCCCTATGCACATTGTGTCGGATCCACTTTTTTCTAAATTTATTAGTTGTTACTTTCGTTATATAGATGATTTGTTTTTTGTTTGGTCAGGGACAGCAGTAGAATTGGAAACCATTGTGGAGCAATTAAATCATAAAGTTGATAGCATAACCTTCACGTGCAGAAGTAGTGCAATCAGCATTGAATTTTTGGATGTCCTGGTATCTATTGAGAATAATACTTTCCATACGGAACTTTTTAAAAAACCCACGGATAAAAACACACTACTGTTCGCAGACAGTTTTCATCCACGGCCCCTGAAAAAGGACTTCCGTATTCACAACTTGTTAGAGTTGTGAGAACTACTTCTGATCCTTCAAAACTATCTGCAGCCTTGCATAAAATGGGTGATAATTTTATCCAGCGGGGATATAGTAAAGATGAAGTTGCAGAAGCAATTAATAAATGTTTATTACTAAATCAAGATGACCTGCTGGTTCCACAACGTGAGGATGTCACTTCTACTAGGTTGGTTTTTCCTACAACATACTGCATTACCTCTGGTCTCATTAGGAAGACCATTGTAAAACACTGGCACATTCTGCAAGCGGACCTGACCCTTGGACCAAGAGTCAAGAATTTACCTCTCTTCAGCTATAAGAGAAGCCGCAACTTAAAGGAACGCATTACCTTTTCCGACATCAGTCCTGGTGTAAACACTAATTCGCATTGGCTTTCCCTGCAAAAAGGAGCCTACAAGTGTACGGGTTGTGCCAACTGCAGATTTCTTTTATTAGGAAAAACATTTACACATCCAGTTAGCAACAGAAATTACACTCTAAGACATCGATTGACTTGTGAATCACGTTATGTGGTTTATATCATCCAATGTCCATGCAATAAACTTTATGTGGGCAAAACCATCCGTATGATGAAAGAACGTATATCCATGCACAGGAGTTCAATAAAGAAGGCCTTTAATGTTCTAGATTCCAGTACACCACCAGTAGCTAGACATTTTGCATCGTGTGGTCATACAATGTCGGACTTTAGATGTATGCCAATTGACCACGTTCCTCCACTGCGCAGGGGAGGTGATAGACATTGCATACTTCTACAACGTGAATGCGAATGGATATATAAACTTAATTCTACTGCTCCAGATGGTCTAAATGAAGAACTGATTATGACCCCATTTATTTGAATTTTTGCTGTTTCTGCCGACATTAGTATTAGTTTTTGTTATCATCTTTTGGGTTACTTTTTCCACTTTTGGAAATATCCATGTATGTGTTACTACTATTATTTATTAGTACCTTTATAATATATGATTGTTGGCATTTTGCTTATGCATCGACATCTGCAAACACAATATATTTTATTAATTTCTTGCAATGGTGAAGTTTATTTTGTGTTAGTGTTTGCCAATAATTATTTTTTGTTTATGTGGATGCAGACGCTAAGGTTGCACAACATATATAGTATATTTCCTTTTGTTATTATTTTGTATGTTTTGACCTGTACAACTTATGAGTTATTTCTATGTATTGGTTCGCCCCTCCTGTATCATGTGACGGGCCCTGTGTTTCTGAGCCTAGGTGCTGGGACATTGCCCGTGACCTGAGGCTGATTCCTAGCCTGGCGGACGCAGACAGCCGCGATTGCACAACGTCACTTCCGGTACAGCGGAACCAGTGTCAGTGCCGCTGGGAACTATGTCCCGGTACTTTGGTTCCACTTCGGCTTGCCACATTGATTGGGAGGTGCTTTTCATTACTTGCAGACAGGGTTGAGCAGGTGTATTTCATTCACACTGATTCTGCTGCTTTATAAGGTCTTATGCTTGAGCATTATGTTGTAGCTGACCCCATGATGAAGGTGTGACAACCGAAACGGGCCGTTGGGATGGCTGTTTGTTCAACCATGGACTTTCTCCACTGAATACTGATGAGTACAAAATGTGTTTTTTCAAAGGCCTGATAATGCTGCTATCAAATTAAACGTTCTTTTTCACTTTGCTACTTGGTGGTGTGCTGGTCTCCCTGTGTCTGACCGCTTTGGTAAACACAAGGAATGAGTGTATTTCAAATAATTGACACGGCACCCCTGGAAATTTGCTAACTGTGTGCGATTCATTTCTGGACTTTTATATATATATATATATATATAACAGCTTTTTTGCTAAGGACAAGTATGGCTCGCCCATGGTACAGCATGTGTGTGTACAGAACCTGAATAAGGGTATCAGCTGCCCCAGGCTATTATTCTTGTAGCGCTCCTCACCCCACCACCACTAGCAATGGTTATGTTAAGAGAGCATTCAAGAGATCAATATATAACACAGACAGCATCCAGTATACACTACAGAGAGCATCCTAGTGACTTCCATACTATACAAATACCACCTTAGTGACTGCCACATAATACAAAAACCACTCTAATGACCGACAATTCTATGCCAACACTTCTAAAAGAGGACCCTCACTGGACTTTGTTGTTTATTATTCAAATTGATATACCACACTAATGTCATTCTTCATTATTGACAAATTAATATCAACCCCAAGCTCTTCCTTTATATTTATCTGTATTTTTATGTTTAGGTTTTTTATTCAGCATTCCTTTTATTACATATTTTTATAGTGACACCATAAAAGTTATCATCTTTAGAGCTAGAGAGTAAATGGAGAGATGACAAATTAACAAACAAAAAGCAACTTTACAGTATGTGGATCATAAGTTAACTATGGGGGAAGTTGTGTATTGCATCCCTAATAATGTGCTCCTGACATTGGGCAGATCCTGCTTCCGGGCTGTCTGCCAAATAAGATCCCAAACTGAATGCAGCTGCTGCAGTCCGAACCTTGAAGACAGGAGAGAAGCAATGCCTCATAATGACAGGGCCTACTAAGCGCGGAGGGCCCCCTGACTATGCAGGCATTTTGAACACTTGTTTTTATGAAAAAAATAATACATGCTACTTTGCTTCTGGCTATGTAATGTCTCTAAATCTTATATTACTGAGGTTCATTGTCAGTGGCTGAGAACATGGGGTGAGGAATGGGTGGGGCCACACAGAACAGGAAGTTAAGGGGTGGATCAGCCCTGGGATGATCCACACTGCATGGCCCAATTATGAAGTAAATTGTCAGGGAGCCAGCCAATGATAGTCTATAGCCAGTCTCAATTAGTTCCAGGTCCCTGTCGAAAATAAAAGTAATTTAATTAAACAGAATACAAGTTGTTGTTTTTTTTATTTACTTTAGAGGCACCATAATTAGCAGCACTGGTGCCCACCAAGTCTTGACGCCTTCTAGGCAAGGAGCACTAACAATAGGGGTCATTCCGAGGTGATCGCTCGCTAGCTACTTTTAGCAGCCGTGCAAACGCATTGCCACCGCCCACTGGGGAGTGTATTTTTGCTTTGCAGAAGTGCGAACGCTTGTGCAGCAGAGCGCCTGCAAAATCATTTTGTGCAAAACAAGACCAGCCCTGTAGTTACTCTTTGTGTACGTTGATTCTAACGACGGAGGGACGGCTTTTGACGTCACACACCCGCCCAGCGTTCGCCCAGCCACGCCTGCGTTTTTCTTGACACGCCTGCGTTTTTCTAAGCACTCCCTGAAAACGGTCGGTTGACACCCAGAAACGCCCACTTCATGTCAATCTTCCTGCGTTTGGCCGTGCGACTGAAAGCTTCGCTAGCACCTGAGATAAACCACGATGCGCAGATTAGCCGTTTTTTTCTCACTGATCGCTGCACTGCGAATAACAGCAGCTAGCGATCAACTCGGGATGACCCCCCCCCCCCATGTCAGGTAAAGGAGCTGACTCATTCCTCATTTTTCCTGCTCCTGAAAAACATCTTTCTAACCAGGTGCCACTTTTAATTTCATACCTGGTGACCAACTCCGTGTGTTGTCTATCCTCTCGCCCACCCGATTTTTATCAAATATATAAATATATGCATTTAAAAATGGGGAGTCTGCACTTTCAAACATTTATTGTCTTTTGATCACATTTTTTATGTAAATAAACAATGAATGGTGCATATTTGTACTGATACAACATACCTTGTAGGCCCGCATACGTAGGATAATATTTTGTCAGGAGACCAAAGTTATTCAGGAAATATATGATGATCATTATAATCCTTTATTATGTAGCTGTTTGCCCAATTTTTTATTAACTTTTAGTAAATAAACTAAAAATGCAAATGTCCTGAAATCACGCCACTTTCTGAAACATTTTGAAAACTATTGTTCATTAACAGGTAGTTGTCTTGTTTCCTAAATTGTGTGTCTTCTTCGCCTATTTATTTTGTGACTTTGTGTGTCTGTGACCTTTGCAATGCACAAAGAAAATAAAAAAATCACACAAAAGGTGGTAGTTGCATATTTGTTCTTCTGCTTACCTCTACGCAAAGTCAACCCACACAAATGGCTACCATTCTGATTGGAAGAGCTGCAGGTATTCAGAAAAGTACTGTATGTTGGGGGTAATTCCAAGTTGATCGCAGCAGGAAATTTTTTAGCAGTTGGGCAAAACCATGTGCACTGCAGGGGAGGCAGATATAACATGTGCAGAGAGAGTTAGATTTGGGTGGGTTATTTTATTTCTGTGCAGGGTAAATACTGGCTGCTTTATTTTTACACTGCAAATTAGATTGCAGATTGAACACACCACACCCAAATCTAACTATCTCTGCACATGTTATATCTGCCTCCCCTGCAGTGCACATGGTTTTGCCCAACTGCTAAAAAAATTCTTGCTGCGATCAACTTGGAATTACCCCCGTTATCTCATCTTTCCAACTGTTATGCCCAACTTTCTTTTACTTAAAAATAATTGTAAAGAAATTATTTCCAAAAACTTTGTGCATTCTAGACTTGGGTGATAAACAAAGCAATGGTATTTCTGGAATTCAGATTCTTCTTGGGGGAAAAAATGCGTTTATTGGTACTTCACAAAAAATTTAATTGAACTGATATTGAAGTAATCGCATTTATACCTGGGGAAAAAGCATTTTTTTTGTTGCGAGGTGGATGTACATTATGCAACCTCACTTACAGTTACATGAGGGCCACACATTTAACCTTTGCTAAAATGCAAAGTAAAAATGGATGGAATGTGTGCACAGCATGTAATCTGCATGTAAAAGAAAAAGTTTGCATCTGCACCGCTGGCAATGCAACATGGCTTGATCAGTTGCAAAATCTGCATGTAGGCATAATTTGCAACTACAGATTTGTCCACTCACATCGTTCCTCCCTGCACTTTAAACAGCCATTCTAGTTACGCCATGCCGTGGTGTGACTTGGTAACGCAGAGCATCTTTACGTGCAACTTTTTCCATTAAATGCATCTCATGCACAACACAATGTGAATAGGACGCCCAAGCAGCTTATGCTGCTTAAAATGATATGCTGCATGCCTATATTCTGTGTGCAACTGTGGCTGTATCTGCATACGATCTGCATAAGAAACACTGTAACATACTATTTCGTATGCGGTTACAGCCACAGACGCACAAAGAATATAGACATGCCGCATATCATTTTAATCAGCAGAACCTGATTGTACGCCCTATTCACATTTGCAGAAATGCCCAGCACTAACAGAGTTGCATGGGAACTGTCAGCGCACTCACGCCAGGCATCTCCCGCTATATGGCGTATTGAGGCAAGATGTGTATGAAGGCACATTTAAACTCTAAATCATACTTGCCGACATTGGCAATTTTCTCCCCTGGAGAGGGCGGTCCAAGTGGGTGGGTTGGAGGAGTGATGCAGAGAAAATGCTGATATATGGGAGACTTGTCCATTTCCAGGGGCAGAGAGTCTTTACTCCAAGTCTCCCACAAATTCCAGCAGAGTGGGCAAGTTTGCTGTAAATTAGTCCTATAGTGTCTAGTAGTGATGATGCAGCATATGTTTTTTGCTAGCTATGTGGTTAATACACTTCTCGTGATTCACTGTATTCTTAGAAAATTTAGCAACATTGCAGTTTTCTGCTGCGGGGTACACTGGGCTCCACAAGGAAAGACATAGGGGTGTAGAGTAGGCTCTTGATCCGAGGCTCCAACAGGCTCAAAAGCTTTGACTGTTCCCAGAATGCACAGTGCCGCTTCCTCTATAACCCCGCCTCCATGCACAGGAGCTCAGTTTTGTAGTTGGTGCCGCAGATAGCAGGCACATAACAGAGGGGCTGCTCTGGGCAGCCCTAAGAAGAGCTTTTTGAGAAGGAAAGTGAAGACTTCAAGGGCTGCAGCAGTGTGTACATGTCTAGTGACATTCACTGCTGCAGCTCCATCTCTCCCCAGCGGCGCTGTACACTCCCAAGCCCTGGTTGCCGGGTAACTACAGCAGGAGGCTCCGGTTTTCTTCTAAAGTCAGGCACACACGACGGGGGCTCTCCGGGATCGCGTGGCCACGCTTCGTGATCCGGCACGGTCAGTGGGAGGCGGGCCGCGTGCGCTGGCGGGGGACACTGTGGCAGTACAGGCGATCCCACTAGATCACCAGGAAATGGGTGCAGGTCAGGTTTTCCCTTAAAACCGTTTCTCCGACGTCCTAGTGGATGCTGGGAACTCCGTAAGGACCATGGGGAATAGCGGCTCCGCAGGAGACTGGGCACATCTAAAGAAAGCTTTAGGACTAGCTGGTGTGCACTGGCTCCTCCCCCTATGACCCTCCTCCAAGCCTCAGTTAGATTTCTGTGCCCGACGAGAAGGGTGCACACTAGGGGCTCTCCTGAGCTCTTTGTGAAAGTTTTAGTTTAGGTTTATTATTTTCAGTGAGACCTGCTGGCAACAGGCTCACTGCATCGTGGGACTAAGGGGAGAAGAAACGGACTCACCTGCGTGCAGAGTGGATCGGGTTTCTTAGGCTACTGGACATTAGCTCCAGAGGGACGATCACAGGTTCAGCCTGGATGGGTCACCGGAGCCGCGCCGCCGTCCCCCTTACAGAGCCAGAAGAGACGAAGAGGTCCGGTGAAATCGGCGGCAGAAGACGATCCTGTCTTCAGATAAGGTAGCGCACAGCACCGCAGCTGTGCGCCATTGCTCTCAGCACACTTCACACTCCGGTCACTGAGGGTGCAGGGCGCTGGGGGGGCAGCGCCCTGAGACGCAATAAATCGATTAAAACCTTATATGGCTAAAATAAATGCATCACATATAACTCCTGGGCTATATGGATGCATTTAACCCCTGCCAAAACATATAAAAAAATGGATGATAAGGACGCCGAGAAAGGGGCGGAGCCTATCTCCTCAGCACACTGGCGCCATTTTCCCTCACAGCTCAGTTGGAGGGAAGCTCCCTGGCTCTCCCCTGCAGTCACTACACTACAGAAAGGGGTTAAAAAAGAGAGGGGGGCACAAATTAGGCGCAGTATAAACAATACAGCAGCTATAAAGGGAAAAATACTTATATAAGGTTATCCCTGTATATATATATAGCGCTCTGGTGTGTGCTGGCAAACTCTCCCTCTGTCTCCCCAAAGGGCTAGTGGGTCCTGTCCTCTATCAGAGCATTCCCTGTGTGTGTGCTGTGTGTCGGTACGTTGGTGTCGACATGTATGAGGAGAAAAATGATGTGGAGACGGAGTAGAGTGTCTGTAATAGTGTTGTCACCCCCTAGGGGGTCGACACCTGAGTGGATGTACTGTTGAAATTGCGTGACAGTGTCAGCTTTGTATAAAAGACAGTGGTTGACATGAGACAGCCGGCTACTCAGCTTGTGCATGTCCAGACGTCTCATACAGGGGCTTTAAAGCGCCCGTTACCTCAGATACAGACGCCGACACGGATACTGACTCCTGTGTCGACGGTGAAGAGACGACCGTGATTTCCAATAGGGCCACACATTGCATGATTGATGCAATGGAAAATGTTTACACTTTTCTGATAATATGAATACCACCAAAAAAGGGGTATTATGTTTGGTGAGGAAAAACTTCCTGTAGTTTTCCTGAATCTGAAAAATAAAATGAGGTGTGTGATTATGCGTGGGTTTCCCCCCGATGACAATTGATAATTCTAAAAAGTTATTGGCAGTATACCTTTTCCCGCCAGAGGTTAGGGTGCGTTGGGAAACACCCCCTACAGGGGATAAGGCGCTCACACGCTTGTAACAAGGGCTCTACCCTCTCTTGAGATGGCCGCCCTTAAGGATCCTGCTGATAAAAAGCAGGAGGGTATCCTAAAATGTATTTACACACATACTGGTGTTATACTGCGACCAGCAATCGCCTCAGCCTGGATGTGCAGTGCTGGGTTGGCGTGGTCGGATTCCCTGACTGGAAATATTGATATCCTAGATAAGGACAGTATATTATTGCCTATAGAGCAATTAAAAGATGCATTTCTATATATGCATGATGCACAGCGGAATATTTGCCGACTGGCATCAAGTATAAGTGCGTTGTATTCTACCAGTAAAGTGGTCAGGGATTCCAAACGGCATATTGCCTAAAAAAAGGGGATGTACCCTAGGTCGCCTCTCAAAATAAGACGCCGTATTATCAGGCGCAGTCCTGGTTGGCAAGCGGACAAAAGGGTTCCTCTTTTCTGCTCGTGACAGAGGGAGAGAAAAATGGCTGCAGAGATCAGCCAGTTCCCAGGAACAGAAACCCTTTTCCGCCTCTGCCAAGCCCTCAGTATGACGCTAGGGCTTTACAAGTTCAGGCACGGTGGGGGCCCGTTCTCAGTGAATTTCAGTGCGCAGTGGGCTCACTCGCAAGTAGACCCCTGGATCCTTCAGGTAATATTTCAGGGGTACAAATTGGAATTCGAGACGTATTCCCCTCGCCGTTTCCAAAAGTCTGTTTTACCGACGTCTCCCGCTGACAGGGAGGCAGTTTTGGAAGCCATTCACAAGCTGTATTCCCAGCAGGTGATAATTAAGGTACCCCTCCTGCAACAGGGAACGGGGTATTATTCCACACTATTGTGGTACCGAAGCCAGACGGCTCGGTGAGACCGATTTTAAAATCTAAAATCTTTGAACACTTACATACAGAGGTTCAAATTCAAAATTGAGTCACTCAGAGCAGTGATTGCAAACCTGGAAGAAGGGGACTACATGATTTCTTGGGACATCAAGGAGGCTTACCTTCATGTCAAAATTTGCCCTTCTCACCAAGGGTATCTCAGGTTATGGTACAGAACTGTCACTATCAGTTCAGACGCTGCCGTAGGGATGGTCCACGGCACCCCGGGTCTTTACTGAAGTAATGACCGAAATGATGATATTCCTTCGAAGGAAGGGAATTTTAGTTATCCCTTACTTGGACGATTCCCTGATAAGGGTAAGATCCAGAGAACAGTTGGAGGTCGGTGTAGCACTATCTCAGGTAGTGTTGCGGCAGCACGAGTGGATTCTCAATATGCAAAAATCGCAGCTGGTTCCGACGACTTGTCTTCTGTTCCTAGGGATGATCCTGGACACAGTCCAGAAAGACGGTGTTTCTCCCGGAGGAGAAAGCCAGGGAGTTATCCGAGCTAGTCAGGAACCTCCGAAAACCGAACCAAGTCTCAGTGCATCAATGCACAAGGGTTCTGGGTAAAAATGGTGGCTTCCTACGAAGCAATCCCATTCGGCAGATTCCACACAAATGGTCCGGGTCGCATCTTCAGATGCATCAGCGGATTACCCTGTCACCAAGGACAAGGGTGTCCCTCCTGTGGTGGTTGCAGAGTGCTCATCTTCTAGAGGGCCGCAGATTCGGCATTCAGGACTGGGTCCTGGTGACCACGGATGCCAGCCTGCAAGGCTGGGGAGCAGTCACACAGAGAAGAAATATCCAGGGCTTATGGTCAAGCCTGGAGACATCACTTCACATAATATCCTGGAACTAAGGGCCATTTACAATGCCCTAAGTCAAGCAAAGCCTCTGCTTCAGGGTCAACCGGTATTGATCCAGTCGGACAACATCACGGCTGTCGCCCACGTAAACAGACAGGGCGGCACAAGAAGCAGGAGGGCAATGGCAGAAGCTGCAAGGATTCTCCGCTGGGCGGAAAATCATGTGATAACACTGTTAGCAGTGTTCATTCCGGGAGTGGACAACTGGGAAGTAGACTTCCTCAGCAGACACGACCTCCACCCGGGGGAGTGGGGACTTCACCCAGAAGTCTTCCAACTGATTGTAAACCGTTGGGAAAAACCAAAGGTGGACATGATGGCGTCCCGTCTTAACAAGAAACTGGACAGATATTGCGCAAGGTCAAGGGACCCTCAGGCAATAGCGGTGGACGCTCTGGTGACACCGTGGGTGTACCAGTCAGTGTATGTGTTCCCTCCTCTGCCTCTCATACCAAAAGTACTGAGAATCATAAGAAGGAGAGGAGTAAGAACGATACTCGTGGTTCCGGATTGGCCAAGAAGGACTTGGTACCCGGAACTTCAAGAGATGCTCACGGAAGACCCGTGGCCTCTACCTTTAAGAAAGGACCTGCTCCAGCAGGGGCCTTGTCTGCTCCAAGACTTACCGCGGCTGCGTTTGACGGCATGGCGGTTGAACGCCGGATCCTGAAGGAAAAAGGCATTCCAGATGAAGTCATCCCTACCCTGGTCAAAGCCAGGAAGGATGTAACCGCAAAACATTATCACCGCATTTGGCGAAAATATGTTGCGTGGTGCAAGGCCAAGAAGGCCCCTACAGAGGAATTTCAACTAGGTCGTTTCCTCCATTTCCTGCAGACAGGACTGTCTATGGGCCTAAAATTAGGGTCCATTAAGGTTCAAATTTCGGCCCTGTCGATTTTCTTCCAGAAAGAACTGGCTTCAGTACCTGAAGTTCAGACATTTGTAAAAGAGGTACTGCATATACAACCTCCTTTTGTGCCTCCAGTGGCACCTTGGGATCTCAATGTTGTTTTGAGGTTCCTTAAGTCACATTGGTTTGAACCACTCACCACTGTGGACTTAAAATATCTCACATGGAAGGTGACGATGCTGTTAGCCCTGGCTTCAGCCAGGCGTGTGTCAGAATTGGCGGCTTTATCATATAAAAGCGCTTACTTAATTTTTCATTCTGACAGGGCAGAATTGAGGACTCGTCCTCAATTTCTCCCTAAGGTGTTTTCTGTTTTTCACATGAACCAACCTATTGTGGTGCCTGCGGCTACTAGGGACTTGGAGGACTCCAAGTTACTTGACGTTGTCAGGGCCCTGAAAATATATGTTTCCAGGACGGCTGGAGTCAGAAAGTCTGACTCGCTGTTTATCCTGTATGCACCCAACAAGCTGGGTGCTCCTGCTTCTAAGCAGACTATTGCTCGTTGGATTTGTAGTACAATTCAGCTTGCACATTCTGTGGCAGGCCTGCCACAGCCAAAATCTGTAAAAGCCCATTCCACAAGGAAAGTGGGCTCATCTTGGGCGGCTGCCCGAGGGGTCTCGGCTTTACAACTTTGCCGAGCAGCTACTTGGTCAGGGGCAAACACGTTTGCTAAATTCTACAAATTTGATACCCTGGCTGAGGAGGACCTGGAGTTCTCTCATTCGGTGCTGCAGAGTCATCCGCACTCTCCCGCCCGTTTGGGAGCTTTGGTATAATCCCCATGGTCCTTACGGAGTTCCCAGCATCCACTAGGACGTCAGAGAAAATAAGAATTTACTTACCGATAATTCTATTTCTCATAGTCCGTAGTGGATGCTGGGCGCCCATCCCAAGTGCGGATTGTCTGCAATACTTGTACATAGTTATTGTTAACTAAATCGGGTTATTGTTGTTGTGAGCCATCTTTTCAGAGGCTCCTTCGTTGTTATCATACTGTTAACTGGGTTCAGATCACAAGTTGTACGGTGTGATTGGTGTGGCTGGTATGAGTCTTACCCGGGATTCAATATCCTTCCTTATTATGTACGCTCGTCCGGGCACAGTATCCTAACTGAGGCTTGGAGGAGGGTCATAGGGGGAGGAGCCAGTGCACACCAGCTAGTCCTAAAGCTTTCTTTAGATGTGCCCAGTCTCCTGCGGAGCCGCTATTCCCCATGGTCCTTACGGAGTTCCCAGCATCCACTACGGACTATGAGAAATAGAATTATCGGTAAGTAAATTCTTATTTTTACTAGTAGCCCACAGTACCCGGTGTTTTTGCCAGCAGGGGGATAAGGCTTAGACCTGGAGCCCCTCCCCCAGCCCCAGGGCGCCATTTCCAGCAAATGTTCCCGCCCTGGAGCTGCATATCTGTCCCTCCCTCACTCCCTGCAGTGTTTGGGCGCCATTTCTCTCAGCTACACTGTTCCTGGGCTGCTTGGGCAAATCCTCCTGTGTAAAGCCGCCTGGTTGTCAGCGCTGTGACTTTACATGACACTTAAGTATTCTACATGTCAATTAGACAGTGTTAGTTAAGAAAGAGTGCATTTAGTCAGGGTTCACTGGTACAAGTACCCTGTGATATACATCCAGTTCTTACTGTGCAGTGTTATATCTATTGACTACATAGCTATATAAGCTGGTCCAGTGCAGTATTATTGTTAGTAATAACCTCTGCATTGTTTAACTGTGACTATATGTGTGTGCATTAGCTTGCTGAGTGGTTTCCATTTTGTGTCTCTCACTCAACTTGCTATCCCTAAATCTATAACCTGAGGGGGCTTGGTGCATCAGGTTTTATAATTATATAGGATTTTCACAAGATATACTCTAATACGTATTTTTCTCTGTGATTTTAGTCACTATATCTCTACTGTATCTCTGCTTGTGCTGACTACACTGCGCAGGGGTTTGGGTAAGAGGTATTGTGCTGCTGCCATTGTACTGTGTTACCTGATACTGCAAGTTATATCATGTCTGCTTCTGAAGGTAACGGTTCTGGGGCTGAACACACTGCCGGTGTTGCTGACACCACATCACTATGAGGAGACTTCAGCAGCTGTGGGCTCTGGTTCTGGGGGCTCCTTGCCCCCCAGTGGGACTGTGGCATTGGGGGTACACAATGACCCACCATGGGCTACTTTCTCCACGCTTCTACATATGCTAGTTACTAAACTAACACCCCCTATGGGACCTCTTATGCCGGTGCAACCGTATGTGGTCCCCGCAGCTAACCCGCCATGGGCGGATAATTTATCTGCTCTATTGATGAAGTTGAACCAGTCCTTGACTAATAAAAAGTCTGACTCTCGCTCGCCTAAGACCAAGGGGTCATCTAAGCGAGCTCTTATCTTCTCACAATCCACTGCTGTCACTGACACCTCGTCTGATGAAGATGGCACTTACACTGACCCCACAGATTCTGACACAGATACTGCTGATGGGGAGGGTAGTTCACATGTGGATGTTCCTGATCTTTTGGAGGCTATTAAGTTAATTTTACAGATTACGGATGATCCCGAGCCATCCGACCCTCCTAAGAAACCAGATAGGTTCAAGCGTCAGAAGGTGGTTAAACATGTTTTACCTCACTCTGACCACCTAGTGGATATACGTCAGGAACCCTGGGGAAACCCGGGTAAGAAGTTTGTGCCTCAAAAGAAGATGCTGGCTCGCTATCCCCTCGCACCAGAGCTGTCTAAAAATTGGGAAACGCCTCCTCCTCCAGTGGTCTCACATGTGGCTAGGATGGTGGTTTCCTCAGCTCTACCTGTCATTACCATCACGTCTCTGAAAGAGCCTACAGATAAACGTGTGGAGGGTTGTCTGAAAGCGATTTACACCCTCACGGGTGCTGCACAAAGGCCCACTATTGCAGCGACATGGGCTGCAGAGGCTATTGAAGCATGGGCCCTAGAGTTAGAAGCTGAAATCTCTTCTGACCATGCTAGACAATGCTTGTCATATATTGTCACAGCTTCTCACTATATTAAAGAGGCGGCTTCTGATGCCTGTATCCTGGCAGCCAAGGCTTCTACTACATCAGTCCTGGCTCGCCGGATATTGTGGCTGAGATCCGGGTCTGTGGATCTGGACTCTAGAAAAACCCTGGAGGTACTCCCTTTCAAGGGAGATATTCTGTTTGGGGAGGACTTAAATAAGATAGTGGCTGACTTGGCTACTGCCAAAACTGCCTGTCTGCCAAGTACCGCTCCTTCTGTGTTGAAGGCTAAAGGTACGTCCTTTCGCCCCTTTCGTCCTTCAGGTAAAGCAAAAGGTCAGGCGTACAACAAGCAGGCCCGCACTTCCAAACCTGGTAAGCCGAAGCCCAAAAGAGCCTGGGCTGCCCGTCAGCCAGCTTCCAAGACCGATAAGCCTGCCACATGACGGAGCGGGCCTCACCCTGGGTGGGGGGCCTACTTCTAGGGTATACCCAGGAATGGTTGAAGACCACTTCAGATGCCTGGGTACGGGAAGTCGTCACTCAAGGTTACGTCATAGCCTTCAAAAACCGACCCCCTCATCGATTTTGCCGGACAGACGTCCCGTTGGACCAGGCAAAGGCAAAAACTCTACATTCGGTGGTACAGACCCTTCTGGATACAGGAGTCGTAGTACAGGTGCCTTTTGCTCAGAGGGGCCGGGGGTACTATTCTCCGCTGTTTCTAGTCCCGAAACCGAATGGGTCATCCCGGCCCATTCTCAACCTCAAGGCATTGAACAGGTTTGTGAAAGTTTCCAAGTTCCGTTTGGAAACCCTTCGCTCTATAGTTCTGGCCTTAGAACCTGGGGACTACATGGTCTCCCTGGACATACAGGATGCTTACCTGCATATTCCTATAGCAGTGTCACATCAGCAATACCTGAGGTTTGCGATTGGCAACCTCCATTACCAGTTTCGGGCGTTACCTTTTGGTTTAACTACGGCTCCGCGAGTCTCCACCAAAGTCATGGCGGTGATGACGGTGGTACTCCGCCATCAAGGGGTCAGGATACTGCCGTATCTGAACAACTTGTTAATCCTGGCAAATTCCCCAGAAATTCTCCTACGTCATCTGGATATGACTGTCCGGTTTCTACAAGCCCACAGGTGGCTCATCAACTGGAAGAAATCCTCCCTGGTCCCTGCTCAGAGCATGGTGCACCTGGGAGCGCTATTGGACACTCACAACCAGCGGTTGTTCTTGTCTCGGGAGAAAGTCCTGAAGCTTCAGGACAGGATTCGTTGCTTCCTTTCTCATCCGCAAGTGTCGATACATTTGGCGATGCAGGTGCTGGGCCTCATGGTGTCAGCATTCGACATGGTGGAGTATACTCAATTTAATTCTCGCCCCCTCCAGAGGCTGATTCTAGCCAAGTGGGACGGCCTGCCTCACCGGATCAGGTCTCACATGATCTCATTGACTCTGGAGGTCCGTCTGTCGCTGCACTGGTAGCTCCAGGACCAACGATTGTGCAGGGGCCGTCCCTTCTGGATATCCGACTGTGTCCTGTTGACGACAGATGCCAGTCTCAGAGGTTGGGGAGCGGTGCTGGAGCAACACTCCCTTCAGGGTCGGTGGACCAAGGAGGAATCTCTCCTCTCGATCAACATTCTGGAATTGCGGGCGGTCTTCAATGCGTTGAACCTGGCCCAGCATTTAATTCAGTACCGTCCTGTTCAAGTACATTCGGACAATGCCACCACAGTGGCTTACATAAATCATCAAGGTGGCACTCGAAGCCGTTTGGCAATGAAGGAAGTCTCACGGATTCTACATTGGGCGGAACGCCTTCTACCGGCCATATCGGCAATATTCATTCCGGGAGTCCTGAATTGGGAAGAGGACTTTCTCAGTCATCAGGACGTACATGCCGGCGAGTGGGGCCTCCATCCAGAAGTGTTTCAACTCCTAGTGGAAAAGTGGGGCCTTCCAGACGTAGATCTGATGGCGTCTCGACACAATCACAAGGTTCCGGTCTTCGGAGCAAGGACAAGGGATCCTCAAACAGCATTCGTGGATGCACTGGCGGTGCCGTGGAGGTTTCGGCTGCCGTACGTGTTCCCTCCGGTGTCACTCCTGCCCAGGGTACTTGGGAAATTCAAGCAAGAAAGAGGAATCCTGCTTCTCATAGCTCCAGCGTGGCCCAGATGGCACTGGTTCTCAGACCTGCAGGGCCTATCGTCAGAGCATCTAATTCTACTTCCACAACGCCCAGACCTCCTCGTTCAGGGCCCCTGTGTCTACCAGGACCTAGCCCGGCTATCTTTGACGGCGTGGCTCTTGAAGCTTCCGTCTTGAGGCCTAAAGAGTTTTCTGAAGCGGTCATTCAAACTATGTTGCGGGCCCGGAAACCAGCTTCTGCTCGGATTTACTATAGGGTCTGGCATTCTTACTTTGTTTGGTGCGCATCTAACGATTATGACGCTTCCAAGTTTAGTATAGCCAAGTTGTTGGCCTTTCTTCAGCAGGGCCTGGACTTAGGCCTGCGTCTGGCCTCCCTCAAGGTTCAAATGTCTGCCTTGTTGGTGTGAGAGAAAGATTGCGACCTTACCTGATGTGCATACCTTCACTCAGGGTATCCAATATCCCTATGTCCCGCCTGTGGCTCCTTGGGACTTGTCGGTGGTTTTGGAGGCGTTACAAGAGTCTCCGTTTGAACCTCTTGGTTCAGCTGATCTTAAGTGGCTTTCCCTTAAGGTGGTGTTTCTGCTGGCTATTTCTTCAGCTAGAAGAGTGTCGGATTTGGGTGCCTTGTCTTGTAGTTCACCATATCTGATATGTCACTGTGACCCGGCGGTTCTTAGGACTCGTCCCGGTTATTTGCCTAAGGTGGTTTCTTCGTTCCACCTTAATCAGGAGATTGTGGTTCCGGCCCTTGTCTCTCCTGATCTGTCTCCCAAAGAGCGGTCTTTGGATGTGGTACGGGCTCTCCGTATCTATGTGAAGAGAACTGCTTCTATTAGGAAATAAGATTCTCTCTTTGTGTTGTTTGGATTTCACAAACGCGGCTGGCCTGCTCACAAGCAAACTTTGGCCAGATGGATTAGAATGGTGATTGCACATGCTTATGTGTGGGTTGGTCTATCAGATCCTGCTCACATTACGGCCCATTCTACTCGGCCTGTTGGACCTTCTTGGGCGGCCCGCCGTGGTGCGACCCTTGAACAATTCTATGCATTCGATATTTCCGCTTCCCAGGATGCTTCCTTTGTACGCCGGGTTCTTGTGCCCGCTATAGTGCGTCCCCTCCCATAAGGAACTGCTTTAGGACATCCCCTATGTCTATCCTTGTGGAGCCCAATGTACCTCGCAGCAGAAAACGAATTTTATGGTAAGAACTTACCTTTGTTAAAACTCTTTCTGCGAGGTACACTGGGCTCCACAAGGCGCCCACCCTGACGTACTTAGCTTCTTTGGTTTGGTATGGCATTACCCGCTGATACTTCTACTGTCGTGAGAGTGTGGTGTATGTGGCTACTAACCGTTGTCGTCTCTTTTCCTACTACTGCATTGGGCTGGTTAACTAAAAACTGAGCTCCTGTGCAGGGAGGAGGGGTTATAGAGGAGGCGGCGCTATGCATTCTGGGAACAGTCAAAGCTTTTGAGCCTGTTGGTGCCTCGGATCAAGATCCTACTCTACACCCCTATGTCTTTCCTTGTGGAGCCCAGTGTACCTCGCAGAAAGAGTTTTAACAAAGGTAATTTCTTACCATAAAACTCGTTTTTTGTCTTAAATAATGCTGATATAATTAACAATGGTGGAACTACCTGCTTTATGGTGGTTGCAGCTGCTATGTTGGGCCAGATTCTCAGGGCAACTGGTGCCACCACACAGTGCACAAAATTTAAGGAGCTGCATGTGTGCCACCTGTCTACAGCTTGTGGAAAACTGCTGGATGCATCCTTAGGATACTCATGCCCAGCTTCCTGCTTCTGGCCTCATCTTTTGAAACTTCATGATGTCATTTGCACTGCGGTTAGGGGAGGAGCCCTCTTTAATATAATTGGGTTGAATGAGTTTTAAATAGAAGTTCTTGACCTAATTCAATCTTAAACAGTTTGTCAGTTACTAATAAAGTTTTTTAAAGAGTGGAGAAGAGGACTAGTGGAGAAGTTGTCCATAGCAACCAAGGTGCTTATAGCTAGTGTTTATCAAGTACATTCTGTAAAACGATGGGTAATAGCTTATTAGTTGCTTTGGACAACTTCTCCACTTTTATTCTGGGTGTGGGCCAGATTCCACAATCCAAGTCCCTGGCTTTCTGGAGCATTGAGGCAAGTCCAGTAGGAGAAACTTATACATTGGTCTCCTTATAAACTGGCTAGTGTATGTAATACAGTATTTATTCACACTGTGGATGGTTCATAGTATAGGTTATGTAAGGAAGACAGTCTAAAATACCAATTTTCAGTATCAAACATATTTCTCACATATCAATTACATAAGTGGTTAGGAAAAGGTTAAACATCCCATAATAAATATGCATACATAATATAACCAGTAGTAGACAGAACTGAGCTTTCTAAGGACATGTTTTCCAAGTTCATGTTTAGACACTTCTTGCTGGCAGCTACTCTGGTCTGGTGCGTGCACACAGCAGACTTGGTAGGAAAAGCTACCATGCGCAGTAGCTCTGTTCCATCTCATAAACTGCAAGTGACGGAAATGGCTCCAGTAAAATTATATTATACATTAATGCTATTTTTGGTATTGATTTGAGGCACTGGCTGGAGGGGATGCAGTCAGTTTACCGACAATCAAAATCACGACGGTCAAAATACCGACAGTAATTGACCGACGGTCAAAATCCTGACAAGGTCAAAATACCGACATAATGTCGACAGGTCGAAAAGTCGACATCAGTTTTTCATGATTTTTTTCATTGAAACCGACTTGTTCATACTTTACCATCCCAGTGGACCTGGAGGGGGAATATAATAGTGTGCTAAGCATAGCGAGCGCAGCTGTACAATTATTTGGTGCCCATGTCGACATACACACCAAAAAACAATGAAAACTTGTGTCTGTATTTTGACCTGTCGACATTTTACATGTCGATATTTTGACATTGTCTGTATTTTAAATGTCTGTATTTTGTCCATGTCGGGATTTTGACCTTGTCGGGATTTTGACAGTCTGTCAATTGCTGTCGGGATTTTGACCTTTCGTTATTTCATACCGATCTCGGCTGGAGCATGCGGGTTTACTGGGCAACTGGAAAACCCCATTGCATTTGCCTATGAGCGTTGTGCTTTTGATTGGCTGGTCACTGCTTCCTCACTTGCATATTATTTTGTATGAACATAATGTCTAGTACATTTAGAACAGTTTAAACATAAATGTCATTAATTAGTACAAATGACCCATAGTGCTTTACCATAAGTTGAAAAACTGTTTTAACTTCTCGTTTATTTAACATGTTCTAAATACTAATTTAAGGTTTTCCTATTTCCTTTTCTAGGTGACGAGAATTCAACAGCAGAGGTATGTTCATATTCATGTAAATGATACTGTGCGTTGCTGTACTTGTAAGGATACTGCGTTGGTGATTATTCTGTCATATCAGTACCCATGACACAGAAGTAGACAGACAGTTCTCTGAATATCATGGGAGTAAACAAATCGGGCTGTAACCGTGAAGCAAGGTCGATCTAAGTTGTGTTTTCTATGTTTCATAGACACCTGAAATACAGCAGTATCGTATGGATATAAATTAATGTATGCAGGGGCGCTTTAAGAAAGGAGGAGGCCCATGTGCTGCCACCTCCGTACGGGCCCCCTCCTCTCTGCAGGAGCGCTGTAGAGTCTGAGCACTAGAGGGCTCAGACTAC
Organism: Pseudophryne corroboree; assembly: GCF_028390025.1. Taxonomy (NCBI): domain Eukaryota; kingdom Metazoa; phylum Chordata; class Amphibia; order Anura; family Myobatrachidae; genus Pseudophryne; species Pseudophryne corroboree. Next base: position 815,501,290 of record NC_086447.1, read on the forward strand.
TGCGCATGCGCAGATCTCCGGGAAAATGGCACGGTGGACATTTTCCAGAGATTTCTCTATTTTGCGCATTCGCAGAACTCTGTGAAAATGCCCGCTGCGCCATTTTCACAAGGTTTTAACAGCACCAGCATGGGTTTAATTTAACAGCATGGGACTCCGGAGGGGTGAGTATTAAAAAAATGGGTGCACCACACACACTGCACCCATTATAGAAACGCCAGTGAATATATGAGTAGTTAGTGTAGACTTTTAGGGAACTGTAAAAAATAATCTGTCCAGTGAAATAATTTACAGATGGAAGGGGCTTACTTAAATGGGGAGGGGCAGCCTGTGCTATTGAGATAGAAGGCTTGAGATTTTAAACTAGAAGCTATGGAATTTAGTAGCAGCATACAGGATAGTGTTCATCGGGTACAGGACAAAGTCAGGGGCAGTAGAGGAGGAGCTAAAAAAAAGGGGAAAGGAGGTACAAAAATGTAAAAGTAAAAAGTATATGTATGATATTAATTGCCAGAAGTCCAAACAAAATAGGAAAATCACAACTGGTAACTAATTTGTAATAATATATCAGGAATGGTAGGAAGGAAAGAAGGGCTTGTTCATATGTAAAAAGTTGTTTAGCTCCTCAGTGGAAGGAATAATGTGTAATCCTTATGAGGATAAAGACACCAGCAGAGTGTTAATTGGGGTATGTTAGAAGTCACCTAGCATAATCTATTGTACAGAATCCCAATTGTTGTTCTGAAGGGAAGGGACAGCAAATACAAATGTGGTTCTCCTTATGGATGATTTTAAACATAGCTGTATAAATGAACACAATGAAACTAGTGACTTTGGCAATGGTTTACGATTTGTATGGATTTTAAAGACAGGGTGGTATTGAATTAGCTCCGATAATTTCGGAGTTATTGAATTCGCCCTCGTGCATATTCAATTGCCGGACGTTTTTGCCTGTTTTTAAGGCATTTGACCAATACCTTTTCACTTTTTTCTAGTAAGAAGGCATTGGTGAAAAATGCCTCAAAATCTGCGAAAATGTTCCACGTTTTCACCAGCGGAGGTGCGAATACAAGTGGATACATAAATCCTCATGTTTTTCGCTCCTGCCGAATTTTTCACCTAGGCGAAAAAAGGGCCCTGCTATTGAATAGGGCCGTTTCCCCTTTCGCTCTAAAAAATAGGGAAAAGTGCATTTTTTTAAAATAGGGAAAAGTGCATTTTTTTCCGCCTAGGCGGAAAACATCCCTAATTAAATACCCCACATAGGGGTAAATGTAATACGGTATGAGAAGTTGGTGGTGCAAGAGATTGTGCGAGAATGCTTGTATTTTTAAAGTGGTAAGTCATTCACAATATATATACAGCTTCCGCACCTCCAGCCTCCAACATTTTCCTTCAATTTCCGTTAATGTAAGGAAGCTACAAGTTATTAATTTTAGGAGGACTGATTTGAATCATTTTAGAGAAGCATTGAAGCTTGTAGACTGGACAAGCTTTTTCTCACAGCAATATAGACTTTAAATTGTTAAAAACTAAAAAAAAATACAAAAAAATTGTAGAAAAGTAGCAAAATATGTAAAAAGAAAGTCAGGTTTGCAAAGATTGAAGCTGGAGAATAGATTGGTAAAGATAACACAGCTCAAATCCTAGAATGTTCTTCAAGTACAGAAAACTACAAGAAAATAAAAACAGTGATAGTTAAATACATTTAAAGATAAAAGAAACATTAATGTAAAAATGTAATAAGAAAGCTATAGAGATATCCATTTATGTAACACATTGATCGCCGTACAGTCAGACCGGGTAGACAGATTGTTGGGAGGGGCTAGTAAAGACCCGGCGGTCTTGGTGCATGTTGGCACCAATGACAAAGTTAGTGGTAGGTGGGATGTCCTTAAGAAAGACTATAGGGAATTATGCAAGAAACTTAAGGCAAGGACATCTAGGGTAATATTCTCTGAAATATTACCAGTGCCACGCACTAGCCCAGGAAGGCAGAGGGAGATTAGGGAGGTAAATGTATGGCTTATAGACTGGTGTAGGAAGGAGGGGTTTGTGTTCTGCGAAAACTGGGCGGACTTCTTAGTCAGGCGCCATCTTTTTTGTTGCGATGGATTGCACCTGAATGAGGAGGGGACAGCGGCGCTGGGGGGCAGGATGGTTAGAAGGTTGGAGGAGCTTTTAAACTAGGAGCCTGGGGTGAGGGTTTAGCTAGAAGCTATGGGTCAATCAGTGAGAACAGCAAGGATGGGGGTAGTGAACAAATTGGGGGTGGAGAAGGGGGGAGCGAAAGATAAGTCGGCAAGGACAAGGGTATTTGCATGTGTAATTATTGACACTGGAAATACAGACACAAGTATTGCCCAATATATTCCCAATTCATTACCTAAAGACGATTGTGGCGCAACAATACGGTATATAGGAAATGATGCCCATAGCATAAGGGAAGATACTAACATCGGGGGGGGGGGCTTAGCAAGTCTTAATAGATCAAATAGAGATATTAATGAGAGAGGCTGTCCTACCTCTATGACTGTTATCACCCAGTTTGTTATTGTTATTTCAAATTGTAAAGCGCAACGGAATTTGCTGCGCTATATAAAAAACTGTTAATAAATAAAATAAATAAATATGTATGATGGGGAGAAAGGGAGGGAGGAGATTAACAGTCGGTTAGGTTAATTCTAGACAAGGCGCTGGAAAATATAGATAAGTCACCAATAAAACAAACCTCCAGGGGAGATACTAAGCTAAATTGTATGCTTGCGAATGCAAGAAGCCTATCAGGGAAAATGGGGGAATTGGAAAGGCTTGTATCACAGTCTCAGTGTGATATTATAGGTATTACGGAAACATGGTGGGACGACTATCACGACTGGGTTGCAAATTTGGAGGGATTTTCTCTTTTCAGGAGGGACAGGGTTACCAAAAGGGGAGGAGGGGTATGTCTCTTTGTTAAACCATCTCTAAAACCAATCTTAATTGATGGTATTTACGAGGGGGCTGGAGATAACGGAGTTGCTATGGGTTGAGATCACAAGTGGGTGCATTGAAGCAAAGAAACTAGTCATGGGCACGTGCTACAAGCAACCGGATATCAGCGTTCATGACAAGGAACAACTTTTACAACAAATTGAAAGTGCTGTGGGAATGGGGGACATCCTAGTGTTAGGTGATTTTTAACTATCCTGATACAAATTGGAGTAACAATTCACGTGTAAAAACTAGGAGCAGCAGGTTCTTAAATACATTAAAGGACCAATACTTGACTCAATTAGTCAAGGACCCAACTAGAGGTAAAACTATTCTGGACCTTGTTATTACCAATAATGTGGACATTATGTCAAACACTAAAGTTGGGGAGACCTTGGGAAACAGTGATCACTATATGATCTCATTCGACATCAGTTTCAAGAAACATAGCTATAAGGGAGCGACCAAAACATTTAACTTTAGAAAGGCTAACTTCAATCTGCTGAGACGGGCACTAAACGACATTGACTGGGAAGTTTTGTTTCAAGGCAAGGACACATCAGAAATGTGGGATGCTTTAAAATGGTTGCTCGAAAGCAATATTCACAAATTCATTCCCATGAGCAGTAAACGCAGGAGTACTAAGCACAAACCAGTGTGGCTCAATAAGGAGGTCAAGGAAGCAATGGCTAATAAGAGGCGTGCTATCAAAACATTTAAATCTAATGGAGATGAGGATTCATTCCAGTATTACAAGGAATGCAATAAAAGATTAAAAAAAGTAATAAGAGCAGCTGAAATTGTAAACGAAAAGCAAATCGCTATAGAGAGTAAAACCAATCCTAAAAAGTTTTATAAATATATAAACAGTAAAAGTTAAAGAAGGAGAACATAGGCCCATTAAAAGATGAATTGGGAGCTTTGATAAATGACGACAAATTAAAAGAAATATTGAACAACTTTTTTTCCTCAGTATTCTCCAGGGAGGACGAGCCGGTGACAGTAGTGCATAGCAACAGGGAAGTTAATGACTCGTGGCTTGAGGCTTGTTTAAGTGAGGAAGTAATCCTGGAGAGACTAAGCAAGGTAAAGATTAATAAATCACCAGGCCCAGACGGTTTTCATCCGAGGGTTATTAGGGAGCTTAGGTCACAGCTAGCAAAACCCCTATACTTGATTTTCCATAGTTCAATTAGATCAGGCATGGTACCAAAGGATTAGCGCATAGCTGAGGTAGTGCCTTTATTTAAAAAGGGAACAAAAAGCAATCCTGGAAACTATAGACCAGTTAGTTTAACCTCACTAGTGGGTAAAATATTGGAAGGCATTTTGAGGGATAGCATAGAGGAGCACCTACAGGCTACTAAGTTTATTAGCAAAAGTCAGCATGAGTTTGTAAGGGACAGATCATGTCAAACCAACTTAATTAGCTTCTACGAGGAAGGGAGCGAGAATCTAGATCAGGGAAAAGCAGTGGACGTGGTGTATTTAGATTTTGCAATAGCCTTTGATACAGTGCCTCATAGGAGACTGATCAACAAATTAAGGGAACTTGGCCTAGGATATACTATTTGTAGATGGATAAGTAATTGGCTGGATAACAGAGTACAACGAGTAGTGGTCAATGGGATGCTCTCCAGCTGGGCACAAGTAGTCAGCGGAATACCACAAGGGTCCGTTCTTGGCCCACTGCTGTTCACTATATTTATCAATGATCTAGGAATAGGCCTGGAAAGCACAGTTTCAATCTTTGTAGATGATACTAAACTGTGTAAGGTAATTAATTCAGAAGGCGATGTGGAGTCTCTACAGAATGACTTATTTAAACTTCAAACCTGGGCGTCTAAATGGAGAATGAGGTTCAATATAGAAAAATGCAAAGTTATGCATTTTGGGACAAAAAACACACTTGCATCCTATACTCTAGATGGGGAAAATATAGGGGTAACTATGTTGGAAGATTTGGGGGTGCTCATAGAGAATAGGCTTAATAACAGTACACAATGTCAAATTGCAGCAAAGAAGGCAAGTAAAGTGCTTGTGTGCATTAAACGGGGCATTGAGACAAGGGACGCGGATGTAATCCTGCCACTGTACAAATCATTGGTACAGCCGCACCTGGAATATTGTGTTCAGTTCTGGGCACCGTATTATAAAAAAGATATCGGGGAACTAGAAAGAGTTCAAAGAAGAGCTACTAAATTGATTAAAGGGTTAGAAACACTGGAGTACGAGGAAAGGCTTAATAGGTTAAATAATTATGTATACACTAGAAAAGATATTATTAATATCTTCAAATATGTAAAGGGTCATTACAAGGAGCTAGCAGCAGATTTGTTTATTAAAAGAACTCTGTATAGGACACGTGGGCACTCAATGAGGCTAGAGGAGAGAAAATTCCGTACACATCGTAGGAAAGGGTTCTTCACGGTAAGGGCAATTAAGATTTGGAACTCCCTGTTGGAGAAGGTGATAATGGCAGACTCTGTAAACGCATTTGAAAATGGATTGGACAAATTTCTAACTGGAAAATGTATCCAGGGCTATAGCATTTAACATATTGACATTCAATTATATGGGTAAGATTCATAGCTGTCAATTAGTACTAAACCATTACTCCAGCAAGTGCATGATAATATGAACATCTTAACACAGAATACAGGTTGACCCTGATGGGCATTTTGCCGCTTTTCAACCACACTGACTATGTAATCGAATAAAGCTGAAGATACCTTATGTTTGGAACCTGTTTATAGTTTTAGAAGTCTAAAGAATGGGTCAGGTCAGCACTAGCAAATTTTCACACCATTGTGTAAGTGATAACACAAGGTTGTAAATATGTGTTTGAAATGTATTTCAACTCTTTGAGCAGCTTTGTAGTGTCACTGAAGGGGAAAACATATGATTTCCAGCAATGTGCTTCAGGAGAACGAAGAGTTTCTTATGCATTGACTGAAGTTGAGACTGTGCTGCCGTTGTACATAATCAACTTCCTTTTCAGGGAAGTAATACATCCTTTCCGTATGCTTTGTGATAGGAGGGCTGACAGAGGAAATGATATTGCACACCCGAACATAAAATATGTCTTCTTTCTTCTGTAGAGGCCATATTTTGATTGACAAAGGGGCAACATTTCAAAGTGATATGTGTATTAAGGAATGAGATAGAATTTGTTTCCACATACACTTCACATAAAAACGGAGCATCAGGAGTGGCATTTCCGAGCAATTTTTCTAAACTTTGACCCTCTATATCTAAAAAACTAAGAGGCCTATAGAAAAAATAGTATAGTATCAAGTGTACAAAGTTTCATTAAAATCTGAGTTAATGGGTGTCATAATGAAATTTTTCTGGGTGATTTGACATGGAATGAACCTGTTAGTAGATACAAAGTGGTCTAATGGGTTGTGGTCAACTGGTGACAGAGTCCGCAAGTCCATGACTGCATGATGTTGAGCTTGAAGATATTTTAGAGGAAAGTGTCTAACCATGTTACACTTTTTTTTTTAAATCAAAAGTTTATTTTATTGAAGCTTGACATAAATTTACATAGAAACTATTATCGTTTGCATGTAGAATGTCACACTCATTGTGAGCAATTATCCAGAATACAGTAATAGTGGTTCAATCATACATTTTCACAATGGTGTTTTCCAAAAGGCAAAAAGAAAACCAAATGGAATAAAATACAATCTTGTTCATATACACGTGTCTCGTGTACTGTGTTTTTAAAACACTTCCACACTAATTCCTTAACCATCTGTGATAAGGTCTCTACATAACTTTCCAATGTCTTAAAGAATTTTTAGTGAATTTCTATTTTTTGCAATGAGACCTCTAGCCATTCCATTCTGAATATGTAAAAAAAAGTTTCCCCAAAATGAGTGAAAATGGAGGGGCTGCAGGTTGTATCCACATCTAGAGGATGCATTTTTTTTACCACAGCTGACACAATTATCAGCAGTTTTCAAACACCTTGTGCTACTCAAGTTCCCTCAGGTGTAATACTAAATATTGCCCATTCAGTAGTTAAAGGCAAACAGTTTACTAAATGACGATTTACATATCCCCATATCAGGACCCAAAATCTCATTATTGGGACTTCCCCATAAGAACCATTTTATACTTTATGATAGCTTGTGAGAATGTCAAGGTCTTTCATGTTGATTTGTTAATAACAGCTTCCCTATTCTGAAAATTCAGGTTGTGTAGCAAAGCAAGAAACATGGAAATGTAGGGATTCATTTTATTTTTATGTCTCAAATTATTATTATTATTATTATTTACTTTAGTTCAAGCTACTGTCACATACGACAGTCTTAAAGGATAACAAGGGGAATGTTTCTATTGTAATCTTACCATGAGCTGTGGAAATTAATGTTTTTTGCACAGTGTGTCAAACAGCAACATTTCTGTTCCTGCAGCTGATAAATAGCTGCATGCAGGACAACAGCTAAAGGAAAGATGTGCTTCATAGAAGTCTGTTATTTCTCCTGCACCTGTCACACAATCAGATAAATTGCTGCTGAAAAATGGTTATGATACTTTGGTAAGCCTTTCTGGTAGTGGTTTTCCCCAACGCTCTGTAATATTAAAGAGTGAAAAGCTCAAGTGTCACATTGCCCTAAAGTCGAAAGGAAACAAGACAAACACTAGGTGTCAGGTGTGCATAGGGGCAAATTGATAGAAATTGTGATGGTTTGAAAGGCAATTAGCATAGACAAAATAGCTAAGAGCGGTTACAAAATGCTCCTCTGATTAAATACGTTTCCATCCACCTCTAAGTTTGAGAATTTAGAAGAGAATCTGATTGAATGAGGCAGAGAGTTCCGGAGAAGAGGTGCAGCTCTAAGAGGTTCTCTATGAGAGAAGGTAATAGGAGGAGAGCTTGTAAGAAGCTGATGATGGGATGAGAACTGCACGTGACTTGAAGTATACTTAGTAATGATGAGCATATGTAGGCTGGGGTAAAAAAAAAATTATGATAATATTTTTGCAATTATATCTCAAAGAAAGCAGGGATCCATGATCATCTATACATTTGCTCCTGTTTTTTTTATTTGTATTTAATATTAATACTTTTAAGTAATATAGATATAAAACGGGTTGGGTATGTGTTACCGGCGGCTGGGATCCTGGTGGTCAGCATCCCAACGCCGGGATCCCGGCCACAGAATGCCAGTGGGCGGGTGCAAGCACAACAAAGCCCCTTGCAGGCTCACTGCACTCGCCACGCTGCACCACAGGTTCTATTCCCACTCTATGGGTGTCGTGGACACCCACGAGTGGGAAAAGTCCCTTTTAATCGGCATGCCAACTGTCGGGATTATCAATGTTTGGGATGCAGAGGGAGGTCACATAACTACATCCCTATAAAACATTCCTGCAACAGTGCTGTTCCATTTCTTTAATACTTTTTCTACATGTGCTTATTGTGTTCTGTTGCTGCAGTGTACCTCTACAGTAGACGTGTGTTTTTGTTTTTCAGGAGACAGTTGGCAGTGACTCCCTGAAAGTGGTGCACTTTGGCCTGGTGTGACCAGAACAGACTACAGAACAAGATGTCATCTTTAATAATCATTCATTTTGTCAAATTTTCCACTGTGCTTTTGATGGTGTAAATTTATAGTATATTCATAGAAATATATATATATATTTTTTGTAAGTTATTTTCAAAGAGTAAATAAAAATATGCAAAGTGTACATCCGGTTTAATAGTAGTCCTTGTGCAGAGCCGGCCATAGGCATAGGCAAACTAGGCAATTGCCTAGGGCATTTGATATGCCTAGGGGCATCATCAGCTTCTGCTGATTAAAATGATATGCGGCATGCCTATATTCTGTATGTAGCATTTCATATGCAGATACAGCCACAGTCTCACACAGTATATAGGCATGCTGCATATCAGTTTAATCAGCAGAAGCTGCTTGTGCATCCTAGTCACATAGCAATGCAAATAAGATGCATTTTCATTAAAAAAAAAAGGTACCCGACGTTAGCATTGATGCAAGATTTGTGAGGACACATCTGTATCCAAGCAGAGGCAGAGGTCACAGTGTTGGTGGAAGTGTGAGTGCTGTGTGCATGTGAGTGGGTTGGTTGTGCAGTAGTGTTCAGAATATGTGTAAGGAGCATTATGTGTGTCATGTAAAAATGCTTTAATAATGTGCAACATATGTGTAAAGGGCCACTGTGTGTGTCATTATGTGTATAAGGGCATTAATAATGTGCGGCATATGTGTAACAGGGTACTACTTTATGTGTGTCATTATGTGTATAGGGGCACTAATAATGTGCAGCAAATGTGTAGGGGGCACTATGTGTGTCATTATGTGTATAAGGGCATTAATAATGTGGCATATGTGTAAGGGACATTATGTGTAAAAGGGCATTAATAAAGGTTGTTATAATGTGTAAGGTGCATTATGTTTATAAGGACATTAATGTGTCTCATATGTGTAAGGGGCATTACTGTGTGGAATTGTGTATAAATGCATTACTAATGTGTGGCATTATGTGTATAAGGTGCTCTACTATGTGCATAGGCGTGCGCAGCACATTTTATAAGGGGGTGCACGACTGGAGTGGCGTGCCTAGCACCATATATTAGCAGTCAGAGAGAAAGAGGGAGAAAAATAGAGGTGAGACAGAGGGTTGAGAGAGAGGGCCAGGGTAGAAAGGGGGTACAGGTGGCACTGTGTACCTCGTTCTGTCACCGTACCCCCTAGTACAAGCATTACTGAATGTGTGTGTCCCTTCAGTACAAGAGGCACTGGGTACCTGAGGCAGTGGCGGGTCCCCCTTTCAGCACCGGCAGCAGCGGTCCCCCTCTTCTGGTTTCCGTTGGAGTGTGATGTCGGGCAACAGGATCAGAGAGGAGAAGAAAAGGTGAGAGGAGGGGCTGGATCGCCTCCTCCTACTAGTACTGCGTTGACGGGTGTGGCCCGTCAAAAGGGGGCATGCCCTTCAGTGTAGTTTAACACACCATATAACCCTTATATACATTATGCATAATAATAGTAGGACCCCTTATACTATCTAGTACTGGTGCCCCTTTCACATTATAGCACACGGTATGAGCCGAAATTCACTTTATAGCACACAGTATGAGCCGAAATTCACAATATAGTACAAGGTATGAGCCGAAATTCACATTATAGCACACAGTATGAGCCGAAATTCACATTATAGCACACGGTATGAGCCGAAATTCACATTATAGCACACGGTACAAGCCGAAATTCACTTTATAGCACACGGTATATATATATATATAAGTAATGTCCCTTCTTTTATACAGAATTTTATCCCCCCCACCGACTCTCACCCTGAATCAGGCAGGAGGGCTCAGCTGGACACAGGCAGCAGCGTCTAGTCTTAGGCTCCAGTCTTGGCGTGTGTCGGCCGGGCTGTAGGAAATGGCAGGGCAGGGCACACTCATGGAGTCACTGGAGAGAGACTGAGCGCGGGCGGAAGCCGGGAGGACAGTGCAGGGCGGGCAGGGAGGAAGGGCGCAGGGTGCAAGGCAGTCACTGGGATCATGGCGGCGGCTGGGCTGTGCGGCCAGCCACCCCAGGGCCGGCCCTAGCGTGATTATTTTGGTATGCGAAAATATATTTTGGCACCCCTTAGTAAAATATATAGGGATGTGGCTTCATGGGGAAGGGGCATGGCCACAGAATAGTATCAATTCACATTACACTGCACAGAAATGCCCAATATACATGCTACGCCACAAAAGAGCCCCTTATACATGCTACGCCACACCACAGTAGAGCCGCTTATACTCGTTACAGCACAGTAGAGACGCTTATACACGTTACAGCACAGTAGAGCCGGTTATACACGTTACACCACAGTAGAGCAGCTTATACACGTTACACCACAGTAGAGCCGCTTATACACGGTACAGCACAGTAGAGCCGGTTACACACGTTACAGCACAGTAGTATACATGTTACACTACAGGAGGGTAGTGCACCGAAGGCGGCGCAGTGTGACAGGAGAGAGGAGGCAGCAGGGTCTGGCAGTGGTTTAGTGTGGGCATGGAGTCCGGCTGCTGGGAGATTAGTGGTAGAACAGTGACTGTAGCGCACCCTTATCAGTCCTGCACTCTATGCAGCTGTGTAGTCGGCGTATGCGTAGGGTGTACAGAACCCCCCCCCCCTACCTCCCAGGTAATATTAGTGTACAACCCATCTCCTATACATTACTATATCACCAACCCACCACAGCTGCCCAGGTAATATTAGTATGCACCCCCTCACACACACCATGACCACCCACCTTTCCAGACAAAAGGAATAAGCCCAGGTACTTACCACTGCCTGCAGGGTGGCTGTGCTCTCCTCACACACTGGCTGCTGCAGGGGAGAAGCCAGAACAGGACAGGCCAGGGCAGGAGGCGGGGACTCGGGAGCACATTGTTGTTGTACCCAGTGCCAGGGCTGACTCCAGTCCCCAGCTCCTGTGTTCATCAGTTTCATTCTGCAGGGGGACCCAGTCACAAGAGCAGAGTCTGAGTGGGACACTGCACCTGTAGCAGGCACAGGTGCTGACAGTGCAGGGGATAGTGTCACATGGGCTGGCTCACATGTCACCTCCTGTAGGGGAAGTGAGAGGAACGGGAGGGGGCAGAGACTGGGAGGAGTAGACAAAGGACGGATGGCACATGTGGAAGGAGAGGGGAGAATCAGTGTGACAGTGCCCCGGGCAGCGCAGTGTGACAGGGGAGAGGAGGCAGCAGGGTCCGGCAGCAGTGTAGTGCAGGCGTGGAGGAGGCCTGTTGCTGGGAGGTTAGTGGGAGAGAACACTGACTGCAGCAGCGCCCTCATCAGTCCCGTGCTCTACGCAGCCGCGTAGTCGGTGTATGCATAGGGCCGGGCCTGAGCCACCCACAAGCCACTACAACTCTGTCTGAACGGCGGCGGCGCAGTGGGAGGGGGCCGGGCAGTGATGCGCAGCAGGTGATCCAGTCATCGCTGTCTGTGTGCTGCTGTAGTAGCACTGCTACAACAGCAGCACACAGACAGCGATGATCGGATCGCAGGCATGACGTGCGGGGGGTGCCGGACATTAGGGGGTGCCTGTGCGCACCAGGCACCCCCCGTGCGCACGCCTATGACTATGTGGCGTTGCGTATAAAAAGGGCACTACTGTGTCGTCTAATGTGAATAAAGAGCAATAAGGTATGGTGTAATGTGAATAAGGAGCAATTCAGTGTGATGTAATGTGAATAAGGGGCTCTACTGTGAGGAGTAACGTTTATAAGGTAAAGTGATACTACTGTGGGATGTAATATGAATTATGGACACTATCGCAAGATAAAATGTGAATAAAGTTGCAGTACTGTGTGGCGTAATTGGAATTGGGTTTACTATTGTGTGGCCATGCCCCTTCCCAGCAAGAAGATGCCCTTTTTTGGGCTGTGCGTCAAATGTGCGAACTGTTCCTATTTAAAATATAGGGGGTACAAGGACTGCTATGGGTGAGGGGTAATGGTGCTGGGAAAGAGGTGCAAGGTAAGAGGCAGAACCAGCGGTGGTGCTAGGGGGCACCAGCCAAAATCTTGCCTACGGCATCATATTGGTTAGGGCCGGCTCTGTCCTTGTGTACTGTATTGAGGATGAAGGACTCACAGTGGAAGTAGCCATTGTGGGTTGGATAAATATTCATGTGTTACAGTCTGTTGGTTTACTAGTAGGAAGCAGCGACAACATTGAGATATGAAGAAATTATGTTCACCAAGGGTTCAACGTAGAGTTAATTAGAATAAAAACAAATTCATTATGTAACACCGCCTTTTGTAATTTCATGTGGGGTTGAAAAGGGGTATTTTACAATGTTTTATAATACGCCACTATTGTTTTGTATTTGTGGTACTATTGGTTCCTGTTCTAGATGTTGTAAGCACTGAAATCCTGTTCATTTGCACTGTGTTGGTTTTGAGGTATCCCCTAAATATAACTTCATTTTAATGGCACACGTGAACCAAAGTGAAGAGAGATCTGCTAGCTCAGAACCTGATCTACCTGTGTGCATGTAGCCTAAATTAGAAATCAATGACCTATTTCACTACTATGCAACTATGTAATTGGACAAGGTCAAATGAATGTTCTAATTGTATAGTTAACAGGCAAACCAATGTGTCTCCTTATGTGTGTGTAGTTACATAGTATTGCCTTTTAACTGTGCAGCAGCTTTATGTCACTATAGTAAGTGGTGAAACGTTGATGTCATTAGCATGTAACTGTGCTGGAAAAGAAAACTCCATCACCCGATACGATATTTTGCATTTCCTGCAAATTATATCTCTGTTCTAGCAATCCACCCTTGTAATGCAGATTTGACTTCCACTTAAGTGGGTGAAAGGCATTCTATTGAGATACTAGGAGATAACATCTTCCTTCAGAATACCTCCATGAAAGAGCAGGCGTTCGCAGGCAGAAGCATTCTGTTAAGAAAGCTCTCAATTTTCCTAATCTAGAACTATAATCTTGCTCAAATAACCATTATTTTTCCTTTAAGAAACATATAAAGTCCTTTTATCCCCATTCCAATTTGATCTTACTTTTGGCTCCCAACAGAAATTATGCATAAGTGTTAACCTTTCTCTTCTATTATACAATTCTGTGAAATGAAAGAAATGAGAGATATTATTTTCCTTTTATTCACTATGATATCATTTTCATTTTGCATGCAGGAGAACGGCTGATAAATGTTTTTCTTTTATTGGTATATGTGAATCATTCTTTAAAGCCTGTTTGCAGAAAAATAATTTGCTTTTTTATATTTATTAGTGGGCATTAGACTTGGCCGCGGAACCTTTGTGCCGCCTTATATGTAAACAAATAATTTGTGAATCGTAACAATTGAAAAATATTTTGTACCATGATGTATAGAATTCTTACTGCTCATTATAATATGCTGTATTCTGCGCCAATGAAATTATAGACTTGCTCTATCTTTCAAGATTCAATTATTCATAGCCTTAACAATAAATTGACCAGCAACAGGGCAGTGCTAGGTATAAACTATCAGTTGGCTTCTTAACAATAAATGTTGTGGGTGGGGGGCGAGAGCTTTCATAAAACCATGTAGTGTCAATTTGAACAAGTATCTGGTTTGAATGTCTGTATTAAATAGTACTTATATCATAATCGTCTAAGTAATGTTGGTTCTTATAGGCTTATAATCTTTAGGATTAAGCGGCTGCCACAGCTTTAAAAAAATAAAAATAAAACAGATGATACTCTACTTACTAGAATGCCGGTTATTTACTGTACCTCTTTCATAAGAAAAGTACAAAATCCTTACTCAAGCCTCATACAGTATATTGATTAAAGAAATTAGTTTATAATCAAATGTTACTTGTAAACTGACCTAAAATAACTGCCATGATTTAATTTTAGGTTTTTAATTAAACTTTTGCCAGATATATTTTATTACTTTGGGGGTTATTCAGAGTTGTTAGCAAACAAAAAAAAAGTTAACAATTGGGCAAAACCATGTTGCGCTGCAGGTGGGGCAGATGTAACATGTGCAGAGAGATTAGATTTGGGTGGGGTGCTTTCAGAAATTAAGCAACCAGTATTTAACACGCACAGAAGCAATATAACCCACCCAAATCTAAATGTCTCTGCACGTTACCCCACCTGCAGTGCAACATGGTGTTGCCCAATAGCTCATTTTTTTGGTTTGCTAACAACTCTGAATAACCCCCATTATTTGGAATCTATTCTGCAGCATTTGCTTGCACTGCATGCACAAAACTAAATTCAGCCAGTCTTTTGTTTGCCGAGTTGTAAGCATCTATGCGGTTGTTCCAACCTGATCCATCTGCTAATTGAAATTGGCGTAATTGTTTTTCACCAGGACCCTACTGCAAGAAATCAGACCGCTCTGCTCACAGACAGCTCAGCCTAGCCCGCAATTCCATCTATGCACCCTCACTCAACTTAGTCCGTGTGCGATTGCCCCATTACTACACATGTATACGCATTCAGCCACAGATACGTACTGCTTTTATTGGCTCATAGATGTGTGTGCTGGGCTACAGAGAAAGAGCATCCTGACAAATCACAAAAGCTCTCTGCAACTCTGAATCAGCCATTTGCTGACTATAAGGGGTAGATTCAAATGTTTGAAAAGTCAGTTGGGTGTCTGTTTTTTCCTGTCTTTTAGATAGATAGGAAAAAAAAGACACCCAACTGACTTTTCAAACAATTGAATACCCCCCAATGGCTTTAGATCTGCTAAGCAAACGGCAGATCTTCAACTACTGGGGAACTAAGAGTCCAAATATAGGCAAGCTTAGGCTTGTAGTTCCACAGCATCTGTAAAGCCACTGGTTGCCACGCCAGATTTAAATGAAAGTTCTACCAAAAGGAAATAGAGAACTGATGCATTATTTTTGCATGAAAACTGAAAATAAAATGGCCGATTGTCTTGTACGTGAGAGGACAACTAAAAGCACACTGTGGAGGGGGCGTGACCTGGATGGGCATGGTGTAGGAGCCTGATTTCTCAGCTCCCAGGCACATAACTCCGTTTTTAATATCCTGTTTCTCCTGCCCGGTCCCTGGATGCAGTGGTGGTTTGCCTAATTACCTCTCCACGTTCCGGAAGCCCCGCGACCTGCCTGTGCTCTTTGGCTGCTGGTTTGGGTGAAGTTGTTTGTTCTCCTCTGTGGCGTCTCCGGACCGCGGGCGCCATCTTGGATATCGTCGGTGATGGCTCCTTGCTCCAGCGCTGTGCTCCTGGTGCTCCTCGTTGCAGTCTCTCTCTGGTGCAGCGGTGGAGGTTGTTGCTGGCTCCCGCGGGCTCCCTGAGCAGCAGGCTCTCCGTGATCGTTGACTCCGGCTGCCGTTTTCACCTGAAGGATATCCAGAGAAGGAGGAAGTCTGTCTTACAGTCCGACCTGTGCTGGCGTGCTGGTAATCTCCTTCTGTAGGCTCCTGCGTCTCTCTCCCTTCACTTCCTTCTGCTTTATAGCTGATATTTCAGAGAGACTGTGTGTTGTGGAGTGGGGGCTCTGTCTTACAACAGTATATTTCGCTGCCTCTATACATTGTGCCTGCTGACTTTATCCTGTGATATCCAGCTTTATTTGAACTTCCAGTTTGAATATACTATGGAGCAAATCCTTCAAGCTATTGCTCTCTCCGGTGAGAGGCTTGTGGCCCAACTGGTAAACCTGCATGCTGAATTGTCTCCTGCAATGACCTGCCATTGTTGCAGGCTGAATCTCCTGGAAATACTCTGCAAGGCTCCGATGCTCGTGATGTGGGACAGTTGGCTTCTTTTCAGTCCTGGAAGAAGCTTTATTCAAGTCCATGTGCTAATATTGCTGGAGGCTTTGATACCATCTTTTCTCCTTTCTCCGCTGGCGAAAGTGCATTATGTATACTTTCTTCTACCCTTGAGGATTGTAATATTTCTACTGTGGATCAGCGGCTTCCCTCGGAATTCTGCTGGATGACTTCTCTGGATAATTTAGTCATCCTTCTTTGCGGATTTGTTTCCTGTTCACTATGTCTTCAGTTTGCCAGTGACCGAACCAGCTGCGTGTCTCCATATTCTCCTCCGCTGGGCCGTTATTTGGGATCTTCTACCATACAGCTTCTCAAATCTATGGATTTTATTTCTGTACACCTTGCCGGGACTGGGGGACTTAAGGTTTATCTGGTTGCTTTATGGGCTTTTGGGTGGGATGACCCTCCTTAAATATTGGTGTTTTAATCTGTTCAGATATCCTGATTAACCGTACATATTGTGTGCTTAGAGCATTTGTTGGTTGTTTCTTTCTATCTATCTATCTATCTATCTATCCTGGGCTCTATATACCATGCCCGAGGGATTCATGGGGTTTACTGCCCCCAAGTTTTAGTAGAATAGTTGGGTGGGGTTTTTTGGGATCCAGGTAGGCCATAAGTTGGGGGGTTGGTTCTACAGGGTGGGGGGATTTGGGGGGGGGGGGGGGTTTGTCTGGTCCATAATTTGGAGGTGTGGGGTTGGCACCCTTTTTTTCTTACAACTAATCCTGATGACATTGCAATGCTTAGGTCTGGTGTTGAGATTTTGGTATATTTTATGTTCAGATGTGTCACAATGCTACCTATTGTATTTATGATTTGGTGGTGTTGGGGTCCGAATGGCGCCTTTGGGTTCCGACATCACTTTTTCTGAATATTATGATGTTAACTCATTCTACTATACTGGTTTGCTATGTCTTTTTCTTATAATACTGTGTGCTGACCCTGTATCTCATTTTTATATTGGCATTTTGGGTGTAAATGTTGAAAAAATAAATAAAACGCAATTTAAAAAAGCACCCTGTGGAATTCCCTAAAATGCCATATGTCACCTAGCCAGCACTCTTCTGATTTCTAGCCATGCTTATGTCAGAAACAAGCTATATTCTGTGTGAGGGATTAGTATGACACCAGACTGTGATCTGTAATCCCTTACTATTATATTATAATCTATATAGCATGTTAAGAGGCTTTTGGTTTACAAAAACACAGAAAGTGTCATTTTAAATGTAACTCAATGAAATGTGTGAATTATTTTCTACAGATGTTTCTTGTGGTAGTATTCAGACTTATTTGTTTCATTTTTCTTTTCATTATTATCTATTGCTCATAAAGTGATCAGTGGCACATACAGTTAGGTCCATATACTGTACTGTGTATTTGAACATTTACATAATTTTTGTTATTTTAGCAGTTTACCAAAACATATTCAAGTTATAGTTATATAACGGCTTTGAAGTGCAAATTATCATCTTTAATTTGAGAGTATCCGCATCCAAATTGGAAGAAGGGTTTAGAAATTACAGCTATTTAATATATAACCCCCTCTTTTTCAAGGGACCAAAGTAATTGGACAGGTTGGGCTATTCCTTTATTATCTCTTCTGGAGATGATTCCACGTGTTGCATTTGTATTTGGAAGCTGTCGCTGTGAACCCACAACAAGCGGTCAAATGACTTCTCAATGCAAGTGAAATAGGCCATCCTTAGGCTGCAAAAAAAACAAAAAAACATCGGAGCGATAGCTGGAACCTAAGGAGTGGCCGAATCAACAGTTTGGTACATTATGAGAAAAACTGAACCCACTGGTGAGATCGGCAATAGAAAAGGCCTGGAGGTCCTCGGAAGACAACAGTAGTGGATGATCGCAGGATCCTTTCCATTGTAAAGGAAAACCCCTTCACAGCATCCAGCAAGGTGAAGATCACTCTCCCCAAGGTAGACATACTATTATCAAAATCTGCCATAAATGCAAGAAGATTGACAGGTAGAAGGCAGACCTGGGCGGCAACTCTTCGTTTTCGAGGAGTGTCCGGACAAATGCAGGCGTGCCCAGCCGTTGAAGAGGAGGGTTCCTGACGTCCACTCCAAGCCGGATCATCGCAGCGGGTGAGTAAGTCCGGAGCTGTGCAGAGACCGCACCAACTTTTTGTTTGTGCAGCTCTCTGCACAAACGATTGCAGCCCTAACCCCCTCCCCTGTAGGCGGTGATTACCTGGTTGCAGCAGTGCAAAAAATAGCCTGCGTGTGACCAGGTCAGAATGACCCTCCATGTCTTTAGTGAAATGCAACTGGGGAAGCCAGATATACTACCTTATGCTAATGCAAATATCTGTTTCACTAATGCAGGGGTGCATGCGCTTGCAAACACAAACCAGTGCCATCCATTGATTCCGCGATGGCTCCCGCAACGGTCATCCTTAGTAGCTGCATTTGTACCTGACTCATGCCAGGTGATGAGATTCATCAGAAGCAGACTTCCCTCCCCCATGTGCAGGACTCAGAATTGCACAGAGCTTTTAACACATACCTGCAACACTCCCATAAATCAGGGTGGTTACGTGCAATGGCATTGTACCACCCAGTTCACGCCCAGAAACACCCTATGTCATGGAAAGACAAATCCGTCCAAGTTGCGCCCAAATTATAATAGGTACATAGGTAAAGATGCAGACATTTGGCGTTTGGGTCCATAAAAAGAAATCCGTGCGGCTCAAAATCTGCCCCATAGTGACCAATTTCCAGCCATATATCACAAAGAAATACCACACATTGCACGCCATACTGTATTTTGCAGAGAAACATCCCATTGTCATATTGACCTTTCACAGATAACTCAGCTATTACCAACCGTACGCTACACAAACATCCTAATTACCAGCCGCATTCCGCATATTCCACCTAATTACCAGCCGCCATATACTGCACATATCCCACTCATTGTTGGGCCCGTTTCACTGGCAGCCACCTGTTGCACAGATACCACACTATACTCCGCCTCTAGCCACCTGGTTCACAGATAATCAATGTCCAATCACCTAATAATATACTAGTGTCGCACTCCAGTAACTCACCAGTTACATTGATAGTTGATTTTCAAAGCTATGAGCCGTCAGTCATTTGTCATGATCCCAAAAGCAAGATGAAGGTGCTGATGGAAAGTGGCACAACCAGGGCCAAAGACGTCACCTGTCTACGCACCTGAGACCATCTACTCACTCAGCATGCACATATAACTGATGGTATGCATAACACACACCTGTGCCGAGGCATCACTGATCATGGATGCTTGCATGCCGGTACATGCTTGTCATGTCTTCAGGTCTACTTATGAAATGATGCCCTTCCTCCAGTGCCTGAGCAATACCTTTGTTACCTTAGTTGTCTGAACTTTTCTACTTGCTACTTAATTGCATTATATCAAACTGGATTGCTTGACTACATTTAATTGCTTGTGATCCTGGTTATTTGCAATGTTATTTAATTTCACTTCTTGTGCTGCCTGTCCCTGACTTAAGATTGGATTCAGGTTTTGGGCTTGGGATGACGGCCATGACCTCATTCATAACTGTTGAGTTCTGTGTTGATGTCCCATAAATTTATGCTGCAGTGCTGGTGTGAAGAATCCAAGGGTCCTCAGTCAAACTTATGACAATAGGGAGTGGGGTTGTGTTCTGCTAGAGTGAATGAGAAAAAGTGGTGAAGATGCGAGTGCATATGGAAATTTTAATCTTAATCAGTCAATAAAAGTAATACAATTAATGGAACCCCATGACACATGCAAGAAAGGGTTTTTGAGTACCCCCCCCCCCCCCCCCCTCGCCAGATCATTATTTTCTCGGTGATGGAAACGTCTGTATCTCGATCTGTAGATGCCTCAATATATTTCTAAATGTATGTATGCATACAGATGTGGACATATTTGTTGGTAGCCTTACAGTTCTTTGAAACAATGCTTCATTCCCAAGGAAAAGTTCTTAAATGAAAAACTATTGTTATAGCATAAAGCAAAGAAACTGGGAAAAGAGATAAATTATTGCTTATTCTCCAAATATATTCTAAAGTGGCCCGGACAGATTTATTGGTGCTCTTAAAAAAAATAACAAATAATTGGAATATAGTGATTGTACCTGTAGCGGTTATTGACACTTTGGGGGTCATTCCGAGTTGTTCGCTCGGTAAATTTTTTCGCATCACAGCGATTTTCCGCTTAGTGCGCATGTGCAATGTCCGCAGTGCGACTGCGCCAAGTAAATTTGCTATGCAGTTAGGTTTTTTACTCACGGTTTTTTCTTCGTTCTGGTGATCGTAATGTGATTGACAGGAAGTGGGTGTTTCTGGGCGGAAACTGGGCGTTTTATGGGTGTGTGCGAAAAAACGCTACTGTTTCTGGGCAAAACGCGGGAGTGGCTGGAGAAACGGAGGAGTGTCTGGGCGAACGCTGGGTGTGTTTGTGACGTCAAACCAGGATCGACAAGCACTGAACTGATCGCAGATGCCGAGTAAGTCTCGAGCTACTCAGAAACTGCACAGAGATGTCTTTTCGCTATATTGCGAATCTTTCGTTCGCAATTTTAAGAAGCTAAGATTCACTCCCAGTAGGTGGCGGCTTAGCGTGTGTAAAGCTGCTAAAAGCAGCTTGCGAGCGAACAACTCGGAATGAGGGCCTTTGTACGTGACTCTCGCCATCTGTGTGAATCCGTGTATGTCTTCCTCATAAATAGCTAAACGCCTTGAAATAAGATCAGGTAGAAAATGTGTATAAACTAACTTGTGGAACAAAACCTATTATTGAACATTTGCTGATCATGCAGGGACATGCACAGAAATATGTTATTGTTAAGTTGCTGAATGTGCAGAAAATAGTCATCAATAACAGATGATGGCTTTGGCATTTTGCTTCCATAGCCAAATGAGAGAGATAATGCATTGTTTGTATTCATAATTGGGGAGCTACTGTCCCCTGCAATTCTGTAGTTGATAGTTGAGAACTAATGTATGCAATGTATTTTATTGTTTGTAATTCTAACTGGGACACGCCCCCCACTGCTATGGCAACCCGCCCAGCATATTGCCTGATCGGGGAAGCCAGCAGCAGCGTCCAATGCCTGATCCCACCCGGGAAGGACCCGTTTCCATACTTCCAATTCCCGGGTGGTATCCGGCATTGGCGGTGTGAAAGGGGTATTAGGCATCAGGGCACACTAGGATGTACATCTACAGTATGAACTGAACTGAGCAAAGTATATTAAACCTTTTCTGCGTATTAACTTTCATAACATTGTGCTGTGTTTATTTTAATTGTGTAATTTTTGCTGATTTCCCGTGTTATAAGCGTCCAATTGGGAACACTGATATTTCAAACAAATTGCTTTCTTGATTTAGCATCACACATGTCTTCAAATTTCTAATCATTCAGCCTATTTAAATGGAGAAAGTCATCACTCTGCTGCTTGGTATCATTCATAGGCATGTGCACGGGGAGTGGCTGGTGCACACATGCACCCCCTAATGTCAGCCACCCCCCACAAACCATGCCTGCTAAAACAGCACAGAGAGTCAGAGATGATCGCCGAAAAACGCTGCCGAGCCAAGCCTGCGGCAGAGCTGCTTATTCCTGTCTGTCACTGTTCCTTCATCCCCCCTCCCGCGGATGATATACACTATATCAGTATGCTTGCTGTGTACTATATACTTTAATGGCCGCCAAGCGGACGCACAGGGAAGACTAACATCACCCTCCACTTCATTTATATATACATGTTTTCCTCCTTGGCTGGCATGGCCAAATACAGTAAGTTACAAAAAAAGAAAAGAATGAGATCTAAAAAAAATTGAGATCTGTGGGTGCACTCATGAAAGAAAAAAAGAAAAGGAAAAGAAGGTAACCCTGTCTTCTTTTTAAGTTTTTTTTACATATATATACTAGCTGAGCAAAGCATTCAGTAGTTTCCTGAGTGCACCTATAGTCTATAGGTGCTTATAGGTGCACTCAGGAAACTACTGAATGCTTGGCTCAGCTAATACAGCTAATATATATATCTATATACGTATATATTCTTTTTTCTTTTTCATGTGCAGAGATTCTTAAATTCCCTACATTATTTAGTTTGCAATGAGTGCCAATCTACGGTGCTAAAAACACCCAATGGGTGGTGTTAGTCACGCCCAATGGGCGGTGCTAGACACATCCAATTGTGCACCCCCTAATAATGGGACAGATGTATTAACCTGGAGAAGTCATAAGGAAGTGATAAACCAGTGATAAGTGCAAGGTGATAAATGCACCAGCCAGTCAGCTCCTGTCTATTTACATATTGGAGCTGATTGGCTGGTGCGTTTATCACCTTGCACTTATCACTGATTTATCACTTCCTTATGCCTTCTCCAGGTTAATACATCTG
The DNA here is from genome assembly GCF_028390025.1 of Pseudophryne corroboree. NCBI lineage: Eukaryota > Metazoa > Chordata > Amphibia > Anura > Myobatrachidae > Pseudophryne > Pseudophryne corroboree. The sequence continues at coordinate 815,523,979 of NC_086447.1, forward strand.
CCCCAATATGTGCTGCACACGCCCATGGTATCATTGTGTGCACCAAACTGAATATGAACAAGGGAACGCAAAGGAGGGAGGTCTGAGGAGATCAGAAAAACAATTATAGATGTATGTTATAGAGAGAGGCTATAAGATAATCTCCAAGCAGATTAATTTTCCTACGACTACAGTTGAAATATTAGGAAATTTAAAGTCTGTGGGACTGTACCCAACCTCCATGGACGAAGCTGCAAGTGGAAAATCGACCCCTGATTAAACAGAACTTGGATAGTGAGATTGTTGAAAAAAAAAAGATTTACAACCTCAACTCCAAGGCTAACCGATGTCGGGTGGTCTTCAGTATGCCGACTGTCGGGATCCCGGCGCACAGTATACCGGCGCCGGGATCCCGACAGTCGGCATACCGACACTTATTCTCCCTCGTGGGGGTCCACGACCCCCCTGGAGGGAGAATAAAATAGTGTGGCGTGCGTAGCGCGCCACCGTGCCCGTAGCGTGGCGAGCACAGCGAGCCCACAAGGAGCTCATTTGCGCTCGCCACACTGTCGGTAAGCCGGCGGTCGGGCTCCCGGCGCCGGTATGCTGGTCGCAGGGAGCCTGACCGCCGGCATATCGTAGTGAACCCCCAATGTCAGTGTCTGATTGCACCATCCAGCACATTTTGAGCAACCATGGAAATAGATACAGTACATGAGGATTCCACTTTTGAAAAAGCATCATAAAAAAATCCATTTTGGAATTTGGTAAAATTTGTATTGGTACAATTCTTATGGGAGAATGTCCTTTTGACAGATGAGTCAAAACTGGAGCTTTTTGGCATGGCAAGTCACCTCAGCTATATGTTTAAAGATGAAAACATTATGCTTTCAAATAAAACAACGCCATAACTACTGTGAAAAATTGGAGGAGCCTTGGTTATATTCTAGGGTTTGCTGCATCTGGCACAGATGCCTTAAATCTTTTCATGGCACAATGAAATTTCAAACTATCATGGCATTTTGGAGCAAAACATAATGCCCAGTGTCACCAGGGCCGGATTAACAATTGGGCCCACACCATCTGCAGACTGCTGTGCTGCTGTAGACAAGAAATTAAAATTCCTGTTGCAGCAGCCTGCCATTAACTAGCTAAGGCCCAGTCCCCCAAGCCAAAACACACCCCCAACAGTGGCATTGGTAGACCAAATGCCCTCGCTGGCATAGATGGTTTACTGTTTACCTATGATGATAAAGTGGTGGAAAGCTTCCCATGCCTTCCCTGAGCCACATACGCACTGTGACTCCTCCGTGTCATGTAACATTGCAGCATGTAACGTCACATAGGCATCACCACCGTGCCTATAAGCAACCCAGGGTGTGTGATCTTCCATAATGAGTCAGCCTTGCTAGCTGCCTGGCTACTGCTTCTGCTAGTAATAACTAATACAGTATATTCAGGGCAGGCTGAGGCACTGTTTAATAATATACATTATATATATTTCTATATACTCATTATATATACATATATATTCTATATATATATATATATATATATACACACACACACACACACACACACACACACAGTACTGTGCAGAATTTTAGGCAAAACATAGAAGTGTTAATAGTTTATTCTTATCAATTAACAAAACGCAAAGTGAATAAACAGAAGAAAATTCTAAGTCAAATCCATATTTGGTGTGACCACCTTTTGCCTTCAAAACAGCATCAATTTTTCTAGGTACACTTGCACAAAGTGAGGGATTTTGTAGGATCATAGTGAGATGTATGGTTAACCAATCATACCAAACAGGTGATAATGATCATCATTTTCATATGTAGGTTAAAACATAGTTATGTAGGAGGCTTAAAATTGAGCGATGAACAGCCAAACTTTGCTACAAAGGTGAGGTTGTTGAAGACTGATGAGTACAGCAACAAGACACAAGGTAATTACACTGCATCAGCCAGGTATATCCCAGGCAAAGATTTCAAAGTGACTGGGGTTTCAAGATGTGCTGTTCAAGATCTTTTGAAGAAGCACAAAGAAATGGGCAACGTTGAGGACTGTAGACGCAGGGGTCGGCCAAGGAAAAAGTGCATCAGATGAAAAACACTTCATGCTTACTTCCCTTTGAAATCTGAAGATTTCCAGCATTTCCATCAGCTGAGAAATGGCAGAAATCAGTGGGACCCAGGTACACCCATCTACTGTTTTGAGAAGTTTGGCCAGAAGTGGTCTTCCTGGAAAAATTGCGGGCAAAATGTGGAAACAAGGCCAAGCAACTCAACTATGCATGAAAACATAAGAACTGGGGTGTAGAAAAATGTCAGCAGGTGCTCTGGACTGATGAGTCAAAATGTGAAATATTTGGCTGTAACAGGAGGCAGTTTGTTCGCTGAAGGGCTGGAGAGTAGTACAATAATCAGTGTCTAGCAGGCAATTGTGAAGCATGGTGGAGGTTCCTGGAAGTTTTTTTGGCTGCATTTCAGCAAATGGAGTTGGGGATTTGGTCAGGATTAATGGTGTCCTCAATGCAGAGAAATTCAGGCAGGTACTTATCCATCATGCAATACCATCAAGGAGGCATCTGATTGGCTCCAAATGTATTCTGCAGCAGGACAACGACAACAAACATACAGCCAGTGTCACAGCAAATGCAGCCCCAACCTTGCAAAGGAACCTCCACCTTGCTGGAATAATCTGTCTGTAGTCTGTCCGTAATATACACTTTAACTGGGACTTTGATTATCTTCCTGTAACTGCTAAAGTCAGATCAGTATATAAATATTCTGCATCTACTGTTGCTCCCTGTGAAGGCTCTGGACTTATCCTTTTGTTGCCTGCCTGTGATATACTTTTTTAATTGGTACTTGGGGGTAATTCAGAGTTTATCGTAGCAGCAAATGTGTTAGCAGTTGGGCAAACCCATGGGAGTGATTCCGAGTTGATCGCACGTGGCAACTTTTTGCTGCTCGTGCGATCAACCTGACACCACCTATGGGGGAGTGTATTTTAGCATAGCAGGGCTGCGAACGCTTGTGCAGCCCTGCTAAGCTAAAAAAAATTCAAGTAAAACAAGACCAGGGCTGCAGTTACCCACCCAGTGCGACGGATCCAGCGATGAAGGTCCCGGTCCTGACGTCAGACATCCGCCCTCCAAACGCCTGGACCTGCCTGCGTTGGACTCACCACGCCTGGAAAACGATGAGTATCCGCCCGGAACGCCTCCCGCCTGACCATCTTCATGCGATCGCCACTGCGATGACGCGCGTGCGCAATGTGTCCGCATCCGCCACACGTGCATTTACGACCCGTTCAAACCACAGCGAAGAACCGCTGCGTGAGAATGGGTCGGAATGACCCCCCCATGTGCACTGCAGGTGTGGCAGATATAACATTTGCAGAGACAGTTAGATTTGGGTGGGTTATTTTGTTTCTGTGCAGGGTAAATACTAGCTGCTTTATTTTTACATTGCAATTTAGATTTCTCTGACGTCCTAGTGGATGCTGGGAACTCCGTAAGGACCATGGGGAATAGCGGGCTCCGAAGGAGGCTGGGCACTCTAGAAAGATCCTAGACTACCTGGTGTGCACTGGCTCCTCCCACCATGACCCTCCTCCAAGCCTCAGTTAGATTTCGTGCCCGGCCGAGGTTGGATGCACACTAGGGGCTCTCCTGAGCTCTTAGAAAGTAATAGTCTTAGATTTTTTTATTTTCAGTGAGACCTGCTGGCAACAGGCTCACTGCAGCGAGGGACTAAGGGGAGAAGAAGCGAACTCGCCTGCTTGCAGCCGGATTGGGCTTCTTAGGCTACTGGACACCATTAGCTCCAGAGGGATCGACCGCAGGCCCAGCCTTGATGTTCGGTCCCGGAGCCGCGCCGCCATCCCCCTTACAGAGCCAGAAGCAAGAATATGGTCCGGAAAATCGGCGGCATGAAGACTCTGTCTTCACCAAGGTAGCGCACAGCACTGCAGCTGTGCGCCATTGCTCCTCTCACACACTTCACACTCCGGTCACTGAGGGTGCAGGGCGCTGGGGGGGGGGGCGCCCTGAGGCAGCAATAAAAACACCTTGGCTGGCTAAAATACCTCAATATATAGCCCCAGGGGCTATATATGAGGTAAATACCCCTGCCAGAATTCCATAAAAAGCGGGAGAATAGGCAGCGAAAAAGGGGCAGAGCCTATCTCCTCAGCACACTGGCGCCATTTTTCCCTCACAGCTTCGCTGGAAGGAAGCTCCCTGGCTCTTCCCTGCAATCTACAGTACCAGTAAGAGGGAAAAGAGAGGGGGGGCATTACATTTGGCAATATATATATATTTTATTGAAAAGCAGCTATTAGGGACATAACTCAGTTAGTCCCTGTATATATATAGCGCTCTGGCGTGTGCTGGCATACTCTTACTCTGTCCCCCCAAAGGGCTTTTTGTGGGTCCTGTCCTCTGTTTGAGCATTCCCTGTGTGTGTGGAGTGTGTCGGTACGGCTGTGTCGACATGTTTGAGGAGGATAATGATGTGGAGGCGGAGCAGATGCCTTTAGCAGGGATGTCACCCCCTGGGGGGCAGACACCTGAGTGGATGAGTTTATGGCAGGAAAGGAGTGCACGTATAGACTCCTTACATAAAAAATTTGACGACATGCCGACTGTGGGACAGCCGAGTCTTCAGCTCGTGCCTGTCCAGGTGTCTCAAAAGTCATCAGGGGCTCTGAAACGCCCGCTATCTCAGATGGCACAAGTAGATGTCGACACGGATACTGACACCAGTGTTGACGACGATGAGTCAAATTTAATGCCCGTTAAGGCCATTCACTGCATGATTGAGGCAATGAAAGAGGTGTTAAATATTTCTGATTTACATCCAGGTACCACAAAAAAGGGTATTATGTTTGGGGAGAAAAAACTACCTGTAGTTTTTCCCCCGTCAGATGAATTAAATGAAGTGTGTGAAGAAGCGTGGGCTTCCCCTGATAAGAAATTGGTAATTCCTAAGAAGATACTAATGGCGTTCCCTTTCCCGCCAGAGGATAGGTTACGTTGGGAAACACCCCCTAGGGTGGATAAAGCGCTCACACATTTGTCTAAAAAGGTGGCACTACCGTCCCAGGATACGGCCGCCCTTAAGGAACCTGCTGATAGAAAGCAGGAGGCGATCCTGAAGTCTGTATATACACACTCAGGCATTATACTTAGACCAGCTATTGCGTCAGCATGGATGTGCAGTGCTGCCGCTGCGTGGTCAGATAGACTGTCAGAAAATATTGACACATTAGACAGAGACACGATTCTGCTAACAATTGACCATATCAAAGACTCAGTCTTATACATGAGAGATGCACAGAGGGAAATCTGCCGGCTGGCATCTAAAGTAAGTGCATTATCCATCTCTGCTAGGAGATGCTTATGGACTCGCCAGTGGACTGGAGATGCAGATTCCAAAAGGCACATGGAAGTTTTGCCTTATAAAGGGGAGGAATTATTTGGGGATGGTCTCTCCGACCTAGTTTCCACAGCAACGTCTGGGAAGTCAGCATTTTTACCCCATGTCCCCTCACAGCCTAAGAAGGCGCCATTTTATCAGGTTCAGTCCTGTCGGACCCAGAAAAACAAGCGGGGAAAAGGAGGGTCTTTTCTGTCTAGAGGCAGAGGTAGGGGAAAAAGGCTGCAGCAAACAGCAGGTTCCCAGGAACAAAAGTCCTCCCCCGCTTCCTCTTCCAAGTCCGCCGCATGACGGTGGGGCTCCACAGGCGGAGCCAGGTACGGTGGGGGCCCGCCTCATGAATTTCAGCGATCAGTGGGCTCGCTCACAGGTGGATCCCTGGATCCTTCAAATAGTATCTCAGGGATACAAGCTGGAATTCGAGGCGGCTCCACCCCACCGGTTCCTAAAATCTGCCTTGCCGATTGCTCCCTCAGACAGGGAGGCGGTGCTAGCAGCGATTCACAAGCTGTATTCCCAGCAGGTGATAATCAGGGTACCCCTACTTCAACAAGGCCGGGGTTACTATTCCACACTATTTGTGGTGCCGAAACCGGACGGTTCGGTGAGACCCATTTTAAATTTGAAATCCTTGAACACATACATAAAAAAAATTCAAGTTCAAGATGGAATCGCTCAGGGCGGTTATTGCAAGCCTGGACGAGGGGGATTACATGGTATCCCTGGACATCAAGGATGCTTACCTGCATGTCCCCATTTACCATCCTCACCAGGAGTACCTCAGATTTGTGGTACAGGATTGCCATTACCAATTCCAGACGCTGCCGTTTGGACTCTCCACGGCACCGAGGGTATTTACCAAGGTTATGTCGGAAATGATGATACTCCTTCGAATAAAGGGAGTTTTAATTATCCCATACTTGGACGATCTCCTAATAAAGGCACGATCCAAGGAACAGTTGTTAGTGGGAGTAGCACTATCTCAGGAAGTGCTGCGCCAGCACGGCTGGATTCTGAATATCCCAAAGTCACAGCTGGTCCCCACGACACGTCTAATGTTCCTGGGAATGATTCTGGACACAGTCCAGAAAAAAGTGTTTCTCCCGGAGGAGAAAGCCAGGGAGTTGTCTTCTCTAGTCAGAGACCTCCTAAAACCAAAACAGGTATCGGTGCATCACTGCACGCGGGTCCTGGGAAAGATGGTAGCTTCTTACGAAGCAATTCCATTCGGCAGGTTCCATGCCAGAATTTTTCAGTGGGACCTGTTGGACAAGTGGTCCGGATCGCATCTTCAGATGCATCGCTTGATAACCCTGTCCCCAAGAACCAGGGTGTCTCTTCTGTGGTGGCTGCAGAGTGCTCATCTTCTGGAGGGCCGCAGATTCGGCATACAGGACTGGGTCCTGGTGACCACGGATGCCAGCCTACGAGGCTGGGGGGCAGTCACAAAGGGAAGAAACTTCCAAGGACTATAGTCAAGTCAGGAGACTGCCCTTCACATAAATATTCTGGAACTAAGGGCCATTTACAATGCCCTAAGTCAAGCAAAATCCCTGCTCCTACACCAGCCGGTGCTGATCCAGTCAGACAACATCACGGCAGTCGCCCATGTGAATCGACAGGGCGGCACAAGAAGCAGGATGGCAATGGCAGAAGCCACAAGAATTCTCCGTTGGGCGGAGAATCATGTACTAGCACTGTCAGCAGTGTTCATCCCGGGAGTGGACAACTGGGAAGCAGACTTTCTCAGCAGGCACGACCTCCACCCGGGAGAGTGGGGACTTCATCCAGAAGTCTTCCAAATGATTGTAAATCAATGGGGTCGTCCACAGGTGGACATGATGGCGTCCCGCCTAAACAAAAAACTAGAGAGGTATTGCGCCAGGTCAAGAGACCCTCAGGCGATAGCTGTGGACGCTCTAGTGACACCGTGGGTGTACCGGTCAGTTTATGTGTTCCCTCCTCTACCTCTCATACCAAAGGTATTGAGAATAATAAGAAAGCGAGGAGTAAACACAATTCTCGTGGTTCCGGATTGGCCAAGAAGAGCGTGGTACCCGGAACTTCAAGAGATGATCTCAGAGGACCCGTGGTCTCTGCCGCTCAGACAAGACCTGCTACAGCAGGGGCCCTGTCTGTTCCAAGACTTACCGCGGCTGCGTTTGATGGCATGGCGGTTGAACGCCGGATCCTGAAGGAAAAGGGCATTCCGGAGGAAGTCATTCCTACGCTTATTAAAGCCAGGAAAGAGGTCACAGCAACTCATTATCACCGCATATGGCGGAAGTATGTTGCATGGTGTGAGGCCGAAAAGGCCCCAACGGAGGAATTTCAACTAGGTCGATTTCTGCATTTCCTGCAAGCAGGAGTAAATATGGGCCTAAAACTGGGCTCCATTAAGGTACAGATCTCGGCTCTGTCGATTTTCTTTCAAAAAGAACTAGCTTCAGTACCTGAAGTTCAGACATTTGTTAAAGGAGTGCTGCATATTCAGCCCCCGTTTGTGCCCCCTGTGGCACCTTGGGATCTCAACGTGGTGTTGAGTTTCTTAAAATCACTTTGGTTTGAACCACTAAAAACCGTGGATCTGAAATATCTCACGTGGAAGGTGGTTATGTTATTGGCCTTGGCTTCTGCCAGGCGAGTATCAGAATTGGCAGCTTTGTCCTGTAAAAGCCCTTATCTGATTTTCCATATGGATAGGGCAGAATTGAGGACTCGTCCCCAGTTTCTCCCAAAGGTGGTGTCAGCGTTTCACCTGAACCAGCCTATTGTGGTGCCTGCGGCTACTAGGGACTTGGAGGACTCCAAGTTGCTAGACGTTGTCAGGGCACTGAAAATATATGTTTCCAGAACGGCTAGAGTCAGAAAATCTGACTCGCTGTTTATCCTATATGCACCCAACAAGCTGGGTGCTCCTGCTTCTAAGCAGACTATTGCTCGTTGGATTTGTAATACAATTCAGCTTGCACATTCTGTGGCAGGCCTGCCACAGCCAAAATCTGTCAATGCCCATTCCACAAGGAAGGTGGGCTCATCTTGGGCGGCTGCCCGAGGGGTCTCGGCTTTACAACTTTGCCGAGCTGCTACTTGGTCAGGGGCAAACACATTTGCAAAATTCTATAAATTTGATACCCTGGCTGAGGAGGACCTGGAGTTCTCTCATTCGGTGTTGCAGAGTCATCCGCACTCTCCCGCCCGTTTGGGAGCTTTGGTATAATCCCCATGGTCCTTACGGAGTTCCCAGCATCCACTAGGACGTCAGAGAAAATAAGAATTTACTCACCGGTAATTCTATTTCTCGTAGTCCGTAGTGGATGCTGGGCGCCCATCCCAAGTGCGGTTTATCTGCAATACTTGTACATAGTTACTGTTAACTAAATCGGGTTATTGGTGAGCCATCTGTTGAGAGGCTCTGTTGTTTCATACTGTTAACTGGGTTTCATATCACGAGTTGTACGGTGTGATTGGTGTGGCTGGTATGAGTCTTACCCGGGATTCAAAATCCTTCCTTATTGTGTACGCTCGTCCGGGCACAGTGTCCTAACTGAGGCTTGGAGGAGGGTCATGGTGGGAGGAGCCAGTGCACACCAGGTAGTCTAGGATCTTTCTAGAGTGCCCAGCCTCCTTCGGAGCCCGCTATTCCCCATGGTCCTTACGGAGTTCCCAGCATCCACTACGGACTACGAGAAATAGAATTACCAGTGAGTAAATTCTTATTTTCAGTTTGAATACACTCCACCTAAATCTAACTCTCTCTGCACATGTTATATCTGCCCCCCATGCAGTGCACATGGAACCTAATTCAGACCTGATCGTAGCCCTGCCAAATTTTGCAGGGCTACAATCAGGCACACTGATATGTGGGGGACGCCCAGCACAGGGCTAGTCCGCCCCGCATGTCAGGTCCGACCCCCTACCCCAGCAGAACTACAAAAGCATCACAAAGTGGCTATACTTTTGCACTTCAGGAGTAGCTGCCGGCCAGCGCAGCTTTTGCGTGCTGGCCGGGAGCTATTCGTCACTGCCGGGGTCGCAGCGGCTGCATGTGACGTCATGTTTGTTGGCTGGACTGCACCCACAAAATGGTGGCCAAGAGCCGCTGTGTCGCCCCCTCCTGCCCAGCGACCGCCTCTGCCTGATTGACAGCCATGCGCCGGAGCATGCGCACATCTGACCTGATCGCTGCATTGCAATGAACGGCAGTGTGCGAACAGGTCAGAATGACCACCATGGTTTTGCCCATAGCTATCTACCTCACCTACATACCCTTAGTACCCTCTATGCCAGTGGCTCTGTCTCTTTTTTGATCGAACATCTTTCTGTAGTGTAATGTCTGTGTATGTATTTTATGTTCTCTCCTCGCCCGAAAGCTGTCCAGAGTTTGGGAGAGTTCTGTGTTTAAGTGTCTCTTGTTAGTTCTCCAGTCTCTTGTCTTAGTCCTCGTTCAGTCCTTCATTCCGTTGGCCTTGATTCAGGTCACCCAGGGGTTGAGCTCATACTACCGCCAGTGGCGAAAGTCCTGGTGGGCATACCAGTACCGGTAGACGCATAAACTCTTATGGGAAAATCGGCCCTTATAGGCAAGAAGACCTGCTGAGTGTGTTCTATGAGACTCAACCCCGTGTGTACAGGGCTCACTGCCAGAAGACCCGCAAGCAACACTGAATCTTCGAAAAAATCCACTCCATTATAACAGGCACTACTATGGGGCATAAAATGAATAACTGCTGTGGAGTGGTGTCTCTCAAGAATCACTGGGACATGGGCCCCTTCAATATGTTGTTATGGGGCCAACAAAGTTTTTGTTGCGCCCCTGGTGCCAGGCATATTGAAACGAAAGGATAAATCCCCTCTCAGCAGTAGCTTCTCTATAACCATATAAAATGTATGTCTATAATATGTTTTAAATGCTATGAATCGGATTCTTATTGAGTCCACCAAACATCACAATTTTGTGATATGCTGCAACAATTCACACTCACCACAATCAACACAACAACCCATAATCACCAGAACCAACAACAGCGACAACTGCTACTACAATCCACAATCACTGCAACAATCCAAAAGCAGGTGCCACAATCACTGCAACAACAGGTGCAACAATAACAATGCTGGAAGAGGAAAACAAATAACAGGAGCAAACACTGATGACAGTGCTATCAGAGGATGGGCCCTCATGTCTGGTCAGAGGAAAACAGGTTTCCTTACTGACAACAGTGTTAGTAGAGGACAGGCTCACTAGTTGTGTGGGTTAGGTTTAGGTTGGAGGCAGCACCAAATGGTGCTGGATGAGTACAGGTCCAAAGGTCAGATAACAAAATAACAATGATATAACACACTGATGATGGCATGAGAGAACAAGGTTATGGGTCCGGCCAGGCAGCATTGGGATGGTGCACAGTGCTGGGAAAGAAGAGGCCAAAATATTGGGTCAAACAACAATAGAAACAGTAATGATGGAGCAGTGAGAGGACAGGCCTACTGCTGGGAGAGAAAAGGCCCACAGATTGAAAGAGATAAAAGATAGGCATACTGAAGATAGCGGCAGTAGAGAACAGGCCCACAGGTTGGGTTAGTAAGGCTTAGGTTGGAAGCTGCTTTGCCAATGGTGCTAGGTGTAGCATCTTGTGATGCTCAGGACAGACAAAAACAGCAACAATGGGAGGCATCCCTCATGATGGGACTAGGAGTTGAAAAAACAACAAGAGCAAGCATTGATGATGGTGATGAGAGAGGACAGGCCCATAAGTTGGCATTAAGCAAGTTAAAATAAGAACAGCAGGAGAAACTACTAATGACAGTGATAAGAAAGATGAGAACAACAACAGGAGGAGGAGGACAGGAACACCAATAATAGTGCTGGAGAAAACAGGTCCGCAGTTCGGATCAGGCAATGACAACAGCTGGGATAATGCTGTTAGAGGACCGTCCCACAGGTCAGGTCAGGCAACAGCAACAATTAGTTGGGTCATTCTTTGAGAGGACAGTCCCACAGGTCAGGCATGTATGTCCAAAATAAAATTTACCCAACAGTAGGACAAGCTTGTGATGGTTTATGGAATTTCTCTATTTAAAGATACTGCCCAGAGTATTCTTAAAGGTCATCCTGCAGGCCAACAGAGTGATAGTCAATATATGGTGCTTCTCACCATTATGGAACTGCTTAGCGAGGAAACGGCATGGGTTGCAGTGTGCAGACAAAAAAAATATAACTGAATGCCCCCTCCTTCTCTCCCATACAGAAGAACGGCTGCTGCTTCATTTACATTGAGAATGCTAGTTATGGTTTACTTCTGAGAGGCTCTCACTCAAGATAGTATCATCCACCTGTGAGGCTGAGTGGGCACCCATTCCACTACAGAGGTAGGTAATGTCCCCTAGCTCACTTCCCCTTTTCAGTGCGGGAACACTATGAAATACAATAGAAAAGGGGTTCTTAAATCTGACACTAAGGTAATACAATTGTCTGCAGGTTACACCAACCTCTGAACTGTCAGATCTAGTACAGCAAACATGATGTGGGTTAAAGAAGGACCCCAGACCCGGGTGTCATGACTCATGGCAGTACTGATGTCAGTGCTTATGATAGAGGCGCAGAGGTCGGGTTATTCAACAACAATAGGTCACACTGACAAAAGAGCTGGGAGACAGGCCCACAGCTCAATTCAGACAACTGAGATGACGCCACTGACTAAGGACAGTGCTCGTAGACAGGCTCAGTGGTCGGGTTACACGACAGGATAAAGCAACATTTTTATAAAGAAATTACCATGTACTGATAAATCTGTAAGTCATAAACAGCAAAATATAGAGGAAAAAAATCAGCATCTAATTTATTCAATGGGCCATGGTTTAAATATATCCATGGTACAGCACAGATGGTTAAATCAAATTGACTGAGGTGCTAATTAAGTCACCTGTGGTAAAGCATGGGCTGTTGGGGGTTCCTTGAAGACCACATTTGAGAACCTCTGGAGTAGGGTCTTGGGGTAAACTGGGGTCTCTAGTCGGGGGCTGCAGGCTTAAATGCATTGATCAATTCATCAACATAAACCCCACTGTTTATTATGGTTATTTATTATGGTGAGTGCAGAGCCTCTGTATTTTTATTTAAGCAATGTGGTCACATACCATTCCTAAATTTGGGGTGCAACTTGGTAAGGCGGGTGGATTAGTGCTTTTTGTTTATTTGATTGATTTTGTTTATTCATTATTTTGTGATCACAATTTCTCAGGCACCTCTTTTGCCTTATTTAATCTAGTTTTGTTTCAGCGAGCTTCCTAGGTGCTTTACAACAGGTGTGCTTGGTGACTGTCTCAAATTGAAAAGCAAAATTGTTGTAAGCTTTAAACCAGTTAGCATATCGAAAGTTTAACACCAAATGTGCTATTTCCATGATTATCATTTTGAGCAGTAGAGTACAGTATTGCAGTAATGTGGGGTCCCTTGTTGGGGGCTGCTAGCTTAAAGGCATTAATAAATTCATGAAATAAGCCTCTGTGATTTATCTACATACAGTACTAGTTACAGGCCTGTTAAAATGACGGAACATCATAACAGTAATACGAACGGAGCAATAACTGAATTTGCTCAGTTGGTCGCCATCTAGTGACCGATGGTGAGCAAAACACTTGAATTCCCCCATAGAGGTGAGGAGCAGCGATAGCCTTTTATTATATAGGATATACTGTATATAAATATATATAAAAATATATCAAATTTGTTAGTACCCTTCCATGAATAAAGAAACAACATATTTTTGTCTGAAATTACTTGAAAATTACAAAAATAATTGACATGATTGTGTATTTCATATTTAATAGAAATCTGACTTTGGATTTTTAATTCAACAGGGTATTTTAATAAAAATGCCATGGGCAAAAATGACTGGGCCAGTAACCTGTCATTTCTTTTGAACAACCTCTAGAGGTAATCACTGCATTCAAGAAATGTATGTAGCTCTCATTATTGAATAGGCATAAACCCAAATATTGATACGGAACCAGATGCAGGTGCATTAAAGGTTTATTTTCCACAGCACACATGAATGCAAGGTTATACAGAGCCTTGGGGACTGAAGTACATATAAATACAGATGTAATTTAGCAATGGACAGGCAGATGATCAAAGGGGGTAATTCAGAGTTGATCGCAGCAGCAAATTTGTTAGCAGTTGGGCAAAACCATGGGGGTCATTCTGACCTGATCGCACACGCTGCCGTTCATCGCAGCGCAGCTATCAAATCAGATGAGTGCATGCACCGGCGCTGCAGTTCACCGGCGCATGGCTGCTTGATTGACAGGCAGAGGTGGTCGCTGACCGGGAGGGGGCGGCACGGCGGCGTTTGGCCGTCATTTTGTTGGCACGGTCTGGCCAACCAGGTATGGCCAGACCGTGCGGTGGGCAGGCCGCAGCGGCTGGGGGACATCACATGCAGCCATTGCGACCCGGGCAGCGACGAGTAGCTCCTGGCCAGCACGCAAAAGTTGCGCTGACCGGCAGCTACTCCTGAAGTGCAAAAGCATCGCTGCTATGTGATGCTTTTGCAGTTCTGCGGGAGGGGGGGGGGGGGGGCGGACTAGCCCTGTGCTGGCGGTCCTCCCATATGTCCGTGTGCCTGATCGTAGCCCTGCAAAAGCAGCCAGTATTTACCCTGCACAGAAACAAAATAACCCACCCAAATCTAATTCTCTCTGCACATGTTGTATCTGCCCCCCCCCCCCCTGCAGTGCACATGGTTTTGCCCAACTGATAACAAATTTGCTGCTACGATCAACTCTGAATTACCCCTAAGTCCAAAGTAAAAAAGTATATCACAGGTAGGCAAGAAAAGGATAAGTCCAGAGCCTTCGCAGGGTGCAACAGTAGGGGTGGTCTTCTGTTTGCCGGCAGTCGGGCTCCCGGCGCTCAGTATACCGGCGCCGGGAGCCCGACAGCCGGCATACCGACACTTATTTTCCCTCGTGGGGGGTCCACGACCCCCATAGAGGGAGAATAAAATAGTGTGGCGCGCGTAGCGCGCCACCGTGCCCGTAGCGTGGCGAGCGCAGCGAGCCCGCAAGGGGCTCATTTGCGCTCGCCAAGCTGTCGGTAAGCCGGCGGTCGGGCTCCCGGCGCCGGGATGCTGGTCGCCGGGAGCCCGACCGCCGGCCAGCCGTAGTGAACCCCAACAGTAGATACAGAATATTTATATACTGACCTGACTTTAGCAGTTACAGGCAGATAATCAAAGTCCCAGTTAAAGTGTATTTCTCTGACGTCCTAGTGGATGCTGGGAACTCCGTAAGGACCATGGGGAATAACGGCTCCGCAGGAGACTGGGCACAACTAAAAGAAAGCTTTTAGACTACCTGGTGTGCACTGGCTCCTCCCACTATGACCCTCCTCCAAGCCTCAGTTAGATTTTGTGCCCGGCCGAGGTTGGATGCACACTAGGGGCTCTCCTGAGCTCCTAGAAAGAAAGTTTATTTTAGGTTTTTTATTTTACAGTGAGACCTGCTGGCAACAGGCTCACTGCATCGAGGGACTAAGGGGAGAAGAAGCGAACCTACCTGCTTGCAGCTAGCTTGGGCTTCTTAGGCTACTGGACACCATTAGCTCCAGAGGGATCGACTGCATGGAACTGGCCTTGGTGTTCGTTCCCGGAGCCGCGCCGCCGTCCCCCTTACAGAGCCAGAAGCAAGAAGAGGTCCGGAAAATCGGCGGCAGAAGACATCAGTCTTCACCAAGGTAGCGCACAGCACTGCAGCTGTGCGCCATTGCTCCTCATGCACACTTCACACTCCGGTCACTGAGGGTGCAGGGCGCTGGGGGGGGGGCGCCCTGAGCAGCAATAAAAACACCTTGGCTGGCAAATATATCACAATATATAGCCCCAGAGGCTATATATGTGATAAATACCCCTGCCAGAATACATAAAAAAGCGGGAGAAAAGTCTGCGAAAAAGGGGCGGAGCTATCTCTCTCAGCACACTGGCGCCATTTTCTCTTCACAGTACAGCTGGAAGACAGCTCCCCAGGCTCTCCCCTGTAGTTTGCAGGCTCAAAGGGTTAAAAAGAGAGGGGGGGGCACTAAATTTAGGCGCAATATTGTATATACAAGCAGCTATTGGGAAAAATTCACTCAATATAGTGTTAATCCCTAAATTATATAGCGCTCTGGTGTGTGCTGGCATACTCTCTCTCTGTCTCCCCAAAGGGCTGTGTGGGGTCCTGTCCTCAGTCAGAGCATTCCCTGTGTGTGTGCGGTGTGTCGGTACGGCTGTGTCGACACGTTTGATGAGGAGGCTTATGTGATGGCAGAGCAGATGCCGATAAATGTGATGTCGCCCCCTGTAGGGCCGACACCAGAGTGGATGGATAGGTGGAAGGTATAAACCGACAGTGTCAACTCCTTACATAAAAGGCTGGATGACGTAACAGCTATGGGACAGCCGGCTTCTCAGCCCGCGCCTGCCCAGGCGTCTCAAAGGCCATCAGGGGCTCAAAAACGCCCGCTCCCTCAGATGGCAGACACAGATGTCGACACGGAGTCTGACTCCAGTGTCGACGAGGTTGAGACATATACACAATCCACTAGGAACATCCGTTACATGATCCCGGCAATAAAAAATGTGTTACACATTTCTGACATTAACCCAAGTACCACTAAAAAAGGGTTTTATGTTTGGGGAGAAAAAGCAGGCAGTGTTTTGTTCCCCCATCAAATGAGTGAATGAAGTGTGAAAAAGCGTGGGTTCCCCCGATAAGAAACTGGTAATTTCTAAAAAGTTACTGATGGCGTACCCTTTCCCGCCAGAGGATAAGTTACGCTGGGAGATATCCCCTAGGGTGGATAAGGCGCTCACACGATTGTCAAAAAAGGTGGCACTGCCGTCTTAGGATACGGCCACTTTGAAGGTACCTGCTGATAAAAAGCAGGAGGCTATCCTGAAGTCTGTATTTACACACTCAGGTACTAGACTGAGACCTGCAGATAGTGCTGCTGCAGCGTGGTCTGTAACCCTGTCAAACAGGGATACTATTTTGCGAACATAAGACGTCGTCTTATATATGAGGGATGCACAGAGGGATATTTTGCCGGCTGGCATCCAGAATTAATGCAATGTCCATTCTGTCAGGAGGGTATTAGAGACCCGACACTGGACAGGTGATGCTGACTTTAAAAGGCACATAGAGCCTTATAAGGGTGAGGAATTGTTTGGGGATGGTCTCTGGGACCTCGTATCCACAGCAACAGCTGGGAAGAAATTTTTTTACCTCAGGTTTCCTCACAGCCTAAGAAAGCACTGTATTATCAGGTACAGTCCATTCGGCTTCAGAAAAGCAAGCGGGTCAAAGGCGCTTCCTTTCTGCACAGAGACGAGGGAAGAGGGAAAAAGCTGCACCAGTCAGCCAGTTCCCAGAATCAAAATTCTTCCCCCGCTTCCTCTGAGTCCACCGCATGACGCGGGGGCTCCACAGGCGTAGCCAGGTACGGTGGGGGGCCGCCTCAAAAATTTCAGCGATCAGTGGGATCGCTCACAGGTGGATCCCTGGATCCTTCAAGTAGTATCTCAGGGGTACAAGCTGGAATTCGAGGCGTCTCCCCCCCGCCGTTTCCTCAAATCTGCCTTGCCGACAACTCCCTCAGGCAGGGAGGCTGTGCTAGAGGCAATTCACAAACTGGATTCCCAGCAGGTGATAGTCAAGGTGCCCCTACTTCAACAAGGACGGGGTTACTATTCCACACTGTTTGTGGTACCGAAACGGGACGGTTCGGTGAGACCCATTTTAAATTTGAAATCCTTGAACACATACATAAAAAAATTCAAGTTCAAGATGGAATCGCTCAGGGCGGTTATTGCAAGCCTGGAGGAGGGGGATTACATGGTATCCCTGGACATCAAGGATGCTTACCTACATGTCCCCATTTACCATCCTCACCAGGAGTACCTCAGATTTGGGGTACAGGATTGCCATTACCAATTCCAAACACTGCCGTTTGGACTGTCCACGGCACCGAGGGTCTTTACCAAGGTAATGGCAGAAATGATGATACTCCTTTGAAAAAAGTAGTACAAAGGATAATAATTAATTATCAGAGAGCGCATATAGCTTTTTAGCTCAAATTTATTGCATATGTAAAAAATAAATAATGATGGATAAAAATAAATATAAAGGTAAACACACGTACATATAAAAATAACAATCAATATAAAAAATGCCCCCTGCTGCAGCGGATACCTGGATGCTAGTGTTATGTCCAGATTTGTAGCACTTGGTATAACCTTGTTGACAGTTAGAGAGTCCCGAACGGTATACCGTCCAATTTAAGAACAATTTGATGCCTGTTGTTTAAAATCAGCTGTAGGTGTTTTCCACTTGTTAATAAAGATCTCCTTGTGTATCTAATGACAGCAGGCTTTCCACTCCGTTAATTACTGCAGCTGAACGGCCAAGAACTTTAAATGCTTGTGCTCCGGTATCTGTGTCAAAATGACCTTTTCCATTCACTCTCACTGTGCTAATAGGCCATAATTGCAAAAATGTCCACTTTATACTCACAGCCAGGAGTATATCCTTTAGTTATCCGTGGACGGCCCCCGTTGTAGGTCTCAGTCACAGTTGCGAGGAAAGCACCTTTAGCGAGGTGCACCGGAGAGTCTCCAAAGCCGATCAGCATGCAAACGGATACAGCACCAAGAAGTATTGCTTGACCATAAGCCGCTAGTAGCAGGAAGGACACCGATGTGAAGTAAGCCTTCGAAAAAAGGGAGTTTTAATTATCCCGTACTTGGACGATCTCCTTATAAAGGCAAGGTCCAAGGAGCAGTTGTTGGTCGGAGTAGCACTATCTCGGGAAGTGCTACAACAGCACGGATGGATTCTATACATTCCAAAGTCACAGCTGGTTCCTACAACACGCCTACTGTTCCTGGGGATGGTTCTGGACACAGAACAGAAAAAAGTGTTTCTCCCGCAGGAGAAAGCCAAGGAGCTGTCATCTCTAGTCAGAGACCTCCTGAAACCAAAACAGGTATCGGTGCATCACTGCACACGAGTCCTGGGAAAAATGGTAGCTTCTTACGAAGCAAAATTCCATTCGGCAGGTTCCATGCAAGAACCTTTCAGTGGGACCTCTTGGACAAGTGGTCGGGATCGCATCTTCAGATGCATCGGCTGATAACCCTGTCTCCAAGGACCAGGGTATCTCTACTGTGGTGGCTGCAGAGTGCTCATCTTCAAGAGGGCCGCAGATTCGGCATACAGGACTGGGTCCTGGTAACCACGGATGCCAGCCTTCGAGGCTGGGGGGCAGTCACACAGGGAAGAAATTTCCAAGGACTTTGGTCAAGTCAGGAGTCGTCCCTACACATAAATATTCTGGAACTGAGGGCCATTTACAATGCCCTAAGTCTGGCAAGGCCTCTGCTTCAAAACCAGCCGGTACTGCTCTAATCAGACAACATCACGGCAGTCGCCCTTGTAAACCGACAGGGCGGCACAAGAAGCAGGATGGCGATGGCAGAAGCCACAAGGATTCTCCGATGGACGGAGAATCACGTCTTAGCACTGTCAGCAGTGTTCATTCCGGGAGTGGACAACTGGGAAGCAGACTTCCTCAGCAGACACGACCTACACCCGGGAGAGTGGGGACTTCATCCAGAAGTCTTCCAACTGTTGTTAAACCGTTGGGAAAGGCCACAGGTGGACATGATGGCGTCCCGCCTAAACAAAAAACTAGATATTGCGCCAGGTCAAGGGACCCTCAGGTAATAGCTGTGGACGCTCTAGTGACACCGTGGGTGTACCAGTCGGTTTATGTATTCCCTCCTCTGCCTCTCATACCAAAGGTACTGAGAATAATAAGAAAACGAGGAGTAAGAACGATACTCGAGGTTCCGGATGGGCCAAGAAGAGCTTGGTACCCAGAACTTCAAGAAATGATATCAGAGGACCCATGGCCTCTACCGCTCAGACAGGATCTGCTACAGCAGGGGCCCTGTCTGTTCCAAGACTTACCGCGGCTGCGTTTGACGGCATGGCGGTTGAATTCCGGATCCTAAAGGAAAAAGGCATTCCGGAGGTAGTCATTCCTACGCTGATAAAAGCCAGGAAAGAAGTAACCGCAAACCATTATCACCGCATTTGGCGAAAATATGTTGCGTGGTGTGAGGCCAGGAAGGCCCCAACAGAGGAATTTCAGCTGGGTCGTTTTCTGCACTTCCTACAGTCAGGAGTGACTATGGGCCTAAACTTGGGTTCCATTAAGTTCCAGATTTCGGCTCTGTCGATTTTCTTCCAGAAAGAACTGGGTTCACTGCCTTGAGTTCAGACATTTGTAAAGGGAGTGCTACATATTCAGCCCCCTTTTGTGCCTCCTGTGGCACCTTGGGATCTCAACGTGGTGTTGAGTTTCCTAAAATCACATTGGTTTGAGCCACTTAAAACTGTGGATTTGAAATATCTCCCGTGGAAAGTGGTCATGTTATTGGCCTTGGCTTCGGCCAGGCGTGTGTCAGAATTGGCGGCTTTGTCATGTAAAAGCCCTTATCTGATTTTCCATATGGATAGGGCAGAATTGAGGACTCGTCCCCAGTTTCTCCCTAAGGTGGTATCAGCTTTTCACTTAAACCAACCTATTGTAGTGCCTGCGGCTACTAGGGACTTGGAAGATTCCACGTTACTGGACGTAGTCAGGGCCTTAAAAATTTATATTTCCAGGACGGCTGGAGTCAGGAAAACTGACTCGCTTTTTATCCTGTAGGCACCCAACAAAATAGGTGCTCCTGCTTCTAAGCAGACTATTGCTCGCTGAATTTGTAGCACAATTCAGCTGGAGCATTCTGCGGCTGGATTGCCGCATCCTAAATCAGTAAAAGCCCATTCCACGAGGAAAGTGGGCTCATCTTGGGCGGCTGCCCGAGGGGTCTCGGCTTTATAACTTTGCCGAGCTGCAACTTGGTCAGGGGCAAACACGTTTGCAAAATTCTACAAATTTGATACCCTGGCTGAGGAGGACCTTGAGTTTTCTCATTCGGTGCTGCAGAGTCATCCGCACTCTCCCGCCCGTTTGGGAGCTTTGGTATAATCCCCATGGTCCTTACGGAGTTCCCAGCATCCACTAGGACGTCAGAGAAAATAAGATTTTACTCACCGGTAAATCTATTTCTCGTACTCCGTAGTGGATGCTGGGCGCCCATCCCAAGTGCGGATTGTCTGCAATAATTGTACATAGTTATTGTTAACTAAAGGGTTATTGTTATGAGCCATCTGTTGAGAGGCTCAGTTATGTTTCATACTGTTAACTGGATATGGTATCACGAGTTATACGGTGTGATTGGTGTGGCTGGTATGAGTCTTACCCGGGATTCAAAATCCTTCCTTATTGTGTCAGCTCTTCCGGCCACAGTGTCCTAACTGAGGCTTGGAGGAGGGTCATAGTGGGAGGAGCCAGTGCACACCAGGTAGTCTAAAAGCTTTCTTTTAGTTGTGCCCAGTCTCCTGCGGAGCCGCTATTCCCCATGGTCCTTACGGAGTTCCCAGCATCCACTACAGACTACGAGAAATAGATTTACCGGTGAGTAAAATCTTATTATTACAGACAGACTACAGACAGATTAATCCAGCAAGGTTGGGGCTGCATTTGCTGTGACACTGGCTGTATGTTTGTGGCCTTTGTCCTGCTGCAGAATAAATTTGGAGCCAATCAGATGCCTCCTTGATGGTATTGCACAATGGATAAGTACTTGCCTGTATTTCTATGCATTGAGGACACCATTAATCCTGACCAAGAGGATCATTCCGAGTTGATCGCTCGCTAGCAACTTTTTGCAGCACTGCGACCAGGTTAAATCTTGGCAAAACTACGCATGCGTATGCACTGCAATGCGCAGGCACGTCATATGAGTACAAAGAGGATTGGTGCTGGGCGTTGGATTTAATGAAAAATCCATTCGCACAGTTGATCGCAAGGTGATTGACAGGAAGAAGGCGTTTGTGGGTGTCAACTGACCGTTTTCTGGGAGTGTTTTGAAAAATGCAGGCGTGTCCAAGCGTTTGCAGGGCGGGTGTCTGACGTCATTTCCAAGACCAAAAAGACTGAAGTAATTGCAGCGACTGAGTAAGTCCAGAGCTACTCAGCAACTGCAAAAAACTTTTTTGTGCCGTCGGCTACAAAAGCGTTCGCACACTTGCAAAGTGAAAATACACCCCCCATAGGCGGCTACTATCTGATCGCAGCGCTGCAAAAAGTTGCTAGCGAGTGATCAACTCAGAATGACCCCCCAAATCCCCATCTCCATTTGCTGAAATGCAGCCCCAAACTTGCAAGGAACCTCCGCCATGCTTCACAATTGCCTGCTAGACACTGATTATTGTACCACTCTCCAGCCTTTCAGCAAACAAACTGCCTCCTGTTACAGCCAAATATTTCACATTTTGACTCATCAGTCCAGAGCACGTGCTGTCATTTTTCTGCACCCCAGTTCTTATGTTTGCATGCATAGTTGAGTCGCTTGGCCTTGTTTCCATTGGACACCGTTGATGAGACCGGAACATTGGATTCCCCTGATGAGACCGGAACATCGGATTCCCTCGATGAGACCAGAACATCGGATTCCCTTGATAAAAGCGGATCATCGGACTCTCTCCCTGGGACTGGATCATCGGACTCTCTCCCTAGGACCGGATCATCGGACTCACTCCCTGGGACCGGATCTTCGGACTCTCTCCCTGGGACCGGATCTTCGGACTCTCTTCCTGGGACCGGATCATTGGACTTTCTCCCTGGGATCAGTATCCAACAAAAAGTCAAGCTCGCAAGAACCAGGCTTCTGAGGTCTTTCAGTCTCAGGGTGATCTCAGCACAGTATCCTCTTCAAGTTCTCCAATCCGGAAGTTAACTGTTGGCTATGCCTCACAGCGGAGAACGACAGAGCAAGGTGCCAGGAGTGAAAGCAGCAGGGGTCTCACTGAACCTGGAGATGGGCTGCAGGAAAGTGCCAACACAGGAGAAGAAGGTACCAGTGAGTAGATGCTGCTGCAGGCGGTCGTGACTCTCCCCGGACACGCAAGTATAATTTTTATTATTGTGTTGACTGTTTTCCATTGACACATTTTTATACATTTTTATCAATTCCTTTACTGTGTTGAAAATTTTCTTTCCACAGCTAGGCTACAGTATCGTATTGTACTGCATAGTCTGTATTGTTTGTATTGTATTGCATTGTTTTTCTGAAGGTAACAGGGAGTTAGAGGAGGTTTTTTTTTCTTCAAAATGGGTGAGGCCGTGATTGAGAATTTCACTCAGTGCACTTCATGCAAGATGTATGCGCACCTGGAGCAATCGTCCCAGTGTGAATACATCTGCGGAAAGTGTGTGCGAACGGTTGCCCTGGAAACACAGGTAACTGATCTAGAGCAAACCGTTACGTGACTGAGAGATATTCACAATCTCGAGCAGAGCTTAGATAGAACGGTGGAGGAGTTGCAGGGGAGGACACCGGTAGAAGAGGATGAGGACAATCAGGTAGCTATATGGGTAATGGTTAGAAGGAAGAAGAAGAGGGGGAGACAGGACATCTCCGATCTGCAAAACCTCAATAAATTCGCCCGATTGGACGAAGATTCTAGAGATGGCAGTGAGGAAATGATGGAGCTGGAGGATACCGTTCCCTCTAGCAACCGTAGGAGCGGTCCCTCCAGGACAAAGGGAACAAGAGAAAGCGAGGTACCTAGTCAGATTGTGATGGTAGGGGATTCTATCATCAGGAAGATAGACAGGGCAATCTGCTACTGGGACCATGATCGCCGTACAGTCGGTTGTCTCTTGGGTGCTCGGGTACGGCACATTGTGGACCGGGTAAAAAGATTGTTGGGAGGGGCTGGGAATGAACTGGTGGTCTTGGTGCACGTTGGCACCAACGACAAAGTTAGTGGTAAGTGGGATGTCCTCAAGAAAGATTATAGGGACCTAGACCAAAAACTAAAGGCAAGGACATCTAAGGTAATATTCTCCGAAATATTACCAGTGCCACACGCTAGTCCAAGGAGGCAGAGGGAGATTAGGGAAGTAAATGTGTAGCTCAGAGACTGGTGCAGGAAAGTAAGGTTTGTGTTCCTGGAACACTGGGTGGACTTCTCAGTCAGGCGCCATCTTTTTTGTTGCGATGGATTGCACCTAAATGAGGAGGGGGCAGCGGTGCTGGTGGGAAGTATGGTTAGAAGGTTGGAGGAGATTTTAAACTAGGTGCCTGCGGAGAGGGATTAGTAAGAACTAGAAGGACATCTAGAGAGCGAAGAAAAGAGGGATGTATAAAGTATAATGGGGGTTGAGAGGGGGGAAGGAGAAACATAGTCAGCGATGGTAATTTAAGGAAAACTGAAGTTCCTAAGGAAACGTTATCTACAACAAAACTTGCGGATCAGGGAATTACTAAGCTTAAGTGTATGATTGCTAATGTAAGAAGCCTAACAAGTAAAATGGGGGAATTAGAAATAACTGCACTTAAAGACCAATATATATATATATATTAGCCCAGATCTGTGACTTTGTGCTTCATTTGCTAATGCTGGGCGGAGTCAAAATACTGGGCGGAGTTAGTCAAATGAGTCACAGATCTGGGCAAATCTATAGGAGACTTGGGGCAGGAGCAGATGGTATGGGCATGGCACAGGCAGGGGTGCATACCTCCCAGCTTTCTTCAGGCAGGAGGGACACACGCACAGCAAAAAGGGGGCATGGCCAACGGGAAAGGGGCGTGGCTTCGCGGGTGGACCCGCGATCGCGAGCCACGCCCCTGTTTTCGTCAGTGAGAGGGCATGCCCAGCGCTCTGTGAGCTGCTGGCATGCCCCCAGCGGCGGATTATGAGTCCAGGGGGCCCAGGGCACTTGAGACAGAAACCCTATCTCATTGCTGTGCCTGCTGTGGGTTTGGGGGCGTGGCCTAATTGGGCCCTCGTGGCCACGCCCCTTTATGCAAATTCCGGGATTATTATTTTTTTGTTGGATTTTGGCCCCTCAGCTAGGGGTAAATCCATACACCCCCCTCCCCCCCCCACACACACCCGCACAGGCAGAAGAAAGCAGGGAGGCTTTCTGCAACACCACAGACCTGCCAACACGGGGGAGCTTCAGAGCTGGGACAGAGCTACTCCAGCCGGGGGGCCCCCTAAAACTGTGGGGCGCCCCCTAAAACTGTGAGGCCCGTGGTACGTACCCCCTGGGCCCACCCTTAATCCGTACCCCCTGATGCCCTCTCTCCCTCTGTCTCCACTAAATAGACGCTGTGTGCATGATAAGCAGAACAGCGAGTACAGGAGCTTCCCAACTGCCCCACCCCCCCACCCACCGCGGGACACTGCGGCCCGCGAGTGGGACAGACCCGAAAAAATTGGACTGTCCCGCGAAAATCGGGACAGCTGGGAGGTATGGGGGTGTGTGAGGGGGTATGCCATACAGACAGACGGGCACCGGCTCACTGTGTACTTGATCCCCCACATCCGCATACTCAGCAGGGTCTCTCTGACGTGGAGGAGCGTCACTTTCTGGCACACTCCACGCTTCTTAGCTGCAGTTTTGTGGGGCACCTGCCGCTGTGCAGGTTCCGTACTGCCTCTGTTATCACCAGCCCCGGGAACCCCACCGCTAGCTGCAGCGCTGCAGCCCGCAGTGAGGTGCGCCCAGCTCCTTCACACACTTTAGACGGCGGGCAGCGCTGCAGAAGTCCGCGCTGCTTGCAGGCTCCGACCCCCTCCTCCCTCCAGCCGCAGCGTCTCCTGGGGGCTAACCAGTCACTCCCAGACTCCCCTTACCACAGTGCCCGGCAGCCGCGAGGTCCGCGCCGCGTGCATGCTATGACCCCCTCCTCCCTCCAGCTGCAGCGTCTCCTGGGGGCTAACCAGTCACTCCCAGTCTCCCCTTACCACAGTGCCCGGCAGCCGCTCGAGGTCCGCGGTGTGTGACTGAGGAGTGGGGGGAGGGATGCGGGCAGGCAGAGGAAGCAGGACTCCAGCCTGAGAGAGTCAGCCAAGTCTCCACCAGCAGCAGATCCCAACAGGTTGGAGTGGAACAGCAGCAGCCAGCAGCAGTGACTCTGGTAACACACATCTGTCTTTCACCACTGTCCTGTCCCTAATACCAATCTCTCCCGTGCCGTGTTCTGTCATGTCCCTGTCACCCCTGGCCTTGCCCTGTCACCCTTATCCTTGCCCTTTCACCCTTATCCTGGCCCTGTCACCCCTATCCTGGCCCTGTCACCCTTATCCTGGCCCTGTTACCCCTATCCTGGCCCTGTCACCCAAATCCTGGTCCTGCCGCCCCTACCCTGGCCCCGTCACCCCTGTCCTGGCCCCGTCACCCCTGTCCTGGCCCCGTCACCCCTGTCCTTGCCCCGTCACCCCTGTCCTTGCCCCGTCACCCCTGTCCTGGCCCTGTTACTGCATACCCTCCAACTACCTTTTTGGCAGGTACAGTACCCGCAGCGCCTCCAGACCCCTCCCCAATGCACCACACCTCCGCACCTTCCCCTCCACCACATGCAACACTCCACCCCTCCCCCACATGCTGTGCCTCCAGACCCCCTACACCACCAGCGGCTCCCACTCCCCCACCCCTCCACCACCCACAGCACCTCCAGACCCCCTCCACCATCCACCCCCCATATATGTCTCCCCCCACACCTGCCCCTCTCCACCCACAGCATCTGCAGACACCCTCCTCCATTCGCGGTCCCCCCCTCACCCACCCACGGCACCTCCGCACCTGCCCCTCCACCACCTGCAGCGCCTCCGGACCCCCTTACCCATCTGCCGCACCACCCACACCTGCCTCTCCCCCACCGCGGTGCCTCCGGACGCCCTACTCCATCCCCGGCACCCCCGCCCTTTCCCATCCTACAGCACCTCCGGAACCCTTCAACCATCCGCAACATCCCTGCACCTGCCCCTCCCCCGTGGCACCCCTGCCCCTCCCCCACCTGCAGTGCCTCTGGACCCCTCCCCCATCTACAGCCCCCACTCTTCTGTCTCTCCCCCACCCGCAGCACCTCCCAACCCTTCCCCATCCGGGCCCCCCCGCATCTGCCCCCCCTCCACCTGCAGCATCTACAGACACCCTCCCCCATCAGCAGTCCCCCCCGCACCCGCCCATTCTGTACACTGTGCCCTGCAGGTGCTGTTCACGCCGTCGCAAGGGGCTGCGCCTCCTTCACCATCGCACGCCCTTTCATTGTGCAATATTTAACCACTAACAAAGGAATGCAGGTAATACTCCATATAATACAAATATTGAACCCCATATAGGCATGCAAGGGTTAAAGGGGCGTAGCCCCTTGCGACGGTGTGAAGAGCGCCCTTAGGGCGCGATGAAGCACCTAGTATGATATAATAGGCATTACAGAGACATGGTGGGACGATTCTCATGACTTGGCAGCAAACATGGAAGGGTACACCCTCTTCAGGAGAGATAGGACTAATAAAAAGGGAAGGGGTGATTGTCTTTATGTTAAACCATGTACTTAAAGGAGAAAATTTACAAGGGGACTGGAGATAACGTGGAGACATTATGGGTTGAGATTTCGAGTGGGGGTAAAGATAAAAAAAAACTTTAATAGGGACATGTTATAAACTGCCAGATATTAGTGTTTGTGACGAATTAGAACTCTTGCAGCAAATCGAAAAAGCTGCAGGAATGGGGGATGTCATTATTGTTGGGGACTTTAATTACCGGGGCATAAATTGGAACACCGAAACAGTAAATACAGCTAGGGGCAACAGGTTCTTAAACATGCTAAAAGATCATTACTTGTCCTAGGTAATTGAGGAACCAACTAGGCATAGGACTATATTGGACCTAGTACTAACTTATAAAGAGGAAATAATATCAAACACTAATGTAGGGGAGACCTTAGGAAATAGTGATCATAATATGATCACATTCGATATCGGCTTCCAAAAACAACAGTATAAGGGTCTAACTAAGACTTTTAACTTTAGAAAAGCTAATTTTATATTGCTGAAACAAGCAATGAAGGACATAAATTGGGAAAATATATTTCATGGTAAGAATACGTCTGAAATGTGGGATGTTTTTACAACTGCGCTCAACAAATACACTAAATTGTATATTCCCAAGGTCAACAAAAACAGGAGTAGTAAATTCAAACCGATGTGGCTTAATAAGAAGATCAAGGAACAAATGGATAAAAAAAGGCGTGCTTTCAAAGCATTTAAGTCTGAAGGGATGGTGGAATCATTCCAGTTCTACAAGGAATGTAACAAAAAATGCAAAAATGAAATCAGAGCAGCTAAAATAGAAAACGAAAAACAAATCGCAAAGGAGAGTAAAACAAACCCCACAAAGTTCTTTAAGTATATAAACGGTAAAAGGTTAAAAAAGGAGAATATTGGGCCTTTAATGGGAGAGTTGGATGTCTTGATTAATGATGATAGGGAAAAAGCGGATTTATTGAATAAATTCTTTGCATCTGTATTCACAAGAGAGGACAGGTTGACAAGAGTAGAGCACAACATAAGCTATAATAATGACCTGTTGCTAGGTACTTGGTTAAACGAGGAAGTAGTCCAGGATAAACTAAGTAAAATTAAGATAAATAAATCTCCTGGCCTGGATGGACTTCACCCTAGGGTTCTTATGGAACTGTATGCAGAGATATCGAGACCCCTGTATCTGATTTTCAGAGAGTCAATTACATCTGGAATGATACCAAAGGACTGGCATATAGCAGAGGTAGTCCCAATATTTAAAAAGGATATTAAAACTCATCCCAGTAACTATAGACCGGTAAGTTTGACATCTATAGTGGGTAAAATACTAGAAGGTATATTAAGGGATACCATACTAGAGTACTTGGACACCTCCAAGGTTATTACAAGGAATCAGCATGGTTTTGTGTAGGACAGGTCATGTCTAACTAACTTAATAAGCTTCTACGAGAAAGAGCGATATTATTGATCAGGGTAAAGCAGTGCATGTGGTATTTCTGGACTTCGCTAAGGCCTTTGACAAAGTCCCACATAAGAGACTAATTTTCAAATTAAGAGAGCTTGGGGTAGGAAACACTATTTGTACTTGGGTGAGTAATTGGCTGTACAACAGGGAACAGCGAGTGGGGATTAATGGGATGTTCTCTGAATGGGCCCCAGTACTCAGTGGAATACCGCAGGGATCAGTACTTGGGCTATTGCTGTTTAACATATTCATTAATGACCTAGGAGAGGGACTAAAAAGCACAGTGTCAATTTTCGCAGATGATACTAAACTATGAAGAGTAATTAATTCAGACAAGGCTGTTGAATCTCTACAGAATGACTTATCTAGACTTGAGGGCTGGGCAGATACTATAGATGGAGAAGGAGGTTTAATATAGACAAATGTAAAGTTATGCACTTTGGGACTAAAAACAATCAGGCAACATATAAACTAAATGGGGGAAATGTAGGGATAACTGTAGTTGAAAAAGATTTGGGGGTGCTCATCGATAATAGACTTAGTAGCAGTACGCAATGTCAAAATGCAGCAACAAAAGCAAATAAGGTGTTAGCATGCATAAAACGGGGAATGAAGACAAGGGATGAGAGTATAATCCTGCCACTGCATAAATCATTGGTGCGGCCACACCTGGGATATTGTGTACAGTTCTGGGCACCCCACTATAAAAAAGATATATTGGAACTCGAAAGGGTTCAGAGGCGAGCCACCAAACTGGTTAAGGGGTTAGAGGCACTGAATTATGAGGAAAGACTTAAAAGGTTAGATATGTTTACACGAGCAAAGAGTTGACTGAGAGGGGACATTATCAATATTTATAAATACATAAAGGGACAATACAAGGATTTATCAAACGATTTGTTTATCAAAAAATCGCTACATAGGACACGAGTACACCACCTGAGGTTAGAAGAAAAAAATTTCATACACAACGGAGAAAAGGGTTCTTCACAGAAAGAGCAGTAAGGATTTGGAATTCTCTGCCAGAAAAGGTAGTATTGGTGGATTCAATCAATAAGTTTAAAAATGGATTAGGTAGATTCCTAGCTGAAAAAAATATCCAAGGTTACAGCATTTAATTATTATAAAATTATAATACAGGTTGAACTCGATGGACATTTGTCTTTTTTCAACCTCAACAACTATGTTACTATGTTAAGTGGTGCTACTGTGCGGCGTAATTTGAATAATGGAGACTACTGTGCAGCGTAATATGAATTGGCATTATTCTGTGGTCACGTCCTTTCCTCATGAAGACACTCCCCTATATTTTTATACACACAGTGCTAAAATGTCTAGTTACGTCACTGTCAGCTTATTAAATATTAGAGTGGTCTCCAGTTCAAATGATGCCACGCTACAGTGCCCCCTTACCATTATAACATCCACTACACACTCCCATACCTCCCAACATGACCCTCTCCAGGAGGGACAGAATGCTCTGCTTCTGGACTTTTTTTCTAATTTGTGATTGTCATCACATGTTTTGAACAAGTTAATGGATAAGAAAGGTGTTTCAGCACAGGTGATGGCAATTATAAATTAAGAGGGAAGTCCAGGAGCAGAGCATTCCGTCTCTCCTGGAGAGGGTCATGTTGGGAGGTATGCACTCCTCTCACTAAAAATGTAACGTCACACAATTCAGGCTGGGTGATGGATCAGACCTAATTGCTTAGCATGCAAATCTGGGAAATTGGTATGCAAGTTTATATCCTGGGTCCAGGCACCCCTAAGCTCCTGTGCCCCATAGCAGTGGCACTCCTTGCACCCACTACAGTTACACCTACGCCTGGCACCCGCTCTCCCACATTAGGCAAACCCTTCCTTCCCCCATCACTCCAGATATAAATGTAAGATGCAACTAAATATGCAGATATGGGCTGCTTTTTTGTGAGCATGCACATCATTTTGGAAATTGTATGCTATGCAGATCAGCATCACACCCTGGATTACAAATACAATTTTATTTTACTGATTGAACCAAAATATTTTAATATAAGACGTGTTTTTTGGCACAATCAATATAATAGGAGCCACAGCTTTTGTGGCATTTCAGTTAAAAACACATTTATATTCTTACAATTACCAGCAAGCTGTATTGAATCTGCTAATTATCACAAATGAATACCATGAATGCATAGATATAGGTAATGAATAGTGGATTTATTATTATTAGCAGATTTAAGCAGGTTTTATTATAAGTTCTTTGGAGAATATGTGATGGTTTCAACCCCATGCACCATATGTTTGTGTAAGTTTTATTGCTTCAAATGGGTGATGGGCTAGGGGTGGGTTCAATCAATCAATGTGCTTACATACACGTTTGTTGGTCATGATATTAGTGTGTAGTTTAGCTGAATCAGCTTAGCTTGAATGTTTTCAAAGGATGAATGTTTCTAAGGATGTCATCTGTGACTTATACTGGACTTAAACTGAAATGAAACAACAAACAAAAGCGAAAAAAACCTTCACAAGCCAACAACATTTGGACTGCATCTACAAATGTATGTTCACTTCTAATATTCTCCAAACCTCACTGACTCAGGAAACTATACATTCACTTTCTGCAAAAAGCACCTGCAATGCAACTTTTACTTGGACCCTGCAAATACCTAGAAAACAAATGTTTCACTGAGAAGCATAGTTAATGAAGAAACACTGACTTGCTGTTTGCTTACACTGTGTAATTTTCCATCTAACATCAGCAAAACATTTGCCTTACTGTTAACCTGTAGACATTAACCACATTTCAAATTCTTGCTAATCATATTTATTTCAGCAATTTCACTGTTCTCTCATTCAGCCACCACTATTTACACCATCCACACTATGGCCAGGCTGCCAACATCCCCCACTAATACTTGTCTTCCTAATCCTTTATTCTGTCCCCTGGTACCACCTCTATCCTTTTCTCCGAGTCTCCTACATCTCATCCTCTCACCTCTCCTCTGTCTCCCATCCTCCCCTCTACCTCCCTTCCCATCCTCTTCTGTTTCCTCATTACAATTTACTGCCCCTTCACAGGATCTCTACCCCACCACTCAACCCTGCTCTCTCCCTCCCCTGCCTGTCACCTCACCTCTCCTCCACCACTATCATCCCTGCCTCACTCCTGTAGTCTCCCTTCCTAGCCAAGGACCCAGCACCATCATTACACCCTCTATATCCCTTTCTTACAAATGAATCTTACCTCAACGCTACAGCAATCTTGATAATCTCATTCACATCTCTCCAACAAACTCATACCCCCTATCCTGTGCCCTC
Organism: Pseudophryne corroboree; assembly: GCF_028390025.1. NCBI lineage: Eukaryota > Metazoa > Chordata > Amphibia > Anura > Myobatrachidae > Pseudophryne > Pseudophryne corroboree. Next base: position 815,555,671 of record NC_086447.1, read on the forward strand.
TGGAATGCCAGATCTGTTTGCAACAAACTGGCCCCCACTCATGACCTTTTCATTTCCAACTCCCTGCATCTCCTGGCCATTACAGAAACCTGGATTACTCCCTATGATACCACTTTTCCTGCTGCTCTCTCTGCTGGGGGCCTCACATTCTCACACACACCCCGACCCGGGGGTCGCCATCGTGGTGGTGTTGAGATCCTTTTACCCTCTAGCTACACATACCAACTAATACCTCCAGAACCATCCCTTACATTCTCTACATTTGAGGTCCATGCGATACGCCTCTACCAACCTACTAATCTTCGAGTTGCTGTCATTTACTCCAAATTCCTCGACAACTTTGCTTCCTGGCTACCTCATTTCCTCTCTTCTGACATTCCCTCCATTATTCTAGGTGATTTCAACATCCTTATTGATAACCCCACAAAATCACCTGCCTCTAGACTTCTTAACCTCACCTCTTCACTTGGTCTCTCCCAGTGGACCTCCTCACCCTCCCATGTGAACAGGAGCTCACTGGATCTGGTTTTCACTCACCGCTGTGATATTTCTCTAATTCCCCTTTTCCCCTCTCTGACCACCACCTGCTCCCTTTCAACTTATCTATCTCTGCTTCCCCATCTCTCCCTCCTAAGGCTACCATCAAAAATAAAGGCTATTGACACCTCATCCCTATCCTCCCTGTTCAACTCACTTCTCTCTCCTCTTCTCTCTCTTGCATGCCCTGAACAAGCCACATCCCTATACAATGCATCTCTTACTTCTGCTCTTGACTCTGTTGCTCGACCAACCACTATTCACCCTCGCAGATCAACACCTCAACCCTGGCACACTAAATGCACCAGATATCTGCAAAAATGCTCATGTACTGCCAAGCGACAGTGGAGGAAATCATACTCTAAGGCAGACTTCCTCCATTTCAAATTTATGCTCTCATCCTTCAGTGCTGCCTTTCCCTCGCTAAACAATCATACTTCAAAATTCTCATCTCTACCCAGTCTTCCAACCCCCGGCGCCTCTTTGCCACTGTTAACTCCCTCCTCTGCCCACCACCACCTCCTCTCCCTTCCTCATTGTCTGCTCTTGACTTTGCCACTTGTTTCACATCCAAGATTGACTCCATACATCAGGACATCACATCCCACCAGACCAGCAACCACCCATCCCTTGCCAACCCTCCCCTTCCCTCTTACCAACTCTGACATCTTTCTCCTATGTATCTGGTGAGGAAGTCATGGCCCTCATCCATTCCTCACCCCCACCAATACCACCTCCCCACTTGACCCTATCCCCTCCCATCTCCTCCTCTACCTCTCTCCTTCTGCCTGTTCCCATCTTGCCCACCTTCTCAGTCTCTCCCTCTCATCAGGCACTGTCCCCTCTGCCTTTGAGCATTCTCTTATCTCCCCTTTCTTAAAAAACCTACTCTTGATCCAAACACCCTCTCTAACTATCGACCCATCTCTCTCCTCCCTTTTGCCTCCAAACTCCTTGAGCGTATTGTCTATAATCACCTCACTGCCTTTCTTTCCTCTCACTCACTGCTTGACCCATTCCAATCTTGTTTCTGTTCTCTCCACTCCACTGAAACTGCCCTCACAAAAGTCTGCAATGACCTCCATACAGCCAAATCTACAGGCCACTACTCTCTGCTTATTCTTCTTGACCTCTCTGCTGCTTTTGACACTGTGGACCACCCTCTCCTTCTGCAAATCTTTCACTCTCTTTGTCTGCATGATACTGCCATCTCCTGGCTGTCCTCCTACCTCTCTGATCATTCCTTCTCTGTCTCCTCTTATGACACTACCTCCCCCACACTTCCACTATCTGTTGGTGTGCCCCAATGCTCTGTTCTTGGTCCTCTCCTTTTCTCTCTCTATACGTCCTCTTTAGGTGAACTCATTAGTTCTTTTAACTTCCAATATCACCTCTATGCTGATGACACTCAAATCTACCTTTCCTCCCCTGATCTCTCCCCGGCTATCCTCACTCGTACCTCCAACTGTCTCTCTGCTATCTCTTCCTGGATGTCCCAGCGCTTTCTTAAACTCAACATGTCTAAGACTGAGCTGATCATCTTCCTACCCTCCCACATAACCTCACCTCCCACAATCTCATTATCCATTGATGGCAGACTATCTCCTCTAGCCCCCAAGTACGCTGTCTTGGCGTAATCCTTGACTCCTCCCTCTCCTTCAAATCACACATTCAGCACCTCTCACAAACCTGTCATTTTCATCTCAAAAACATTTCCAGGACCAGACCCTTTCTCACCCAGGATGCCACCAAGACCATTATTCACTCACTGATTATTTCCAGACTAGATTACTGTAATCTTCTCCTAACTGGCCTCCCTGACAATCACCTCTCTCCACTCCAATCTATCCTCAATGCTGCAGCCCGGCTCATCTTCCTCACCAAACGCACTACATCCACCTCCCCTCTCCTACATGCCCTTCACTGGCTTCCCTTCCCTTTCAGAATCCAATTCAAACTTCTCACACTCACAAAGTACTCACCCACTCCTCTCGCATTTACATCTCTGACCTTATCTCCCTTTACTCTCCCACCCGTCCTCTTCGCTGTGCTACTGCACGTCGACTCTCCTGTCTTCTGATTACTTCCTCCCACTCCTATCTCCAAGATTTTTCACGTGCTGCTCCCTTTCTCTGGAATTCTTTACCTCTCTCCCTCAGACTCTCCACCACCCTAAAACTTCAAACGGGCTCTTAAGACCCACTTCTTTACCAAACCCAGGCAAATCTCATCCTAACCCTCTGTCCCATGCTCGGTCTACCCCATCTATGTCACCCCTGTCTGTCTGCCCTTCCCCTTTAGAATGTAAGCTCTCACGAATAGAACCCTCTTCCCTCTTGTGCTTATCCTTCTCTTATTTTAATAATCAACTGGCAAATCCTGCAGTTTTTGGCCACCTTGAAACGTATCTCTATGTCGTCTACTGGTGTAGTTATGGTTAGTTACCCTGTACTTGTCCTATATTGTCTTCAACTGTAAGTCACTGTTTTCCTGTTTTGATTATGTGCATATGTACTCTGTAATTGGACGCTGCGGAACCCTTGTAGTGCAATATAAATAAAGGGTAATAATAATAATAATAATAATAATTAAGTATAACCATACCTCCCAACATTGCTTGCAGGGGAAGAGGGACATCTGCGCAGCGAAGCCGTGCCCAATTTTTAATACAGCATAACAGACATTAGTTGAGGAACAGACAGTCACATTAAGGTGATTCATCATACCCTGTATCATGACAAAACATAGAAAGAAACCTAACTGGTTCATCAGAAGGGAATACCATTACTCAAAGATTCAACGTTATACCAGGAAGTAAGGGAAAAACTTTTTCTCAGGGCTTCCTTAACAGGGCTGTTTCTAGCCAACTTGGCTCCCAGTGCAAGATTTAAAAATGTGGCCCCATTACATAAAAAAAAATTGCCGCGCCACCTAGATTTTTTTTAAACCATTGCGCGCGCGTGCTCCCGGTGAGAAGGCGTGGCCTAATCTAAATGGGCGTGGCCTCATTTGAATGGGAATGGCCTCGTCTGAAAAGACTACTTCACAATCCAGTTTTTGACCCTACTCCAACAGATCACGGCCACCATAGGAAAAAAAAATTCTACCAAATTAAGCCCCACACAGTAATGCCCCCCTGCACCATATTATGCCACACAACGCAATGCCCTTGATACATTAAATTCCCACATTACGGCAGGCAAGTGTCCCCATTTACCACATTACGGCAGGCAAGAGTCCCCATTTTCCACATTATGGCAGGCAAGAGTCCCCATTTTCCTCATTATGGGAGGCAAGAGTCCCCATTTTCCACATTATGGCAGGCAAGAGTCCCCATTTTCCTCATTATGGGAGGCAAGAGTCCTCATTTTCCACATTACGGCAGGCAAGAGTCCCCATTTCACACATTAGGCAGGCAAGTGTCCCCATTTTATACATTACGGCAGGCAAGAGTCCCCATTTCACACATTACGGCAGGCAAGAGTCTCCATTTTACACAGTACGGCAGGCAAGAGTCCCCATTTTACACAATATAGCATCCAAGAGTCCCCATTTTACACATTAGGCAGGCAAGTGTCCCCATTTTATACATTACGGCAGGCAAGAGTCCCCATTTCACACATTACGGCAGGCAAGAGTCCCCATTTTACACATTTCGGCAGGTGTCCCCTTTTTACACATTATGGCAGGTATCCCCATTTTACACATTATGGCAGGTGTCCCCATTTTACACATTATGGCACTCAGTGAGAGAGAGAGAGAGAGAGAGAGAGAGAGAGAGGGTATACTTACAGAGGCGATTCCCGTTCTTCGGCCCGCCTCACCAGTTGCTCCTCGTGGCGGCCGCCTCTTCCTAATTTGGTTCCCCGTCCTCCTCTGTACTCCGCTCAGGGGGGGGCGCGGAGTTTTGCGGAATGACGCGGTTGCGTTGTGACGTCACGACGCAACTGCATAATTCTGCAAAACACCGCCCCCCGAGCAGGGTACTCGGGGAGATGGAGGAGGGGGAAGCAGGGAGCCACAGTTAGTGCCGCGGCGGGTGCCCCGTGCCCCGCCCCAAGAAACGGCCCTGTTCCTTAAGCACCAGAGACAATACTCTATCATATGGCTACCAGACATCAAAAAACTTTGCAGTCGCTTTTTCCTTTTGGGTGGAGGTCTCCGTCAAATCCATAAGGAAGAGAAAAGTGACTCTAGGGTGTAGTAAAATTATAGATAAAGGATTTGGAGAGATCCACAGTGAAAGAATATTTTTTTTAGTGGCAGCAGCCAATTTTATTAGCAGTCTACGATTACCATTGGTTAGTGTACTGATACTTTCCTGAGAATATATTCCCCAGAATGCCCAAGATTTAGAAATCTTAAACCTAATATGAAGAGTTAGATTAATATACTCCTCTAAGGACAGCCATAGGTTATATACTAGTGGGCAATCCCATAAACAGTGTATAATACCGGCATCCAGGGAACTGCATTTGTAACAGTTAGCCGTAGGGGAAGCCCCTATGAGAAATGTTAGTTTAGGGGTAAAATAGGATCTATGTAAAATCTGTTGATGCATTTCTATTTAGGAAGCTGAAACCAGACATTTGTTTAAATGAATGTAGGCCTGTAATATTCTTCCCATGGTGAGGTCAGGAAAATTGCGCTGCCATTTCAATAAACCCACATCAGCGCAAAGCTGTGAGCGGCAATGAGCATAAATGTCAGAAGTGGTAGAAGGATACCCCAGCCTAATACGTAACATTTTGTCCAAAACACACCCTTTACTATTGTCACTAAGATCATGTACCACCTCATGTACATAGCTGACAGCTTGTTAGTAGGCAAATACTGTTATTGGAGACAGCAACATTTTCTATGCAGATCTGAATGAGCCAATGGTGTGAAGGAATCTGGGGGGAGAAATTGGGCTACATATCGAAAATCACCCCTATAACATGTTTTAAAAATCGAAGACGTTCTACTGGGCTGGAAAACAGGTTTACCCCAGAATGATACAAAAAGAGAAACCGTGCTAGATATCTTTAAGGTAATTCTCCATGCCAAGCATGTGGAATTTAACAAGCCATATGCAATAACGAAACCAAGTTCAGTTCCGGTACAAAATCTTGTTCGACATGCCTTATAGTGAAGATATCAGTACCGTTTATCCAATCAATTGCAATTCTGTAATTAGCTGCAATGGCATAAGTTTGAAAACAAGGTAAATTAACCCCACCTAATTCCTTTTGTTGCTGCATTTGAAGGGGAATGAGGAATCCCAACCTAATTTTGCCTTCGGGAAAAAGGCCAAAGCTTCGGTCTTAGTAGAACTGATTTTAAACCCAGCTACCCTGTCAAAAGTCTCAAAAATCCGAAGCAATGCTGGAATGGCTGTCTTCGGATTTGCTCTGTACAATAACGAGTCACCCGCAAATGCGGAAAACTTGAGTTCTGAGTGTGCCATTTGAATACCCTTCCAGTGCGAATCCCGCAAAAAATGTCTAAAGCAAAATAAACAATAAAGGAGAAAGCAGGCAACCCTTTCTGGTGCCACGAGACAAAGAAAACAGAGTGTTATAATTATTTATGGTCAGGAAGGCAGAGGGCAAATGGTATAAAGTGGTAAATACATGAATAAAATATGCCCCGAAGCCCTGGAAATGGAATAAATTAACAAATGAGACCAAGATACTCGGTTGAATGCTTTATCAGCATCACAACAAATCACAATGGTGTTTTTGTTGCTGTGTTGATGCGTCTTCATCATAACCGACAGCAGTGTCCTGACATTGTGCACTGAATGCCTATTTTTAAGGAAACCAGTTTGTGCTGGGTGTAAAAGGGTTGGTAAAACTGTTTGAAGTCTGATCGCTAATAGTTTGGTAAAAATCCTGGGGTTAAGAACGGAGATGGGTCTGTATGATGAAACTAACGTTGGATCCTTATTAGGCTTCGGCAACACTATTATCCTTGCTTTAGAAAAATCAGATGGAGCAGCATGGCCTGAAAGAATAGAATTATATAATTGTCAAAGATATGGGGTCAAATGCGGCAACAATAATTTATAATAGTAGGCAGAGAATCCATTCAGGCCTGGGGTTTTGCCCAAAGGCAGTGATTTAATAACCTGATGGAATTCAGTAACAGGTAAGGTAAGGGAATCCCTGTCCGTTGATGACATAGATGGCAATCCAGCTTGTCTCAGAAAGTCAATGCTTTCAGAGGGGGAATCCGGGGCGGCCTGATATAGAAACTCAAAATAAGACAAAAATGCATCAGCAATGTCAGAAGGGCCAGTAGTAGCCCTGCCATTGCCAATGTTAATAGAAGGAATGTAGTTATTGCCCAAGGGCGATTTGACTAAGTTGGCTAACAATTTGCTATGGCGATTGCCCCATCTAAAAATTAAATTTTTTGGGAACTGAAGAGATAGCTGTGCCCTCTCAGATTCAATAGAGTCATATGCTGTTTTGGCATCTGTATACAGTGATCTATTAATCTCTGTGGGATCTGCTAATAATGAGGAATACGCCGCCGATACTGCTTGAGCTGCATGAAGCAATCTTTGATGCAGTTTCTTCTTCATAGAGGATGCGAAAGCTATCACATGACCTCTCAAAACTGGTTTGGACGCTTGCCAAAATAAATTGATATTGGCTGCGTGAGCCCCATTATCAGAAACAAAGTTTTGAAAAGATTGGGACATATACTTTTGAAAATCCTCGGAGGAGGTTAAATAGTCGGGAAAGCACCAATTGGAGGAGGTGTGTCTAGGAGTATTCAATTTCAGCTGTAATTTTATAGGGGCGTGGTCGGAAACCTAAATGTCAGCAATACCCGGGCTCACCCGGGTCTATGAAGCAGAGAAACTGATGCCTGCCAATAGTCCAATCTAGAAAAAGAATTATGGGGGTGAGAAATAAATGAATATTCTCTGGCCACTGGGTGCAGATGTCTCCAGGAATCTATCAATTGGAGAGAATCAATAAGCAGGGGAAGTGTAGGTGGCGCACCCCGGGCAGTACCCTGTTGTCTGAGGCCGTCGGACAAATCTAGAGAAGCATCTAACACAAAATTCAAGTTGCCACCCAGAAGCAGCGAACATTCAGCCCAGTGGTGCAGCTTATCAAAAACGTCAGAGAAAAACACAGAATTAGGGCCAGTAGGGGCATATAAACAAACTAACATGAAAGGTTAATTTTCAATTAACACCTTCAAGAAAAGAAATCTCCCTTTTGGGTCAGCCCATTCAGCAGTTATCACATAATGTAAAGATTTGTTAAAGAATATTAGAACCCCCCGCGTTTTTGTGGAATAGGAAGCACTACGATATTCCCTTATCCATACATCCCGTAGTGTATTAGGATCGGACTGTCGCCAATGTGTTTCTTGTAAGAAAATAATGTCTGGCTTAAATGTTTTTAAGATAACGTAAAACCTTCTTTCGTTTAATAGGGGTATTTAACCCCTCCACATTCCATGATATCAGGGTAAGAGTGGATTTCACGGAAGTGGACTGCTGTAAACCTGAAACTGAAGCAGGTATCATCCTACACCTGTCTTTGGATAAGTTCCCTCAAAACAATTAAACCTAGGGGTCCCCAACTGGTCCCAGTGAGCGGGTGAGTGACAGAAAAATATACCATACAAAATGAGGCTGTCTATCCCATTAAACCCTTGCATCCCAGTGAAAACGTCTAAACTAACAAATATCAGATGTAAATACCTGTCAAAAATTAAATTTTTTAACTGAACCCAGTAAATCGACCCACCGGGCCGGTCAAATATAGCTATATCAAGGATAATAAAAAATTGAATGAGAAAGAAAACAAAAAAATAACAATCCATCTCAGCAATACCCCTTGCACGGAACCAAACATTTGAAGTAAACACAACATTGGAGCATGAGCACCCCCAGAGTGGCAAGTAAACATTAGGAGACCTGAATTTAGACGGTCAAAAAGATTTCACAACTTAACATAATATACTTATCAGCCGTCAAAAGTCAATCTGCGCTGTCCATTGCAGGCCTTGGTGAGGTCAAGGCCAAGGAATGAAGAAATTTATTTGCCGCCTTAGGTGATTCAAAGTAGAAAGGATTCCCATAATGGATTACCCTCAATTTGGCGGGGTAGAGAAGAGCAAAGCGAACATTTTTGAGAAAGCGTTCCTTGCAAATCAGTGAGAATTCCCACCGTTTCATGGAAACTTCAAAAGAAAAGTCTTGAAAAAGCAGGAGATGGGAACCTTCATAGCAGAGTGAAGTTGACTTTCTGTAGGCCTTTAACAATTTTACTTTATCCAAGTAATTAAGTTCAACGAAGATGGGAGCATCTGAGGAAACACCCAATGAATCTGGCAACTACGTAGCGACCAGCTTCAAAAGCTCCTTAGGCCATACACTCTCCTGTAGTCCATTAAACCTCAAATTGTTTCTTTTATTCCAATTTTCAAGAGTGTAACAGCGATTTGGCCTCATGGAGATCATCCTCTAAAATAGAAATTCTATCTTCAGCCTCATCTAGTCTCTTGGAATGCTGGGACACTTGAAAGGTTGCGGTATTAATGGCCTCCAGTAGCGGGGCAAGTTTAGCATCCAATAGCAGAGACAATATGTCAGAGATTTCCTTGGCTCTCTGGGCTGAGGAAGATTGGCAATTACCGGAAACTAGTGAGGCATACTGCGACCCACGATGTCCCGGGGAAGCAGTAAAAGATGGCATCTAAGACACAGAGGATTTGTCTTTAAATTACTATTTTGTGTGTTTCTGGGAGGCCTAGGGGCCTTACCAACATATTTCTCCATCACAGAATTGAGGTATGAGGCAGACATTGCAAAGTACAGTAGTAAGAATAGCCAAGCAGTGAAGCCAGAAAGTAAGCTAGGTGGTATAAATAACAACAAATACAGGTCACTATGAGCAATGCAGGAGGCTGTGAATGAGGCAGTGTAATAGTCCGGTAAAAGGACAGTTATATTGACACTTGAAAACAGAATCGATGCCCAGAGGGAAACAGCAATACAAAAAGAGGGAGGACGGTGCAGGTGCAAGGCAGGGGCTGAAATATCACTGGTTGGGGCGTAACGTAGCTCCAAAACACAGGAGCAGAAGAGATGCATTGAAAGAGGGATGGGGTGTCCTGCAGGTCCGGCCGTAAAGTTCTCCACAGGGATGCCTGTTCCCACCTATGCACTGTGCAGCTGCATGATCCACACAGCAGCTGCAGACAGGGCAGGCTCAAACAGGCTACGAATAATGCTGCCGCTGGGAGAGGGTATTCAACCCATGTAGCAACTATGTGTAGGAGCTGCTGCAGGTGTTGTCCCCAGGTCCCCCAGCAGGAGATGGGGGGAGGGTCACATGAGGAATTTGGCCACAGATGCAGAACAGGTGTAGTGAGAGAGGGATGGGGCGTCCTGCAAGCCAGGGTGGAAAATCTTCCACTAGAATGCCTTTTCCCACCAGTGCACTATGCAGCTGCACGATCCACGCAGCAGCTGCAGGCAGGGCAGACTCAATCCAGCTGTTATCAAGGCTGCTTCTGGGAGAGGGAGTGCAGCTCATGTATCTACTTTCAGAAGGCAACAGGTCAATGGCCGTGTGTAGGAGCTGCTGCAGAGGTGTCCCCAGGTCTCTCAGCACGAGAGGGAGGGAGAGGCAATGTGTGGAAGCCGGCCGTGGGAGGCATTTTGGCGGCAGCGAGGTGAGCTCCTTCAGATCGCAGCTTGAATCCGGGGTGGGGAGCGGGTCCGGGAGCCGGTCCTTGGACAGGACACTTTCCGGCACCTATCCCGGTCACAGCAGCAATAATGGCGGGTCACAGGGGTGATAACGGGGCACCCACACACTGCCTGGGAGCTCTATAAAATGCATTCTCTCCTCAAGGCACGCCCACCAGACCTCGCCCCATGTATTTTTTATAAACCGTAGTATGTCACATTATAGGGCTGCCAGTACACATTATGCAATACAGTACCCCTAATTCACCTTACTATATACTGTATAGTGTTCCCAGTTCATATTAGCCCACACTATGGTGCCTCCATCTGATATTGTGCCACATTATAGTGCCCCAATTTATATTACTATATGTAACATTATAGTGCACTCCAGATTATTTTATACCACAGTACAATGAGCAGGTCCAGGTGTGTAACTAAATATATTGTAGGCTGAAAGGCACAAGTTTGTAAAGGCCCCAATGGTAGAAAATGTATACAACACATGTAACTGTGACAGGGAAGGTGGCCCCTCTCAGCTCTGGGCCCCATAGCAGCTGCACTCCCTGCACCTATGGTAGCTACGCCCTTGGGCTCATGAGCTAGATGTTTGTCAGGCATACACCTACATCAGTATGCAGATTAGGCACTGAGGTAGGCAGCGTTTGACTGCATTTTTTATCATGAAATGTTTTTTTCTTTCCCCATAAAAATAAACAGATAAGCGATATGTTGGATACCATACTGGAATTCTTGTTGTGCACAGTCTATACAGAAAGAACAGCCCCAGTCTTAATGTAGCTAGAGGTGAGTGTTTTGCAAGCAGGACTTAGCAATGAGGGCTGTGCTTTGCCGCTGCTTGCTCCCAATGCAGAGCAGTCTGCACGGAAGTCACTGACTCCTGTCAGTGTTGGTGGGATCCAGACTTTCTTCCCTGTTCAGCCTATTCTTCTCCCCTCACTAACATGGGTGCTGGCCGGGTGTATGGAGCTTCAGCTGTGCGGTGCCCTCTGGGTTTCAGATGGGAGGGTCTCTGATAGGCTGCAGGGTCTGGTTATGATACTGATGGGTGTTCCAATACGTTTCTCTCGTATGTGGGCTTCGTCAAGGCTCTTCATATATCTGTGTACGAGTCTCTGTATACAGGGGCAGTTTAAGATAGGAGAAGCCCTTGTGCACACTTGGTGCGGGCCTCCTCCTGCCAGTAGACTCTGCGCATGTGCCTGCCATGTTCCCAGTGACTAATCTCTATTGTGCATGTGCCCGCCATGTTCCCAGTGACTAATCTCTATTGTGCATGTGCCTGCCATGTTCCCAGTGACTAATCTCTATTGTGCATGTGCCCGCCATGTTCCCAGTGACTAATCTCTATTGTGCATGTGCCCGCCATGTTCCCAGTGACTAATCTCTATTGTGCATGTGCCCGCCATGTTCCCAGTGACTAATCTCTATTGTGCATGTGCCCGCCATGTTCCCAGTGACTAATCTCTATTGTGCATGTGCCCGCCATGTTCCCAGTGACTAATCTCTATTGTGCATGTGTTGGTCTCCTGAAACATGGTGGTTCAGGGTGTGCAGTGTGGCCCTCTACCATTACGCCTATGTCTGTATACAAGTGCTACAATATAGCAGCCGCTGCTTTTTTCAGATACAAGTTCCTTTGTGCTCCGTATACAGACTATGGGGGTTATTAAGATCTGATCGTAGAGATCTGATTGTAGATGTGCCTATTTAGCACATCTACGATCAGTTTCTCAGACATGCGGGGGGACGCCCAGCACACTGCTAGTCTGCCCCGCATGTCTGGCACTACCCCGCCCCCTCCTTCCCCCCTCAGTGAGATGCTGTTAGCATCTCACTGGGCTTCCGGGGTGTGCGAGCAGTCCTCAAATGGATTCAGACTGGGATTTGCATATCAAATTAATTAGCACAGTCTCCTGGTGCGTCTTAGCATATTGAGGCTAGATGTCTGAGCATAAATCTGCATATTACAATGCGATGTGACTAGGATGCACAGGAGACTGTGCTGATTCATTTTATTTGTGACACTTGTATATCTGTGTGTGAGTCCCTGAATCTGTATACGAAGTGCTACATACCACACACCGAAGTCACACATAGTCTAGGCTCATATGTCAGGTGGAGGCCATCATCTTGTCATCAGATTAGTATTGGCCAAATGCTACCTTCAAATGTCATCCCTACCTTACGTTTGACCTTCTCTAAAAACATAAATAAATACTTTTTAGCCACAGTATCTTCTTGTATTAATGAGGTATTTCTGATGGCCTGTGAGCACTGGCGTATTTAGAATAGTGCAGTGTGTGCGCTACACACAGCCACACCTGTTATTTGTAATACTTACCCTCCAGCGTCCCGCAGCAAAGCAGCAGTGCTGCAGAAATCACTGGCTACACCATTTTTCCGATGTTTCGCGCATACCCAGGAAAATGGCTGCTGTGCCATTTTCCAGGAGATCTGCGCATGCATCTAGACTCTGAGACAGCGCTAGGGGCCGTCGGCTAGAGAGGAGCGGGCCCTGACGGAGCCTGCACATGGGCCTCCTCTTTAGATACGCCCTCCCTGTGAGGATGGTTACATTTCTTTTAACCCATTTCTGTGGTTAATTTCTAGAGTTTTTTTCCTATCCTCAGTCTACTCACCACATTCCTGTCGCCCTCCCGCATGTGACCCACAGGTTATTCATTTGGGGTTATACTCCTGTGCAGTTGTATGCAAAAGACTGGTTTGGACAGCTGGTGTATAAAGAAAGCTAAAGAATCTTTCAGCAAGCCTGTTACTAAGGACTAAGGACAGGGGGCCTAATTCAGACCTGATCGCTAGGGTGCGACTTTTGCATCCCTGCGATCATGTAGTCACCGCCTACAGGATGAGGGGGAAATCGCTGTGCAGAGATGCGATCGCATGTGCAGGAGAGCTGCAAAAACAGAGGTTTGTGCAGTCTCTGCACAGCCCAGGACTTACTCTTCCAGTGCGATGATCGGGGCTGGAGCTGACGTCAGAAACCCTCCCTTCAAAGGCCTGGTCCCTCCTACGTTTCTCGGGACACTCCCTGAAAATGGTCAGTTGCCACCCACAGATGGCCTCATCCTGTCAGTCACCTTGCGATCGCCCGTGCGATCGCTTTTCTCGCACCATCCCATCGCTGCCCAGCGCTCCCCGTCGCTGCGGACTGATGCGCCTGCGCAATGCGGTGCATACGCATGTGCAGTTCAGACCTGATCGCAGGCTGCATGAAAATGCAGCCTAGCGATCAGGTCTGAATTACCCCCAGGAGCCACTGATTTGCTAAGGATTTAAATAACGTCCCTGCACCTTCATTCTTACGAGTTGTAGTTATTTAAAGCTCCTTGCGTATGATAAATGGTGCTCCAACCAATCAGCTGCCAACTCTTATTTCTCAAACAAATGAAAATCACAATGTGATTATCAGAATGTTGTCCAAGTGGCAATATAGTCTAGAGATGTGCGGCTGGCACTTTTCATGTTTTGTGTTTTGGTTTTGGTTCTAATTCCACTTTCGTGTTTTGGCTTGGTTTTGACAAAACCACCGTTTCGTGTTTTGGTTTTGGATCTGGATGATTTTTGAAAAAAACATAAAAACAGCTAAAATCACAGAATTTGGGGGTAATTTTGCTCCTAGGGTATTATTAACCTCAATAACATTCATTTCCACTCATTTCCAGTCTATTCTGAACACCTCACACCTCACAATATTGTTTTTAAGCCTACAAGTTGCACCGAGGTCGCTGGATGGCTAAGCTAAGCGACACAAGTGTGCGGCACAAACACCTGGCCCATCTAGGAGTGGCACTGCAGTTGCAGACAAGATGTCACTATTCAAAAACTAGTCCCCAAACAGCATATGATGCAAAGAAGAAAAATAGGTGCAATTAGCTAGCTGGATGGCCAAGCTAAGCGAAACAAGTGTGCGGCACAAACACCTGGCCTGTCTAGGAGTGGCATTGCAGTGTCAGACAGGATGGCCAATTTAAAAAATAGGCCCCAAACAGCACATGATGCAAAAAAGAAAAAGAGGCGCAATGAGGTAGCTGTATGACTAAGTTAAGCGACACAAGTGTGCGGCACAAACACCTGGCCCATCTAGGAGTGGCACTGCAGTGTCAGACAGGATGGCACTTAAAAAAAACTAGTCCCCAAACAGCACATGATGCAAAGAAGAAAAAGAGGTGCAAGATGGAATTGTCCTTGGGCCCTCCCAACCACCCTTATGTTGTATAAACAGGACATGCACACTTTAACGAACCCATCATTTCGGCGACAGGGTCTGCCACATGACTGTGGCTGAAATGACTGGTTTGTTTGGGCCCCCACCAAAAAATAAGCAATCAATCTCTCCTTGCAAAAACTGGCTCTACAGAGGCAAGATGTCGACCTCATCATCATCCTCCGATTCCTCACCCCTTTCACTGTGTACATCCTCCTCACTGAATTGCTGGTAAAGGTCTTCCCGGAGGAATTTATAATTAATTTTGATGAACATCATCTTCTGCACATTTAGTGGAAGTAACCTCCTACTCCGATCGCTGACAAGGTTACCGGCTGCACTAAACACTCTTTCGGAGTACACACTGGAGGGGGGGCAATTTAGGTAAAATAAAGCCAGTTTGTGCAAGGGCCTCCAAATTGCCTCTTTTTCCTGCTAGCATACATACGGACTGTCTGACATGCCTACTTGGATGCTGTCACTCATATAATCCTTCATCATTCTTTCAATGGTGACAGAATCATATGCAGTGACAGTAGACATGTCAGTAATCGTTGGCAGGTCCTTCAGTCCGGACCAGATGTCAGCTTTCGCTCCTGACTGCCCTGCATCACCGCCAGCGGGTGGGCTAGGAAATCTTATCCAATTGGGGTAAGCCATTCTGCGATGATGTTCCTCAGTTTCCGTAAGAGGTTGTCAGCTGTGTGCCTCTTATGGAAAGCTGTGATACAAAGCGTAGCCTGCCTAGGAACAAGTTGGCGTTTGTGAGATGCTGCTACTGGTGCCGCTGCTGCTGTTGTTGCTGTGGGAGGCCATACATCTACCCAGTGGGCTGTTACAGTCATATAGTTCTTAGTCTGCCCTGTTCCACTTGTCCACATTCCGTGGTTAAGTGGACGCTGGAAACAACCTCATTTTGTAAGACACTGGTCAGGGCCGGCGCTACCCGCTCAGCAAAGGGATGCAGTGCAGGTAGGCGCCAGGCTGGGAGAGGCGCTGTCCCTGCACTGCATCCCTGTGCAGCGCCTGGGCCCCCTGCTGCTACTGCTGGCTGCTGTGCCTGTCACACCATTTGACAGGCAGCGGCGCCGGCAGCTTGAAGCCTCCCCTTACCTTCCTGCAGTGTTCTCCTTATCCTGGCCGAAAAGGGTGCGGGTCTACACGGCGCCGAGGGGCGGAGCTACACGGGACCAGGCTGCAGAGCCTGAGGAGGACAGAAACTGTGGCCAGCCAGATGGTATGTGGAGGGAAAGTGTTTGTGTGTGTGTCTGTGTGTATGTATGTATGTATGTATGTATGTGTGTGTATCTGTCTATGTGTATGTGGGTGGGGGGCATAATTTATATAAATGGCACTTCTGAGGGCATTACAGTGGTTGAAGTGGGCCTGCGCCAGTATGCAACGGTATGGCATACCGGCACTTCGCCACTGACCCGGAAGGTTTTTTTTTTTTAACTAATAGCAGAATGCAGTGCAGACCATAGGTGTGTGCACCCCTCACTCACACGCTTGCCACCGATTAATGCCCCCCCCCTGCTGCCGGTTAATGTGCCCCCCCCCTTGAGGCGCCAGGTCAGGTCTCGTTCGTGTGCCGTGCAGTGTGGAGATGGAGGAGCGGGACACGGTGCCGCGGCTCCTGTGTGAGGCTGCTGCCACCGTCCACGGAGGGAGCGACGGCGGATGTGAACTATGGAGAGCAGTGACCACGGAGGGAATGACGGCTGCTGGCACCCAGGATCTACGGGGAGCAGGTGACATTCTTGTTTAACTTAGTGAGCACCTTTCACTACCATACTGCCCCCCCTGCTCAGCACCACTGCTGCCATACTGTTCCCCCCCTGCTCCGCACCACTGCTACCATACTGCCCCCGCTGCTCCGCACCACTGCTCCCATACTGCCCCCCCTGCTCCACACCACTGCTGCCATACTGCCCCCGGCCTGCTCCGCACCACTGCTCCCATACTGCCCCCCTGCTCTGCACCACTGTTCCCATACGGCCCCCCTCTGCTCCGCACCACTGCTCCCATTCTGCCCCCCCTGCTCCGCACCACTGCTCCCATACTGCCCCCCTACTCTGCACCACTGCTCCCATGCTGCCCCCCTGCTCCGCACCACTGCTCCCATTCTGCCCCCACTGCTCCCATACTGCCCCCCCTGCTCTGCACCACTGCTCCCATACTGCCCCCCCTGCTCCGCACCACTGCTCCCATACTTCCCCCCTGCTCTGCACCACTGCTACCATACTGCCCCCGCTGCTCCGCACCACTGCTCCCATACTGCCCCCCCTGCTATGCACCACTGCTCCCATGCTGCCCCCCTGCTCCGCACCACTGTTCCCATACTGCCCCCCCTGCTCCGCACCACTGCTCCCATACTGCCCCCCCTGCTCTGCACCACTGCTCCCATACTGCCCTGAACTACTGCTCCCATCCTGTGCTATAATGCTATACCTATACCGTGTGCTATAATGTGAATTTCGGCTCATTCCATGTGCTATAATGTGAATTTCGGCTCATTCTGTGTGCTATAATGTGAATTTCAGCTCATTCTGTGTGCTATAATGTGTGCTATAATGTGAATTTTGGCTCATTCTGGGTGCTATAATGTGAATTTCAACTCATACCGTGTGGTATAACGTGAGCTGCGGCTCATTCAGTGTGCTGTAATGTGAATTTCGGCTCATTCTGTGTGCTATAATGTGAATTTCGGCTCGTTCTGTGTGCTATAATGTGAAAGGGGCACGAGTACTAGATAGTATAAGGGGTCCTACTATTGTGGTACATAATGTGTATAAGGGGTATATGGAGTGGTACATTACACTTATGGACACAACCCCTTTTGAGTGACGATGCCCCCTTTTCCGGAGCGCGCAGAATTGCAACCTTCATTTTTCCATACTCCCACTTAAAAATTTCCACTTCGACCACTGGGGCATCATATGTAACCGGCGCTACTACAGGGGCTATTATGTATATAACCAGCGCTACTACAGGGGCTATTATGTGTATAAGCAGTACAGCTACAGGGGCTATTATGTGTATACAGTACAGGTGGTATAATGATTAGCATTACTGTCTCACAGCACTGAGGTCACGGGTTCGATTCCCACCATGGCCCTAACTGTGGAGTTTGTATATTCTCCCCATACTTGCGTGTGTTTCCTCCGGGTGCTCCGGTTTCCTCCCACAATCCAAAAATATACTGGTAGGTTAATTGGCTCCCAACAAAATGAACCCTAGCGTGAATGTGTCTGTGTGTGCATGTGATAGGGAATATGGATTGTAAGCTCCACTGGGGCAGGGACTGATGTGAATGAGCAAATATTCTCTGTAAAGCGCTGCGGTATATGTGTGCGCTATATAAATAATTGGTAATAATAATAATAATATAAGCAGTGCTACTACAGGGGCTATTATGTATATAACCGGCGCCACTACTGCGGACATTGGGGGTCATTCTGACTCGATTGCAGCGTGCTTTCGTTCGCACAGCTGTAGCCAGGTCACTACTGCGCACACACGGGAACCGTAATGCGCACGTGCGTTGTTGTCCGTCGCCAGGTAACGACGAAGGGAAAGAAGAAAGTGATCGAAGCGGCGATCGCTTGAAGATTGACTGGCGGTGGGCGTTCCTGGTCGGCAACACAGCGTCCGGAGCCGTTTTCAGGGAGTGGTAAGAAAATCGCAGGCGTATTTGAAGAAACGCAGGCGGGTCCAGGGCGGGTGTTTGACGTCAGAGCCAGGACCGAACAGGCTGAAAACGTCGCAACTGGTAAGTAAGTCTAGCCTTACTTACAAACTGCACAAATGTATTCCCCATAGCAGGGCCGCACAAGCGAACGCAGCCTTGCTATGGGAAACCCCACCCCCCAATAGGCGAAGTATAGTTGATCGCACGGGCTGCAAAAAGCAGCTTCGTGCGATCAACTCGGAATGAGGGCCTTTATGTGTATAAACAGCACTACTATGCCCGGAGTAATGTGAATAAGATTGTGCTTCTATGTGGTGTAATTTGAAATGGGGTTACTATTGTGTGGCCATGCTCCTTCCTTGTGAAACCACATCCATTTTTGCCGCACACTGTCCCTTTGTAAAATATGGGAGGGCGCAAATTTATAGTTTGCAGGGGGGCGCCGAACACCCTAGCACCGGCCCTGACACTGGTGACTCTTTTTCTGACGTCTGTGTACATTCTCTGTATCACCTGCCTAGAGAAGTGGAACCTAGATGGGATTTGATACCAGGGACACACTATCTCCATCAATTCTCTAAGTCCCACTGAACTAATGGTGGATACCGGACACACCTCTAACACCAACATAGTTGTCAAGGCCTCAGTTATCCGCTTTGCAGCAGGATGACTGCTGTGATATTTCATCTTCCTAACAAAGGACTGTTGGACAGTCAGTTGCTTACTGGAAGTAGCACAAGTGGTCTTCCGACTTCCCCTCTGGGATGACGATCGACTCTCAGCAGCAACAACAGCAGCAGCAGCAGCAGGCGTACCACTCAAGGATCCTCCGGAGGAATCCCGGTTAGGAGAGGACTCCTCAGTCACTTGACAGTGACATGGCCTGCAGGACTACGGACATTCCTGACTGAGGAGGAAGTTGACGTTGAGGGAGTTGGTGGTGTGGCTTGCAGGAGCCTGGGTACAGGAGGAAGAAGGGATTTAGGTGTCAGTGGACTGCTTACGCTCTTACCCAAAGTTTCACAACCTGACACTGACTTCTGATGAATGCGCAGTAGGTGACGTATAAGAGAGGATTGAACTAAAAAAAGAGAAAAAGTAACTTGCGCTCTAGCTGCAGCTCGGTACCAAACTCTGAAGAGCACAACACCTTGAACAATATACTAAACAAAAAATAGAGTAGTCCATGAGCACTGCAAAATTCCTAATTAGTCTTTGGGATTCTTTTCCAAGTACTCTGTGCTTGTTAGAGCACAGAAAGATCAGTGAATTAGATACCCCTCAGATCTCCTTTTCCTATGGAGTGGGTTCGCACTTGCAAACTGACCTCCTCTCAGTGGGATATTTTTCATCAAAAGGTTTCTTTTTCTGTTGCTCCCATACACCTTCATAACACCTCTGCTGGAATCCTTCCCGTCCCTTAGAGAGGACACTCACCTCATTCAAGTCCTCTATGTTCCTTGAAAGGTTTCTTTTTCTGTCTCCTTTCCACATCAATTGGTATTTGTGTAACGGGACCAGAAGGTATTCAAAAAAGACAGATATTTATTCTGCACCATACGGATACATCCACCATGATACAATCGGCAACAAATGTTAAAAACATTATAAAATAAAAACATGAAAACAGTACCCCAGATAAGTATTGAGATTGCTCCACCAAACACCCCTCGGAAACCAAGTACCAAAAAATTGATCTTATCCAAAAGAATACCGTGTCTGCTGGGGGATAAATGGAAAAGGGAGCCAATCAAACACGGGGTACCGATAGCACCAACGCTTTCGGATTCCTTATCCTTCCTCAGGGTGTATCATGGAGCAAACTCAGTAGGCCTTTTATACCCCCTGACTAGCCCATGTGATCAAAATATCCATTCGAAATTCATTAGTTAAAAAAAATACATATAAACATGCTGGGTAACATTGCTATCCATAAATCCAAATGTATCACTACTAATATTACATGTTATATCCTCAAACCATGAATAAAACCAAAAATTAAACCCATAAACCACCAAATAATTTTGATTGGTAAACAATAATCTATGTAGTGGATTCCAGGAGCATCTTTTACTTCCTACAAACTCATCATGATTCATATGGCCAATCCGGAATCCCATGCCGCAAATTCCCCTTTATAATACTGAAGGGAACTTCCGTTCGTGTTTCCCATGGTCCTTCACACTTAAAACTTTATTGGACCTCCTGTGTTGACATTAACAGTCCAGTTATAAATCAATGTTTCCTCTCATTGCTGACTCTGCCCGGACATTGCGGCTCTTAGTTTCCAGTCCAATTTTTTGTTCCATCCGTTTCCATAGAAACCCAGTCATGTAAGAGAGTAAACAATAATGCATTAATAATACATATTAACCCCAACAAAATAAAAAAATAAAAATAACGATTATTATTTTATTTTATTTTTGAAACGGATGGAACACAAAATAATGCAGCATGCCCTATCGAAAAAGAACGGGACTTCCTATATGCGGTTCATTTACCAGAAACACGTAGGGTAGACTTCCGGGTATGATCTAGAACTCTACGTATGCGTTCCACCGACCGAAAGCTAAGAGCCGCGATGTCCGGGCAGAGTCCGCAGTATGGTGGCCAATCCCGGGATCGGGATCGGCGGCATCCCGGGATTTAGGCCCAAAAATGGCCGGGATTCAATCCCGGGATTGGAAGCTCCAATCCCGGGGATTGAGGGATCAGCGTTGAGCGTCCACACGACGCTCAGACGCTGCCCGGCTTCCTCCTTCCGGGTCCCCAGCGCAGCGTGAGAGGTCACGCTGCGCTGTCAGAAGCTGTCAGCAGCGATGAAAGGATGATCCCCTCCCGCCCGCCCTCGGTATATGGTAAGTTATATGTGCAGGGCGGGGTGGGGCGAGGGGGCGGCCACCTATCTAAAAGCCAATCCCGGGTATCCCGGGAATCCTGGGATTGGCCATTTTTCAATCCCGATCCCCGGGATTGAAAAAATGGCCCGGGATTGAAAAAATGGCCCGGGATTGGCTTCCCTAGTCCGCAGTGAGAGGAAACACTGATGTATAACCGGACTGTTAATGTCAACACAGGAGGTCCAATAAAGTTTTGTTTAAGTGTGAAGGTCCATGGGAAACACGAACGGAAGTTCCCTTCAGTATTATAAAGGGGAATTTGCGGCATGGGAATCCGGATTGGCCATATGAATCATGATGAGTCAGGTGTGCACTAAAGCATTTATAGAAATCATTAGAATAACCGTCTGGCCCTGGCGCTTTATCCGAGGGTAGTTCTCGAATAACCCGAGTGATCTCATCTACTGACCATGTCTTCTCCAAGTCACCAAGCGTGGTCGCGTCTATGGAGGGCAGGGACAATTTTCCTAAGAAGGACTCAATTCCTTCTGATGTTGGTTGGGGGGGGGGGGGGGGGGGGTCATAGTGTCATCACCAAGATTGTAAAGGGAAGAGTAGAATGAAGCAAAAGCATTTGCTATGTCCGAAGGGTCTATGGCTTTAATACCCTTCAGATTCACAACTCCTTTAATACATTCATGCGCCGTTTTACCTCTAAGCTTCCTGGCTAGCATGCTGTCCCCCTGCACATAGAATTTTTGTTTCAGTCTGAACAAGGTTCTGTGGATTTCTTGAAGAGTCAAGGTATTCCACTCCTCTCTGGCTTTAAGTAGTTCCCTATATATCTTCTTATCTGAGGGGGATGATTTAAGATTGGATTCTAAATCCACTAGGTGGGATTATATTGTTTTTAACATTTTATCGTGGGTAGCGCGCTGTCTAGTGGCAGCCTGTATGAAGGAACCCCTAACGACTGCTTTCAGGGCACACCAATAGTTAAAAACATTCCTGTCTTCAGGTGCGTTCGTGTCCAAATACAATTGTATTGAGTGTAATATAGTTTCCTTAACAGAAAGGTCCGTCAAAAGATACCTGCCGAGGCGCCATTGTCTATGGGAAATATTGGGTACCCTTAGGCACCAGCGGAGGGATAAGGCAGAATGGTCCGACCAAGAAATGGGGATAATCTGGAATCTCTGAATCGACTGTACGGTCCATTTGTCCGACAGGGCCATATCTATCCAAGATTGTGAGCTATATACTGGGGAATAGAAGGTATAATCCCTATGTAAAGGCTTTTTTGCCCGCCATACAACATAGAGGTCGTATTCGTCCAATAATCTCCTAAATTGGGATGACTGATCCCTAGCGGTGGGTCTACGCTTGGGGCAAAGTGGGGAGGATCTGTCCAAATGAGGATCCAATACTAAATTAAAATCGACCCAAATCAATAACACTCCCGAACAAACAGTTTGTAGGGTGGTGCAGAATTTACGGAGAAACAGAATCTGCTTAGAGTTAGGCACATAAACCACCGCTAGAGTGACTTGTGTATCATCTAATGTACCATTGAGAATCAGATAATGGGGGTCATTCCGAGTTGTTCGCTCGCAAGCTGTTTTTAGCAGCTTTGCACACGCTAAGCCGCCGCCTACTGGGAGTGAATCTTAGCATATCAAAATTGCGAACGAAAGATTAGCAGAATTGCGAATAGACACTTCTTAGCAGTTTCTGAGTAGCTTCAAACTTACTCGGCATCTGCGATCAGTTCAGTGCTTGTCGTTCCTGGTTTGACGTCACAAACACACCCAGCGTTCGCCCAGACACTCCCCCGTTTCTCCAGCCACTCCCGCATTTTTCCCGGAAACGGTAGCGTTTTTTCGCACACTCCCATAAAACGGCCTGTTTCCGCCCAGAAACACCCACTTCCTGTCAATCACACTCCGATCACCAGAACGAAGAAAAAACCTCGTAATGCCGTGAGTAAAATTCCTAACTGCATAGCAAATTTACTTGGCGCAGTCGCACTGCGGACATTGCGCATGCGCATTAGCGACTAATCGCTCCGTTGCGAGAAAAAAAATACAGAGCGAACAACTCGGAATGACCCCCAATGACCCTCTGTGTCAGATGTCCGTTTCTCCAATGTAAACTGACAAGTAGAGGAGAATAGCAGGGCAACTCCCGCTTTCTTTTTTGGGCCATTGGAGGTGTAGCATAGAGGGAATTTATAGTTAGAAAATTAGGGAGGGGAGGAGGACATGAAATGGGTCTCTTGAATCGCTACGACATGCGCTTTCAGCTTTGCAAAGTGCCTCAATGCGATTTTCCTTTTATTTGGTGAATTGAGACCTTTTACATTAACAGAAATCACATTAACCATTATCTATGGGAGTATGAAGATAGGCAACACATAGTAAATAGGCTGAGACAATCCAAAGCATTTGTGTGGCCCTCTGTATGTAGTCAGGCACATACAGTCCTAGGGACGCCATGTATGATAAGTACTTTCGTGGAAGAAATATAGGGTCGTGGTCGGGTCGGGGCATAGGGAGGAAAAAATGAAGGTAAATCAAAACAAAAAAGTAGTAAGTGCCATACAGCACTCTAACCGGAGGTCGCCTCTGTAGGCGACACATTGGTAGGCGTGGAGGTAGAACATATCCCCCATCGCTATCTACACGAACTAAATCACACAGCAAGCAAGCAACTGAGTACTGGTCACTTATACGAGATAGACATTTGAATGCCCTAGGTAGCCAACCCGCTACTGTTATAAAGGAGAATGGGTAGATAGAGAATGGTGTAAATGTTCAATAACAGTATCTTAGAGAAACGCAAACAAAACAGTGTATGATAACTCAAACCATTCTGAGGAATTTCCGAATCTCCAACTGCGATGAGACCCCAGGGCAAGTCACTGGAAACCGCAATAGACATGGAGATTTGGATGTCCCCCCAAACATATTGTAACAATACAGGTAAACATAGGGTTCAGAATCGTGGTAGATATGGGATGATATATCAACAGTATATCGCAAAGGCCGACACAAACACCGGGCCCATCTAGGAGTGGCACTGCAGTGTCACGCAGGATGTCCCTTCCAAAAAACCCTCCCCAAACAGCACATGACGCAAAGAAAAAAAGAGGCGCAATGAGGTAGCTGTGTGAGTAAGATAAGCGACCCTAGTGGCCGACACAAACACCGGGCCCATCTAGGAGTGGCACTGCAGTGTCACGCAGGATGGCCCTTCCAAAAAACCCTCCCCAAACAGCACATGACGCAAAGAAAAAAAGAGGCGCAATGAGGTAGCTGTGTGAGTAAGATAAGCGACCCTAGTGGCCGACACAAACACCGGGCCCATCTAGGAGTGTCACTGCAGTGTCACGCAGGATGGCCCTTCCAAAAAACCCTCCCCAAACAGCACATGACGCAAAGAAAAAAAGAGGCGCAATGAGGTAGCTGTGTGAGTAAGATAAGCGACCCTAGTGGCCGACACAAACACCGGGCCCATCTAGGAGTGTCACTGCAGTGTCACGCAGGATGTCCCTTCCAAAAAACCCTCCCCAAACAGCACATGACGCAAAGAAAAAAAGAGGCGCAATGAGGTAGCTGTGTGAGTAAGATAAGCGACCCTAGTGGCCGACACAAACACCGGGTCCATCTAGGAGTGGCACTGCAGTGTCACGCAGGATGTCCCTTCCAAAAAACCCTCCCCAAACAGCACATGACGCAAAGAAAAAAAGAGGCGCAATGAGGTAGCTGTGTGAGTAAGATAAGCGACCCTAGTGGCCGACACAAACACCGGGCCCATCTAGGAGTGGCACTGCAGTGTCACGCAGGATGGCCCTTCCAAAAAACCCTCCCCAAACAGCACATGACGCAAAGAAAAAAAGAGGCGCAATGAGGTAGCTGTGTGAGTAAGATAAGCGACCCTAGTGGCCGACACAAACACCGGGCCCATCTAGGAGTGTCACTGCAGTGTCACGCAGGATGGCCCTTCCAAAAAACCCTCCCCAAACAGCACACGACGCAAAGAAAAAAAGAGGCGCAATGAGGTAGCTGTGTGAGTAAGATAAGCGACCCTAGTGGCCGACACAAACACCGGGCCCATCTAGGAGTGTCACTGCAGTGTCACGCAGGATGTCCCTTCCAAAAAACCCTCCCCAAACAGCACATGACGCAAAGAAAAAAAGAGGCGCAATGAGGTAGCTGTGTGAGTAAGATAAGCGACCCTAGTGGCCGACACAAACACCGGGCCCATCTAGGAGTGTCACTGCAGTGTCACGCAGGATGTCCCTTCCAAAAAACCCTCCCCAAACAGCACATGACGCAAAGAAAAAAAGAGGCGCAATGAGGTAGCTGTGTGAGTAAGATAAGCGACCCTAGTGGCCGACACAAACACCGGGCCCATCTAGGAGTGGCACTGCAGTGTCACGCAGGATGGCCCTTCCAAAAAACCCTCCCCAAACAGCACATGACGCAAAGAAAAATTAAAGAAAAAAGAGGTGCAAGATGGAATTGTCCTTGGGCCCTCCCACCCACCCTTATGTTGTATAAACAGGACATGCACACTTTAACCAACCCATCATTTCAGTGACAGGGTCTGCCACACGACTGTGACTGATATGACGGGTTGGTTTGGACCCCCACCAAAAAAGAAGCAATTAATCTCTCCTTGCACAAACTGGCTCTACAGAGGCAAGATGTCCACCTCATCATCATCCTCCGATATATCACCGTGTACATCCCGCTCCTCACAGATTATCAATTCGTCCCCACTGGAATCCACCATCTCAGCTCCCTGTGTACTTTGTGGAGGCAATTGCTGCTGGTCAATGTCTCCGCGGAGGAATTGATTATAATTCATTTTAATGAACATCATCTTCTCCACATTTTCTGGATGTAACCTCGTACGCCGATTGCTGACAAGGTGAGCGGCGGCACTAAACACTCTTTCGGAGTACACACTTGTGGGAGGGCAACTTAGGTAGAATAAAGCCAGTTTGTGCAAGGGCCTCCAAATTGCCTCTTTTTCCTGCCAGTATAAGTACGGACTGTGTGACGTGCCTACTTGGATGCGGTCACTCATATAATCCTCCACCATTCTTTCAATGTTGAGAGAATCATATGCAGTGACAGTAGACGACATGTCCGTAATCGTTGTCAGGTCCTTCAGTCCGGACCAGATGTCAGCATCAGCAGTCGCTCCAGACTGCCCTGCATCACCGCCAGCGGGTGGGCTCGGAATTCTGAGCCTTTTCATCGCACCCCCAGTTGCGGGAGAATGTGAAGGAGGAGATGTTGACAGGTCGCGTTCCGCTTGACTTGACAATTTTCTCACCAGCAGGTCTTTCAACCCCAGCAGACTTGTGTCTGCCGGAAAGAGAGATCCAAGGTAGGTTTTAAATCTAGGATCGAGCACGGTGGCCAAAATGTAGTGCTCTGATTTCAACAGATTGACCACCCGTGAATCCTTGTTAAGCGAATTAAGGGCTCCATCCACAAGTCCCACATGCCTAGCGGAATCGCTCCGTGTTAGCTCCTCCTTCAATGTCTCCAGCTTCTTCTGCAAAAGCCTGATGAGGGGAATGACCTGACTCAGGCTGGCAGTGTCTGAACTGACTTCACGTGTGGCAAGTTCAAAGGGCATCAGAACCTTGCACAACGTTGAAATCATTCTCCACTGCGCTTGAGACAGGTGCATTCCACCTCCTATATCGTGCTCAATTGTATAGGCTTGAATGGCCTTTTGCTGCTCCTCCAACCTCTGAAGCATATAGAGGGTTGAATTCCACCTCGTTACCACTTCTTGCTTCAGATGATGGCAGGGCAGGTTCAGTAGTTTTTGGTGGTGCTCCAGTCTTCTGTACGTGGTGCCTGTACGCCGAAAGTGTCCCGCAATTCTTCTGGCCACCGACAGCATCTCTTGCACGCCCCTCTCGTTTTTTAAATAATTCTGCACCACCAAATTCAAGGTATGTGCAAAACATGGGACGTGCTGGAATTTGCCCATATTTAATGCACACACAATATTGCTGGCGTTGTCCGATGCCACAAATCCACAGGAGAGTCCAATTGGGGTAAGCCATTCCGCGATGATCTTCCTCAGTTGCCGTAAGAGGTTTTTAGCTGTGTGCGTATTCTGGAAAGCGGTGATACAAAGCGTAGCCTGCCTAGGAAAGAGTTGGCGTTTGCGAGATGCTGCTACTGGTGCCGCCGCTGCTGTTCTTGCGGCGGGAGTCCATACATCTACCCAGTGGGCTGTCACAGTCATATAGTCCTGACCCTGCCCTGCTCCACTTGTCCACATGTCCGTGGTTAAGTGGACATTGGGTACAGCTGCATTTTTTAGGACACTGGTGACTCTTTTTCTGAGGTCTGTGTACATTTTCGGTATCTCCTGCCTAGAGAAATGGAACCTAGATGGTATTTGGTACCGGGGACACAGTACCTCCAACAAGTCTCTAGTTGGCTCTGCAGTAATGATGGATACCGGAACCACGTTTCTCACCACCCAGGATGCCAAGGCCTCAGTTATCCGCTTTGCAGTAGGATGACTGCTGTGATATTTCATCTTCCTCGCAAAGGACTGTTGAACAGTCAATTGCTTACTGGAAGTAGTACAAGTGGTCTTCCGACTTCCCCTCTGGGATGACCATCGACTCCCAGCAGCAACAACAGCAGCACCAGCAGCAGTAGGCGTTACACGCAAGGATGCATCGGAGGAATCCCAGGCAGGAGAGGACTCGTCAGAATTGCCAGTGACATGGCCTGCAGGACTATTGGCATTCCTGGGGAAGGAGGAAATTGACACTGAGGGAGTTGGTGGGGTGGTTTGCGTGAGCTTGGTTACAAGAGGAAGGGATTTACTGGTCAGTGGACTGCTTCCGCTGTCGCCCAAAGTTTTTGAACTTGTCACTGACTTATTATGAATGCGCTGCAGGTGACGTATAAGGGAGGATGTTCCGAGGTGGTTAACGTCCTTACCCCTACTTATTACAGCTTGACAAAGGCAACACACGGCTTGACACCTGTTGTCCGCATTTCTGTTGAAATACTTCCACACCGAAGAGCTGATTTTTTTGGTATTTTCACCAGGCATGTCAGTGGCCATATTCCTCCCACGGACAACAGGTGTCTCCCCGGGTGCCTGACTTAAACAAACCACCTCACCATCAGAATCCTCCTGGTCAATTTCCTCCCCAGCGCCAGCAACACCCATATCCTCCTCATCCTGGTGTACTTCAACACTGACATCTTCAATCTGACTATCAGGAACTGGACTGCGGGTGCTCCTTCCAGCACTTGCAGGGGGCGTGCAAATGGTGGAAGGCGCATGCTCTTCACGTCCAGTGTTGGGAAGGTCAGGCATCGCAACCGACACAATTGGACTCTCCTTGTGGATTTGGGATTTCGAAGAACGCACAGTTCTTTGCGGTGCTTTTGCCAGCTTGAGTCTTTTCAGTTTTCTAGCGAGAGGCTGAGTGCTTCCATCCTCATGTGAAGCTGAACCACTAGCCATGAACATAGGCCAGGGCCTCAGCCGTTCCTTGCCACTCCGTGTGGTAAATGGCATATTGGCAAGTTTACGCTTCTCCTCCAAAACCTAAAATAAAATTGTCGGAGTCCTTTTTTTACTGATATTTGGTGTTTTGGATTTGACATGCTCTGTACTATGACATTGGGCATCGGCCTTGGCAGACGACGTTGCTGGCATTTCATCGTCTCGGCCATGACTAGTGGCAGCAGCTTCAGCACGAGGTGGAAGTGGATCTTGATCTTTCCCTAATTTTGGAACCTCAACATTTTTGTTCTCCATATTTTAATAGGCACAACTAAAAGGCACC
This sequence comes from Pseudophryne corroboree, assembly GCF_028390025.1. NCBI lineage: Eukaryota > Metazoa > Chordata > Amphibia > Anura > Myobatrachidae > Pseudophryne > Pseudophryne corroboree. Next base: position 815,584,546 of record NC_086447.1, read on the forward strand.
TCAGGTAAACAATGGAGATGGATGGATACTAGTATACAATTATGGATGGACTGCCGAGTGCCGACACAGAGGTAGCTACAGCCGTGAACTACCGTACTGTGTCTGCTGCTAATATAGACTGGTTGATAATGAGATGTAGTATGTATAAAGAAGAAAGAAAAAAAAAAAACACGGGTAGGTGGTATACAATTATGGATGGACTGCCGAGTGCCGACACAGAGGTAGCTACAGCCGTGGACTACCGTACTGTACTGTGTCTGCTGCTAATATAGACTGGATGATAATGAGATGTAGTATGTATGTATAAAGAAGAAAGAAAAAAAAACCACGGGTAGGTGGTATACAATTATGGACGAACTGCCGAGTGCCGACACAGAGGTAGCTACAGCCGTGGACTACCGTACTGTGTCTGCTGCTAATATAGACTGGTTGATAAAGAGATGTAGTATGTATGTATAAAGAAGAAAGAAAGAAAAACCACGGGTAGGTGGTATACAATTATGGACGGACTGCCGAGTGCCGACACAGAGGTAGCTACAGCCGTGGACTACCGTACTGTACTGTGTCTGCTGCTAATATAGACTGGATGATAATGAGATGTAGTATGTATAAAGAAGAAAAAAAAACCACGGGTAGGTGGTATACAATTATGGATGGACTGCCGAGTGCCGACACAGAGGTAGCTACAGCCGTGGACTACCGTACTGTACTGTGTCTGCTGCTAATATAGACTGGTTGATAATGAGATGTAGTATGTATGTATAAAGAAGAAAGAAAAAAAAACCACGGGTAGGTGGTATACAATTATGGACGGACTGCCGAGTGCCGACACAGAGGTAGCTACAGCCGTGGACTACCGTACTGTACTGTGTCTGCTGCTAATATAGACTGGATGATAATGAGATGTAGTATGTATAAAGAAGAAAGAAAAAAAAACACGGGTAGGTGGTATACAATTATGGACGGACTGCCGAGTGCCGACACAGAGGTAGCTACAGCCGTGGACTACCGTACTGTACTGTGTCTGCTGCTAATATAGACTGGTTGATAATGAGATGTAGTATGTATGTATAAAGAAGAAAGAAAAAAAAACCACGGGTAGGTGGTATACAATTATGGACGGACTGCCGAGTGCCGACACAGAGGTAGCTACAGCCGTGGACTACCGTACTGTACTGTGTCTGCTGCTAATATAGACTGGATGATAATGAGATGTAGTATGTATAAAGAAGAAAGAAAAAAAAACCACGGGTAGGTGGTATACAATTATGGATGGACTGCCGAGTGCCGACACAGAGGTAGCTACAGCCGTGGACTACCGTACTGTACTGTGTCTGCTGCTAATATAGACTGGATGATAATGAGATGTAGTATGTATAAAGAAGAAAGAAAAAACAACCACGGGTAGGTGGTATACAATTATGGACGGACTGCCGAGTGCCGACACAGAGGTAGCTACAGCCGTGGACTACCGTACTGTACTGTGTCTGCTGCTAATATAGACTGGATGATAATGAGATGTAGTATGTATAAAGAAGAAAAAAAAAACCACGGGTAGGTGGTATACAATTATGGATGGACTGCCGAATGCCGACACAGAGGTAGCTACAGCCGTGGACTACCGTACTGTACTGTGTCTGCTGCTAATATAGACTGGATGATAATGAGATGTAGTATGTATAAAGAAGAAAAAAAAAACCACGGGTAGGTGGTATACAATTATGGATGGACTGCCGAGTGCCGACACAGAGGTAGCTACAGCCGTGGACTACCGTACTGTGTCTGCTGCTAATATAGACTGGTTGATAAAGAGATGTAGTATGTATGTATAAAGAAGAAAGAAAGAAAAACCACGGGTAGGTGGTATACAATTATGGACGGACTGCCAAGTGCCGACACAGAGGTAGCTACAGCCGTGGACTACCGTACTGTACTGTGTCTGCTGCTAATATAGACTGGATGATAATGAGATGTAGTATGTATAAAGAAGAAAAAAAAACCACGGGTAGGTGGTATACAATTATGGATGGACTGCCGAGTGCCGACACAGAGGTAGCTACAGCCGTGGACTACCGTACTGTACTGTGTCTGCTGCTAATATAGACTGGTTGATAATGAGATGTAGTATGTATGTATAAAGAAGAAAGAAAAAAAAACACGGGTAGGTGGTATACAATTATGGACGGACTGCCGAGTGCCGACACAGAGGTAGCTACAGCCGTGGACTACCGTACTGTACTGTGTCTGCTGCTAATATAGACTGGATGATAATGAGATGTAGTATGTATAAAGAAGAAAGAAAAAAAAACACGGGTAGGTGGTATACAATTATGGACGGACTGCCGAGTGCCGACACAGAGGTAGCTACAGCCGTGGACTACCGTACTGTACTGTGTCTGCTGCTAATATAGACTGGTTGATAATGAGATGTAGTATGTATGTATAAAGAAGAAAGAAAAAAAAACCACGGGTAGGTGGTATACAATTATGGACGGACTGCCGAGTGCCGACACAGAGGTAGCTACAGCCGTGGACTACCGTACTGTACTGTGTCTGCTGCTAATATAGACTGGATGATAATGAGATGTAGTATGTATAAAGAAGAAAGAAAAAAAAACCACGGGTAGGTGGTATACAATTATGGATGGACTGCCGAGTGCCGACACAGAGGTAGCTACAGCCGTGGACTACCATACTGTACTGTGTCTGCTGCTAATATAGACTGGATGATAATGAGATGTAGTATGTATAAAGAAGAAAGAAAAAACAACCACGGGTAGGTGGTATACAATTATGGACGGACTGCCGAGTGCCGACACAGAGGTAGCTACAGCCGTGGACTACCGTACTGTACTGTGTCTGCTGCTAATATAGACTGGATGATAATGAGATGTAGTATGTATAAAGAAGAAAAAAAAAACCACGGGTAGGTGGTATACAATTATGGATGGACTGCCGAGTGCCGACACAGAGGTAGCTACAGCCGTGGACTACCGTACTGTACTGTGTCTGCTGCTAATATAGACTGGATGATAATGAGATGTAGTATGTATAAAGAAGAAAAAAAAAACCACTGGTAGGTGGTATACAATTATGGACGGACTGCCGAGTGCCGACACAGAGGTAGCTACAGCCATGGACTACCATACTGTACTGTGTCTGCTGCTAATATAGACTGGATGATAATGAGATGTAGTATGTATAAAGAAGAAAGAAAAAAAAACCATGGGTAGGTGGTATACAATTATGGATGGACTGCCGAGTGCCGACACAGAGGTAGCTACAGCCGTGGACTACCGTACTGTACTGTGTCTGCTGCTAATATAGACTGGATGATAATGAGATGTAGTATGTATAAAGAAGAAAAAAAAACCACGGGTAGGTGGTATACAATTATGGATGGACTGCCAAGTGCCGACACAGAGGTAGCTACAGCCGTGGACTACCGTACTGTACTGTGTCTGCTGCTAATATAGACTGGATGATAATGAGATGTAGTATGTATAAAGAAGAAAGAAAAAAAAAACCACGGGTAGGTGGTATACAATTATGGATGGACTGCCGAGTGCCGACACAGAGGTAGCTACAGCCGTGAACTACCGTACTGTGTCTGCTGCGACTGGATGATAAATAATGATATAAAATATATATATATATCACTACTGCAGCCGGACAGGTATATATTATATAATGACGGACCTGCTGGACACTGTCAGCAGAATGAGTTTTTTATAGAATAAAAAAACACCACACAAGTCACACGACGAGTGTTTAACTTTTTCAGGCAATCACAATATAGTATACTATACTGGTGGTCAGTGTGGTCAGGTCACTGGTCAGTCACACTGGCAGTGGCACTCCTGCAGCAAAAGTGTGCACTGTTTAATTTTAATAATATGTACTCCTGGCTCCTGCTATAACCTATAACTGCTCCCCAGTCTCCCCCACAATTAAGCTGTGTGAGCACAGTCAGATATTATACATAGATGATGCAGCACACTGGGCTGAGCACAGATATGGTATGTGACTGAGTCACTGTGTATCGTTTTTTTCAGGCAGAGAACGGATTATATTAAATAAAACTGCACTGGTGGTCACTGGTCAGTGGTCAGTCACTAGTAAACTCTGCACTCTCTAGTACTCCTAAGCTCCAGTAAATCAAGTGTCTCTGTCTCAATCTCACTCTCTCTCTTCTAATCTAAATGGAGAGGACGCCAGCCACGTCCTCTCCCTATCAATCTCAATGCACGTGTGAAAATGGCGGCGACGCGCGGCTCCTTATATAGAATCCGAGTCTCGCGATAGAATCCGAGCCTCGCGAGAATCCGACAGCGTCATGATGACGTTCGGGCGCGCTCGGGTTAACCGAGCAAGGCGGGAAGATCCGAGTCGCTCGGATCCGTGTAAAAAAAGCTGAAGTTCGGGCGGGTTCGGATTCCGAGGAACCGAACCCGCTCATCTCTATGCGATGGATGATGAGTTTTGTCGGGAAGCCCCATCGGTACGGTATGTCTGCCTTTTGGAGCGCCTTGGTTACAGGAAGAAAGGTTCGGCGTCGGGCAGCCGATAAATCACCATAAATTTGGAGGTTTCCCATGGCCAACAATTCCTTCTCTTTGGATCTAGAAAGATGCAAAACTTTTTCCTTGACATGAAAATAGTGGAAACGCATAATAGTGTCTCTAAGGACATCTGCCGGGGCGGTCCTGGGTTTAGGCAGACGGTGAATACGATCAAACAATAGGTCGGTAGGAGGAATATCTGTGGCTAAACTTTTAAAGATGCTCAGGACATGGTCCTCCAGATCGGAGATGGCTATAGATTCTGGTATTCCCCTTATTTTAAGGGGCATCGTCTCCATGAGCCAGAGTTTGAGCTGAAGTAGATCGCATCGGGTCAAATAGATTAGACAGTGCTGAAAGTTTTGAATACGGGTCCGATCCCGTCGGCGAGGACTTAGCCGAAGGCGGCAAGGGATTTGCCTTGAAGAAATTCACTTTAGGGGTCCCATGGTTATTCTTCTTTGGCTTAGGCATGGTGGAGGAACAAATGAAGGCAGGTCCTAATATTCTGTAATCACACGTATAATTGTAGAGCAACCGGGTTGGTTATAATAAGACAGTAACTCAGTGCGTTATAAGATGTATAGAGAGCGATGGGAGAACATGGGTCATATCACCACATTGTTACAAAAGCATAATGCAGAGATGAACTGCGAAAGGGTGATCTGTACGCCCCAAAGGTGCTACAAATGGCCGATGGAAGCCCCATGCGCAAGCGTCCACCTTTCTATGCCGCTCTTCGGAAAAGGGACTCCGCCGTCTAGTGCCCAGCAGGCCACCGCAGGTCCCAGACCAGCCAAGGGATAGAGGGATGATGCTATATAATGGATGCAAGGGCTGGCACAGTGGGTCTCCTTACCTAGTGTGAACCAGCAGGGGGGTTTCTCTCACCTCCAGAGACTGGATACAGTGTGGGGTCGACTAGGTGGTCATTTGCTGCACATAGATGGGCTCTGGTGCAGTGAGGGACATCTAGGGCTGCAATCAGGTGTGCACAGCTTGCTCCAGTCTGTGTCCCAGGGATCCAAGATGGCCACCGCAGCACACACAGAGCTGCTTCCCCTCTCTGTTTATCTCCAGAGGAGCCATGTGGGGGGTCTCCCTTACTGCTACAGGGGACAGCAGGCCTCGGACAATGCAGGTGGGTTATGTAGGGAGGCCAGGAGGGGTCCCGCGATGTCGGCCGGCGCGATCGCGGGGCAGCCGCGCCACGGAGCTCAGACCGTGAATTGGCACGAAACTCCAGCCCCCCAGCTTTCCAGCCCACCTAGGCCACAACCCGCAGGGACAGAGCAGGCTGCCCCCCGGCTCCGTGGCTGTCGGCGGCCGGCTCCAAGGGGTCCCAGGAGGGTAGGGAGAGCTTGATGCCCGCATTATGAGGCGTTTTGCAGCTGCAGTAGGGTTTTACAGCCAGATGGGCCCCGGAGCATACAAAGAGTACGTCCTCACTCCACAGAAGCTAGGCCACGCCCCCTATCTTCCAAAGTTTTGACACTCCCATGGGCAACTGAAGGCAACAGTTTACTATCCCAATGCAAGACCAAATGAGGAGGATTTTCAAAGAGTGACTCTTCGATTTTCTTTGCCATTTTACTTCTATTGATCGTTCGAGCTCGGTAAACGGTAGCTGGAGATACATAAATTTTTGAAACATCATGGCCAAGGCTCTTTGCAGTTGCTATAAATGAAGTACTTGCTTGTCGAATAAAGAGCTGTTCTCGATCCCAAGTAGACGTGAGTGTCTGATCAAGAGGTTTTAATCTATGACTTGAAAGTAATTTTTTAGTTGCTGGAGGCAAAAACTCGGCCTCTTCGTCACTAGGTGCTGATGATGGAGATGAGTCTTTCAGTGTAACTGTCTTATTTATTTCAGCGATAGCTTTGTAATGTTTATTCTTATATGAATCATTTTTGTCTTCTTTTGTACACTTAGTTCTTATTTTCGAGGCGAAAACCTTGTCTACTCCACTCATTGACAAACTCATACGATCTTCTCTTTGTGACATAAGAAATTCTTGATCTTCTTGTGATACGCTAGTCATATCCATCACATTTTGCTGGGAAATGTCAACTAACTCGACGAGATCACCTTTCCAAATCTGCCGTTTCACATTTGCTTTATCCGTGTTTCTCGATTTCTCTTTACCCAGATTTTGGTATTCTTTGTTCAGATTCTGTATACCAGCACGGATATTCTCCTCCGTCTTAACAGGGATATTTGCTTTCCACACTTCCTGTAGTTTAGTACTGGTAGATTTAGCAGCATTCGAAAGTGTTTCTTTCATTTCCTTGTGATGGTAAATAAAAACTAAAAGTACTTGTTCCTTTGAAGGGAGCCGAGCTCTTAAAAATTCACCACTAGGCACCTTTTCGAGCAGCCAAATTCCTCTTTTGGTTCCCATTTTAAAGTTCAATTACCTGCAGAAGATGAAAGAAATACATGAGAAGCCCATTAGTACAAAGCCCTTCAATATTCGAAACTTCACTAGTTTGAGATAAAAGTGATCAATATGTGCAACCCCTAAATATTATCCAAACTTCTTGAAATTTGGCATATATATCTTTTACATCACTGAGACTCGGGGCGTAAGCAAAGTCATATGAAAATCACATCTTTGGAAAAATGAAACACCCTAATATATATATAGAAAATTCAGCACTCACCATAGCAAGTTCACTTGTCCTCTCAACATCAATAAATAAATGATGGGGATTTAGTTAGTGAATTGGCCAATGCACGGAAGCCTGCAAACCGCTCGCCAAGGTACCCCACCTTCATGCAGGTCCTACACTATTACAAAGCCTTAAAAATTAAAACCTGGCAACTGTATCACACATAATATAAATGCAAATATGTCCACTGGGTTTAATGTATACCTGCCACATATCTTATGTCTTTTAAAGGTACACTAGTCACCTGACACTGGCTGATAAATTACTAAGGAGCAGCTGACACAGGTTTAGAACAATTGAGATTACACAGGGGTGCATGAAAAGGCCTGTGACCACAGTTAATAAGAGTTAACCAAAGATTAATCCCACAATATACAAACAAATATAGAAAACCACAGCACTCACCACCCCAGAAGCGGGGTGAAGCATCTGCACTCACCACTCATAGGGTGGGGTGCATGCAGCCCATGGTGGCCATGGGCTGCATGCACCCCACCCTATAAGTGGTGAGTGCAGATACTGCACCCCGCTTCTGGGGTGGCGAGTGCTGTGGTTTTCTATATTTGTTTGAATATATATATATATACACACTGCTCAAAAAATAAAGGGAACACTAAAATAACACATCCTAGATCTGAATGAATGAAATATTCTTATTAAATACTTTGTTCTTTACATAGTTGAATGTGCTGACAACAAAATCACTTAAAAATTATCAATGGAAATCAAATTTATTAACCCATGGAGGTCTGGATTTGGAGTCACACTCAAAATTAAAGTGGAAAAACACACTACAGGCTGATCCAACTTTGATGTAATCTCCTTTAAAACAAGTCTAAATGAAGCTCAGTAGTGTGTGTGACCTCCACGTGCCTGTATGACCTCCCTACAACCCACACAAGTGGCTCAGGTAGTGCAGCTCATCCAGGATGGCACATCACTGCGAGCTGTGGCAAGAAGGTTTGCTGTGTCTGTCAGCGTAGTGTCCAGAGCATGGAGGCGCTACCAGGAGACAGGCCAGTACATCAGGAGACGTGGAGGAGGCCGTAGGAGGGCAACAACCCAGCAGCAGGACCGCTACCTCCGCCTTTGTGCAAGGAGGAGCACTGCCAGAGCCCTGCAAAATGACCCCCAGCAAGCCACAAATGTGCATGTGTCTACTCAAACGATCAGAAAAAGACTCCATGAGGGTGATATGAGGGCCCGACGTCCTCAGGTGGGGGTTGTGCTTACAGCCCAACACCGTGCAGGATGTTTGGCATTTGCCAGAGAACACCAAGATTGGCAAATTTGCCACTGGCGCCCTGTGCTCTTCACAGATTAAAGCAGGTTCTCACTGAGCACATGTGACAGACGTGACAGAGTCTGGAGACGCCAAGGAGACTGTTCTGCTGCCTGCAACATCCTCCAGCATGACCGGTTTGGCAGTGGGTCAGTAATGGTGTGGGGTGGCATTTCTTTGGGGGGCCGCACAGCCCACCATGTGCTTGCCAGAGGTAGCCTGACTGCCATTAGGTACAGAGATGAGATCCTCAGACCCCCTGTGAGACCATATGCTGGTGCGGTTGGCCCTGGGTTCCTCCTAATGCAAGACAATGCTAGACCTCATGTGGCTGAAGTGTATCAGCAGTTTCTGCAAGACGAAGGCATTGATGCTATGGACTGGCCTGCCCGTTCCCCAGACCTGAATCCAATTGAGCACATCTGGGACATCATGTCTCGCTCCATCCACCAACGCTACGTTGCACCACAGACTGTCCAGGAGTTGGCAGATGCTTTAGTCCAGGTCTGGGAGGAGATCCCTCAGGAGACCATCCGCCACCTCATCAGGAGCATGCCCAGGCGTTGTAGGGAGGTCATACAGGCACGTGGAGGCCACACACACTACTGAGCCTCATTTTGACTTGTTTTAAGGACATTACATCAAAGTTGGATCAGCCTGCAGTGTGTTTTTCCACTTTAATTTTGAGGGTGACTCCAAATCCAGACATCCATGGGTTAATAAATTTGATTTCCATTGAAAATTCTTGTGTGATTTTGTTGTCAGCACATTCAACTATGTAAAGAACAAAGTATTTAATAAGAATATTTCATTCATTCAGATCTAGGATGTGTTATTTTAGTGTTCCCTTTATTTTTTTGAGCAGTGTATATATATATATATATATATAGGTTGAGTATCCCATATCTAAATATTCCAAAATACGAAGTATTCCGAAATACAGAATTTTTTGAGGGAGAGTGAGATAGTGAAACCTTTGTTTCCTGATGGCTCAATGTACACAAACTATGTTTAATACACAAAGTTATTACAAATATTGTATTAAATGACCTTCAGGCTGTGTGTATAAGGTGTATATGAAACAAAAATGAATTGTGTGAATGTACACACATTGTTTAATGCACAAAGTTATTAAAAGTATTGGCTATAATTACCTTGCACTTGGGTCAAAAACTGGTTAGATAATAGGAAGCAGCGCGTTGTGGTTAATGGATCTTTTTCAACTTGGACTGAAGTGCTAAGTGGTGTGCCGCAAGGCTCAGTATTAGGACCGCTATTGTTCAATATTTTCATTAACGACCTAACAGAAGGTCTAGAGAGCATGGTGTCAATTTTTGCAGATGATACCAAATTGTGTAAGGCTATAAATACAGAGGAGGATGCCGAGTCTCTTCAGAACGACTTAGTTAAATTAGAAGCATGGGCAGCCAAATGGAGAATGCGCTTCAACACAGACAAGTGTAAGGTAATGCACTGTGGTAACAAGAACAAAAATTACACCTACCTACTAAATGGGGTAAAATTAGGGGATTCTGTACTGGAAAAGGACTTAGGTGTCCTCATAGATAGCAAGCTAAGCAGTAGTACCCAAAGTTGGACTGCAGCAAAGAAGGCTAATAAGATATTAGCATGCATAAAACGGGGTATTGATGCTAGGGACGAGAGTATTATACTCCCGTTATATAAATCACTAGTGAGGCCACACCTTGAATACTGTGTACAGTTCTGGGCACCGTACTACAAAAAGGATATCCTGGAGCTTGAAAAGGTACAGAGGAGGGCGACCAAACTAATTAAGGGCATGGAGACGATGGAATACAAGGAAAGGCTTGAAAGACTAGGCATGTTTACATTGGAAAAGCGGAGACTAAGAGGGGATATGATCAACATCTACAAATATATAAGGGGACAATACACAGAGCTTGCGCGGGACCTGTTTTTGGTTAGATCAACACAGAGGACTCGTGGACACTCGCTCAGGTTAGAGGAGAGGAGATTCCGCACAATACGGCGTAAAGGCTTTTTCACGGTAAGGACAATACGTGTTTGGAATTCCCTGCCCGAGGGAGTTGTAATGGCGGAATCTGTCAACACCTTTAAGAATGGGTTAGATAAATTCCTATTGGATAAGGATATCCAGGGGTATGGTGCATAGTCATGCATTATAGTTACTATAAATAGGGATAAAATGCAATGGCTGACAGCAGCATCAGTCAGAAATTTTAGTCAAATCATCATGCATAGGACACCACAAATAGGTTGAACTCGATGGACAATTGTCTTTTTTCAACCTCAGATACTATGTTACTATGTTACTATGTTACCTTCAGGCTGTGTGTATAAGGTGTATAAGAAACATAAATACATTCTGTGCTTAGGCTTGGGTCCCATCCCCATGACATCTCATTATGGCATGCAATTATTCCAAAATACGGAAAAATCCGATATCCAAAATACTTCTGGTCCCAAGCATTTTGGATATGGCATACTCAACCTGTATTTATATATATATATATATATATATATACTGGTACGGAAAGAAGGCGGCACTCAAGCAGGCGTCTTAAACAGGTAACCTCGTGGTCAGTTTATTCCGACATGTTTCTGGGTAATCACCCCATCCTCAGGGTCATCATAGCCTAAACTGAACCAATAAACATACATATATACAGGCACAAACTAACAATCAAGACTAAAATCCTACTCACCTGCTCCACGGCGCCATTCTGATCCGCCGGACGCCCAGCAGCGCTTCCGCGTCGCCCTCCGGTGACGTCATTAAGCTGTGCCTGAACCCGGCTCCCATGGAAACCACCGGACACGCTCTCTGTTCACTCAAGGTGCAGCTGCGGACATCACGCTGCCGGCCCGAAACGTCATATGGCTGCGCGGGGCAGGATGGTATCTAAGCAACCTGAAACCAAAACAAAAATATGATCAAAACGGAACATACAAATACAGTGCAACATTTAACCAATATACCAACTTGTTCTAACCTACACTAACCATAACTTGTACAGCTATCAAAGACCATTTGCAATAAACATGTTGATGGGTGTTATGATTCCAGCACTCTGGTCTGAGGAGATCTTATTGCAAGGACCGGAGCACTGGAACGTAATGCTGGGAAAGGGGAATGGAAAGGGAATAGCCCCTGGCGTCCTATCTCCGTTGTCTCGCCCGTGCTGTCAGTACACTCTTGCGAGACTATGGTTGCTTGAGCCCATGGCAGCCGCGTTTGAAGGGCGGATTACGTCTGCCCAACTTCGATGCCCCCTCAGGTCTTAATGAGAGACAAAGAGTGTACCGAGACAGGGTGATAACAAGGGGCCCTCTTACTGAAACAACCAAAGCCAGGGGCTACTAACTAGCCTAAAACTAAATGTATGTGCAGCTTGCCGCCAAAGGAAAAGAACAAGAAAGGAAATGCTGACCACACGCCCACACAATACTTTTGTGTACCGGCGGTGACAGCATAAGCAGAACCCTCTGCAAAACACCAGTGACAGAAATAATAATGGAATACAGCAGCCTCGGCCGACGGACGCGGCAGAGCCGCTACTCACGGAACCGGTACGAATACTGGCAAACGGACAGGAACTCCCAATGCTGCTGACACAGACTCTTAGAACTGGAGGACAGGCAGAATCCCAAACGAAAGACCGGTGGACACCAAGAAGCCAGAAACTTGACCAGGCACAGGCAAAGGCACTGGACCTCAGGACAGGAACGCCTCACGGCAGGACACGGGATCAGACATAGGAATCGACACAGGGACTGACTCAGGAATCGACACAGGAAGCTCAGGAACTAGCAGGAACCAAGCTCAGAACTCAAGCAGACCGGATACCCAGAAATATCACCAGCATCTGTGAATTGCAGTCAGCCAGCATATAACAGAGAGGCCTAATTAATAATCTCATGCAGCTGTCCTGTTGCATGACTCCAAACTGACAAGATGCAATTAGCAGCCAGGTGAGGCTGAACACATGGGAACAAGCTGCAATTACACAGACTCACCAGCGGCAGCAGACAAGAGTATTCTAAAACAGAGCAACAGGAAATCCTGGCATGCAAGACAACTTTATAAACATAAAATAGGAATGAACCACTACCTGTGGTTCATAACAGTATCCCCTCCTTAAGGGTGAGCTCCGAGCACCCCATGACACCCACGGGGAACATGAACAGAAGTATAACATAAAATACATAACCAAAATGCAAAAATGGAAATGAGCCACAGCCGTGGCTCATAACATTACCCCCCCCCCCTTGAGGAGGGGTCAAAGAACCCCAAAATACAGACTATCCAAAACAAGAGATACACAAAAAAAAAACCTGACACACTGGTCTAACAGACACGAAAACAGAAACAAGCTGCAACCACAGCTTGTAACAGTGCCCTCCCCCTGACGGTGGCCACTGGACACAAGATAAGGAAATTTTTTTTTTTTTTTTTTATATATCAAGGCAAGAGTCAAAAATTATTTATTTTTCTTCTTCTTTTTACAAAGCTCTTTAGGTCTGACCAAGGTAATTCCCCAAACATTGTCTGAACTGATGGTACCACCCAGCAAGGCTGCGTTCAAATCAGAGACAGGTTTCTTACCCATGGGAGCTGAACTTTCTGGCAAAGTACTATTATTAGAAGAAGAAGAAGTCAGAAAAGCACATCCTGCAGTCAAAACAACGGGCTGGGACTCTTGTGCCGAGTTTACAGTATTTGGTGGACTCTCAGCAGACAAGACGGGTGACTTAGAGGAACCTGAACCAATTTCTTTGGAACCTTATCTTTTAATAATTGCATCACTGAATGCTGGGGGATCCTGAAGAATGGGATCTTCAGCTTTCATTAGGCTGGTCGCCCACTCAAAAGGCTCTCCTCTAAAAGAATAAATCAGATAAAGCACAAGGTTCTCTGAAGTGATGCCCAGAAATGGTCTAGACAACATAATAATGTAATAGTGTTTGTAAAGTGCCAGAAATTGGGCTAAGTCCCCATCAAAGATTATGGATGTTGAGATATCAGAGTCAGGATCTGTTTCCTTCCCATCTGACTGACTGGAGTGCTTTGCTAGGACCTGGTCACTATTGACCTTACTCGAGGCTGAGACTCTGAACCACACCCGGGGCAGTGACTTTCTGAACCCCACCCGGGGCAGTGACTTTCTGAACCCCACCCGGGGCAGTGACTTTCTGAACCCCACCTGGGGCAGTGACTTTCTGAACCCCACCCGGGGCAGTGACTTTCTGAACCCCACCCGGGGCAGTGGCCTCCGGGAACCCCGCTGGGGCAGTGGCCTCCAGGAACCCCGCTGGGGTCAGCACCTCGGATTCTTTTACTGGGACCGAGCCGTCGGCCTCCCCCACTGGGACCGAGCCATCGGCCTCCCTCTCTGAGTCGATAATTATCGAAACTTCTCCCGGGACTATGACTTCCGGGACTTTTGCTGAAGCTATAACCTTCAGCACCTCCACTAATGCTACGCCTCTTAAGTTCTTTCCTGGGGAAGCGACCTCTAGACCCTTCTTAGAGGTTGCGTCTCTCGAGACCCCACTTGGGGATATTACTTCAAAGATCCCTTCTGGGGTTTTGCTTCTTGAGTTCCCTTCTAGAACTATGGTTTCAGATACCCTTTCTGGGGTTGCGCTCTTCAAGTCCCTACCTGGAGTAACAGCTTCTGAGACCCCTTCTGGTATGAAAACCTGAGCTAAAATATTTGATGTCCCTCTATAAGCTAGAGCATCGGGTACCACTCCAGCACTCTGGGCATCGGGTACCGCTCCAGCACTCTGAGCATCGGGTACCGCTCCAGCACTCTGGGCATCGGGTACCGCTCCAGCACTCTGGGCATCGGGTACCGCACCAAGATCCTGAGCATCGGGCACCTCTCCAGGACCCTGGGCAACGGGCACCACTCCAGGAACCTGGGCAACGGGCACCACTCCAGGAACCTGGGCAACGGGCACCACTCCAGGAACCTGGGCAACGGGCACCACTCCAGGAACCTGGGCAACGGGCACCACTCCAGGAACCTGGGCAACGGGCACCACTCCAGGACCCTGGGCAACGGGCACCACTCCAGGACCCTGGGCATCGGGCACCACTCCAGGGGCTTGCAACTCTGCTTCAACAGGAACCTCAAGAGAGGAGAGAAACATTCTCTTTTGATTCCTAAATCTATAATGGGGCTCCCTTGCCCAAGGACCCCAATTATAGGACAGAGAGCTTTTTAGTGTGGGTTGTGTGACAAGTACCTCTGCCACAGTAGAGACAGGAGTAGGTCTTGTATCCTGATTCAACTTGGCCAGAGGGCAAGACTCGTCACCACACTTTGGCTTGCGCAACTCACAGGTCTGCAGATAGTGGCCTAAACCCCCACAATATAGGCATAAGTTTAAGTTTCTGCGACGCAGACGCTCCTCTTCTGAGACGGGCCGCAGAAAACTTTTAAACCTTTTCTCTTCAATTAAACCAGAGGATTCTCTTGTCACCATACTGTGAACAAGAGTCTCTTTAGAGATAGATGTACTCTCAACGACTTCTGGCAAGATGAGCAAGATTTTAGTCAGAAGGTTTTGCAGTTGCTTTAGGGATTGCTGCAAAACTTCTAGTCGCTCTGGTCTCAAAGCACTGAAAACAGAGTTCAGGGCTGCGAGAGATGCCTGCAGGGCTTGCATAGTAGACATAGGAGGATTTAAAACTAGACAAGACAAGACAAGGCAAGACTAGACAAGGCAGGACTAGACAAGGCAGGACTAGACAAGGCAGGACTAGACAAGGCAGGACTAAATTTTTGCTAAACAAAACAAGACTTTTTTTTTTTTTAAACACCGGACTGGATTCTAAACACCGGACTGGATTCTAACACCGGACTGGATTCTAACACCGGACTGGATTCTGCACACTGAATTCTAGACAGGACTGGATTCTAAACACCGGATTGGATTCTGCACACTGAATTCTAGACAAGACTGGATTCTAAACTAGACACTGGACTGTGCCAAAAAAGAAAAAAAGTTTTATTTCTTTTTTGTGGTATGGCTGGTGATAATGTAATGATTCCAGCACTCTGGTCTGAGGAGATCTTATTGCAAGGACCGGAGCACTGGAACGTAATGCTGGGAAAGGGGAATGGAAAGGGAATAGCCCCTGGCGCCCTATCTCCGTTGTCTCGCCCGTGCTGTCAGTACACTCTTGCGAGACTATGGTTGCTTGAGCCCATGGCAGCCGCGTTTGAAGGGCGGATTACGTCTGCCCAACTTCGATGCCCCCTCAGGTCTTAATGAGAGACAAAGAGTGTACCGAGACAGGGTGATAACAAGGGGCCCTCTTACTGAAACAACCAAAGCCAGGGGCTACTAACTAGCCTAAAACTAAATGTATGTGCAGCTTGCCGCCAAAGGAAAAGAACAACAAAGGAAATGCTGACCACACGCCCACACAATACTTTTGTGTACCGGCGGTGACAGCATAAGCAGAACCCTCTGCAAAACACCAGTGACAGAAATAATAATGGAATACAGCGGCCTCGGCCGACGGACGCGGCAGAGCCGCTACTCACGGAACCGGTACGAATACTGGCAAACGGACAGGAAATCCTGGCATGCAAGACAACTTTATAAACATAAAATAGGAATGAACCACTACCTGTGGTTCATAACAATGGGGAAAACCCGCAGATATGTATAACTTTATAACAATGTAGCAATAATGGTCTCATTAATATTAATGTTAATCACATAAAACACTGTAGGCCTACAGTGTTTTATGTGATTAACATTAATATTAATGAGACCATTATTGCTACATTGTTATAAAGTTATACATATCTGCGGGTTTTCCCCATCAACATGTTTATTGCAAATGGTCTTTGATAGCTGTACAAGTTGTGGTTAGTGTAGGTTAGAACAAGTTGGTATATTGGTTAAATGTTGCACTGTATTTGTATGTTCCGTTTTGATCATATTTTTGTTTTAGTTTCAGGTTGCTTAGATACCATCCTGCCCCGCGCAACCATATGACGTTACGGGCCGGCAGCGTGATGTCCGCAGCTGCACCTTGAGTGAACAGAGAGCATGTCCGGTGGTTTCCATGGGAGCCGGGTCCTGGCACAGCTTAATGACGTCACCGGCGGGCGATGCGGAAGCGCTGCTGGGCGTCCGGCGGATCAGAATGGCGCCGTAGAGCAGGTGAGTAGGATTTTAGTCTTGATTGTTAGTTTGTGTCTGTATATATGTATGTTTATTGGTTCAGTTTGGGCTATGATGACCCTGAGGACGGGGTGATTACCCCGAAACATGTCGGAATAAACTGACCACGAGGTTACCTGTTTAAGACGCCTGCTTGAGTGCCGCCTTCTTTCCCTACCAGTATCCAGAGGTATTTGCCTCCAGGAGGGCACCGCAGCACTTATAACCGTTAAGAGTGAGTGCCGGGCATAAAGCAATCATATATATATATATATATATATATATATATATATACTGGGTGATTCAAAAGTCGCAGTAAACCCTTTTGCTTCAAAAACTGTGCAGGAAATGGGAAAACGGAATACTCCAGTAAGGTATGGTCTAACCCATTTGTCCTCGCACCAGGGTTAGGGAATAAACACAATAAATAAATAAAAAATAAAGACTTTTTTCATTTAAACCAGTTTTTTTTGCATTAATATTTTAAAGAGAAAATGATATCCTGCTTCTTATATTAATGTGCAACATTACTATGTATTAGGAACCTTGATCAACTATGTTTTAATTTTAATGCTTTCTAACATTAAGGACGGTATTCGATTGTTATATTGCACCCAATATCCCATCTAAAGTGACAGGAGATCACTCGGCGATATTCAATTGATGTACTGTATCGCGCATATCATGCCCATAGCCGGCTAAACCAGACTAAACGAATGGGTGTGACGTGAAAAGTCCTTTTTGGGCACTTTGTTGCACATTTCAGCTCGTTACCCCCAGAGGTAGCGAGCTGAAATGAAGTTCTTGCGCCCGTCGGCAGAATCAATTGAATAGCTGCCGGTGGATGCAGGGACCTGTGAGAACAATTGAATACCGCCTTAACAATCCAAAGTTATAAGGCTTTGATATGATTTATTTTACATCTATTTAATAAAACCAATTTTTTAGTGCTTATTTTTCCTATTACATCTGAATATATGTAGAATTTGTAAGCAAGTGATTGACAGGGAGAGTTTGGGTAGGTGAATTAAGTGACCGCTTTGGGGGCGCGTCACTACTGGTGACTGCAATCCCGTAAGCAGTGGAAATGGCTCTGGCATCTTACTTGCAGCACCATGCTGTGGCGTGACCCATCGGTGACTCAGATGGTTGCTGTTCTCCTGATGTGGGTCCAATGTTTGTGCCTTTTGTACGAATGTGGCAGTTCAGCAATGCTGATTATGGGTGTCTTTATACAACTACCAGAGGCTGTAACATTTGCATATTTTCGCACAGCCACTTGGTACAAATTTGCAGTGGGCTGCGATCAGATAGTCACCACCCATAGAGAGCGAAAACCCGCCCCGTGCAAGTGTATGTGTACCCTGTGCAAAATCTTCGCCAGACAGCGGACAGCTGCAAATCCGTTCAAAACTCATTCACCATCAAATTATTTGTCCAGTCTGTGCGTAGCCCACGACTTACTCCTACAGTGCGATACAAATAGGCTGATCGGGACCAGAGCTAACGTCACATACCCACCCAGATAAAGCTTGGGCACGCCTCCGTTTTTCCTGACACTCCCAGAAAACGGCCAGTTACCACCCACAAACGTCCGCTTCCTGTCAATCACCTTGCATACGCCTAGAGATCAACATTTTCACACCATTCTGTCGCTGTTTGGGCCTGCGACTGAGCATTGAGGTGTGTATGCATGCGCAGTCATTCGATAATCGGCCACTGTGCGATTTCGCACAACAGCGATCAGGTCTGCATTAGGCCCAAAGGCATTTGCATCATCTCTGAATCAGGCATAGCCCTCTAGTAACAGCACCGCCTCTGGAAATATTGGGTGACTTTTAGCTAACAGATAAAAAATGTAGCATATTAATAGATATACTTACATAGATCAGGCATGTCTCGTAACAAGCACTGGAAATTTGGAATCTGCATATACAAAACTCATAATCACATTAAGAATACATATAGCTTTGTAGCGGCATTAGCATAAAGATGCAGGTGTGACTGCAGCAGAAGACTGAATCAGCCAACTAGTAAAGTACTGGGGTAGCTGCGTGTGTGGCAATAGGTGGGTTTTAATATTTATTCTTTTTAAAATACAAAATTTAGAAACACCAAAACACAAAGAAATCAGTAACCGGAAAGAACAGCTAATTAAACAATGTAAAAAAAACTAATCGACAGAAGAAAAAAATAAAAATAAACCAAACACGATCTACAGTATTAACTATTTACTGTCCTAACAATATATCTGTCAATCTAAAGAAATATCTACCTACCTAAGGTACTAACTAACTGAATAACTATCTACATAAATCACTATCTAAGCATATAACTAAAGAAATTAAATTGTGAATATATAAGAGTAAGTTTCCATGCACATGAGCTGTAAGCTGCCACTGTGATGTAACCATGAAGCTCTGGTGATGTCATAATGGAGCTCTGTACAGTAAATACTGGGGACTCACCATCTCACACTCAGACACAGACTTGGAGCATTACAGTCTATACCTGTACTGATTGCTGTATGTGTACTTTTGAGAAAGATGTTTTCTTTTATCTCTATTATAATTATCATATTTGGGCTGTGCCAGTCCCAGGAGGCCCCTCTGGAAAGGCTGAAATATGTGACGATACCATCCATACTAAAAGGCGCCTCTGCAAAGGTGATCGTAGAGAGCACATCGTGCAGTGTGAGCTGTGGACTAGGAACGAGGATAGGGACTCGGTGCATAGTGAACACTGCCGGCATGTATAACGAATGAGAGAAGGTGGCTGTAGAATGTGCGATCAGCTGGATATGCGGTTTGAGAACATACACCTGGACTGTTGGGGATTATTTCAACCTAACCTGCTTTGACCCAGAGGAATCTAAAATAGACCCGGAAACCCTGGACTTTTACTGGAGAGTAGCCAGGGGCATAATGACAACTGAGTCCGAGGCCTTCAAACCTATAAAATCAGTGGGTTACAGGGTGGAGTTCTCATACCTCCTCGAGAAACATGCTGGAACATATCGTTGTGATATCTACAGTAAGAAAGAGAGGAAGTTAGTCAAACGTCTGGACTTTGGCCTGAAGGTGTGGAACCCTAAGGTTGCCGGTCTCAACACTGAGAAGCTGGTTGCTAAGAGCCAGAGGGTACAAGCTGCAGCACCACAGGGACGAAGACGAGTTACAGAGCGCCCAGAAAGTGAACCAATCACATTAAGAACACAACTGCTGATCATTCTGGTGGCCGCCATCATTACTGGAATACTGCCAGTTTGCATTTATCAGCTACTACGTTGATGTTTGTCCAGATGGAACGAGAAGGATAGTGAGAGGGACATTGAGATGGGTGATTTTCGACCTTAGGAGCCCATTACACAGGAGAGGCAAAAAATACAAGACATGTAAACATTACTGACTCCAGACCACTCCCGAGACCACAGCCTGCCTTCCATGTAGCTCCAGGGATCGCTGTCCAGCCTCAAGCTTGCTCCAGAGACCACCGCCCTGCCTCCATCCCTCTTCAGAAACCACTGGTCAGTATTCATCTCAACCCAGTGACCATGACCCTGCCTTCAGCCCACTCTAGAGACAGTACCTAACCTCCAGCTCTCAGAGACCATGGGCCTGCCTCCATCCCAAAGATTGCTGACCAGCCTTGTATTTGTGTATGAATGTACACTGGAAGGTGGAGACGCCTCCTACCATGCCTTTGCTGTCTATATATTAGAATGGCCACTATTTGTCAGTAATTAGGGAGGTTAGGGACCCACCTGATGAGGTCACCTTGACGTGGTAGGTGCTCTCACATATTTGGCCAAACATGTGCTAAGTACCTCAATTTTATCCCATGTTAAATTGTACAGTTTCTTATAATTGTGTTGATTATCAGGATTCTTAGTGCACCTGCATTTTCTTTTTTCCTGCATGGCACTACAAATCTCAGCATGGTACCACCTCTTATGTTTAAAATTAGAGGTGTGCAGTCCAATCCTCCTCCCCCCTTACTCTGTAATTGTGTAAGTATTTACTCTGGAAGGTGGTGACACCTACCTTGACTAGCACCCCACTCACTATTCCTTAGGTGTTTTTAATTAGCATTGGCCTTTGCATTTGTTGTCAACATATTAGAATGGGCACTATTAAGATCTGTATAACTTTATATAATATGACAATATTAGGGATGTTAGAGACCCACCTGATGAGGTTGCCATGACGAGGTAGGTGGACTCACATTTTTGGTCAAGCATGTGCTAAGTACCTCAGTTTTACTCCATGTTAAATAATAGGATTTTAATACCTACCGGTAAATCCTTTTCTCCTAGTCCGTAAAGGATGCTGGGGACTCCAAAAGGACCATGGGGTATAGACGGGATCCGCAGGAGACATGGGCACACTATAAGACTTTGACTGGGTGTGAACTGGCTCCTCCCTCTATGCCCCTCCTCCAGACCTCAGTTATAGGAACTGTGCCCAGGGAGACGGACATTTCAAGGAAAAGGATTTTTGTTAATCAAGGGTGAGAAACACACCAGCTCACACCACAACACACCGTAAAACATGGTTTACAAGCAATACCAGTTAACAGTATGAACTAAAAACAGCAACAAGCTGAGTATAACCGATACACAACCTTCGTGTAACAGAAAACAATAACCAGCAATACAACTGCAAGTAACAGTCCGCACTGGGACGGGCGCCCAGCATCCTCTACGGACTAGGAGAAAAGGATTTACCGGTAGGTATTAAAATCCTATTTTCTCTTACGTCCTAGAGGATGCTGGGGACTCCAAAAGGACCATGGGGTCTATACCAAAGCTCCAGACCGAGCGGGAGAGTGCGGACGACTCTGCAGCACCGATTGAGCAAACATGAGGTCCTCATCAGCCAGGGTATCAAACTTGTAGAACTTAGCAAAAGTGTTTGAACCCGACCACGTAGCTGCTCGGCAAAGTTGAAGTGCCGAGACTCGGGCAGCCACCCAAGATGAGCCCACCTTCCTGGTAGAATGGGCTTTCACTGACTTCGCAACGGCAATCCAGCCGTACAATGGGCATGCTGAATCATATTACAGATCCAGCGTGCAATAGTCTGCTTGGAAGCAGGAGCCCCAATTTTGTTGGGAGCATATAGGACAAACAGAGCCTCTAATTTCCTAATTTGAGTCGTTCTGGCGACATAAATTTTCAAAGCTCTTACGACATCAAGAGATTTTAGCATCGCCACGGCATCCGTAGCCACAGGCACCACAATAGGTTGATTTATGTGAAACGAAGAAACCACCTTCGGCAGAAATTGTTGATGAGTTCTCAATTCCGCTCTATCCACATGGAAAATCAAATAGGGGCTCTTGTAAGACAAAGCTGCCAATTCCGACACCCGTCTTGCGGACGCCAAGGCCAAAAGCATGACCACTTTCCAAGTGAGAAATTTCAACTCAACCTTTCGCAAAGGTTTAAACCAGTGAGACATAAGAAATTGTAACACCACGTCAAGATCCCACGGTGCCGCGGGTGGCACAAACGGAGGAAGGATGTGCAGCACTCCCTACACGAAAGTCTGAACCTCTGGAAGGGCGGCCAATTCTTTTTGAAAGAAAATAGATAAAACCGAAATCTGCACTTTAATGCAACCTAATTTCAGGCCTGCATCCACGCCTGCCTGCAAAAAATGGAGGAAATTACCCAGCCGAAACTCCTCCGTAGGAGCTTTCTTAGCTTCACACCAAGACACATACTTTCTCCAAATACAGTGATAATGCTTCGCCGTGACCTCCTTTCTAGCTTTGAGGAAAGTGGGGAAGACTTCCCCGGGAATACCCTTTCGAGCTAGGATTTGGCGTTCAACCTCCACGCCGTTAAACGCAGCTGCGGTAAGTCCTGGAAGACGCATGGCCCCTGCAGTAACAGATCCTCTCTGAGAGGAAGAGGCCAGGGATCTACTATGAGCAATTCCTGAAGATCCGGATACCAGGCCCTCCGTGGCCAATCTGGAACAACGAGTACCGCCCGAACCCTTGTTCTTCTTATGATCCTCAACACTTTTGGAATGAGTGGAAGTGGAGGGAACACATATACCGACTGAAACACCCACGGAGTTACCAGGGCATCCACTGCACTGGCTTGAGGGTCCCTTGACCTGGAACAATATCTCGGAAGCTTCTTGTTGAGGCGAGACGCCATCATGTCTATTTGAGGAATTCCCCAACGACTTGTCACTTCTGCAAAAACCTCTTGATGAAGCTTCGTAAGCTGCAACCATCTTGCCCAGCACCCGAGTGCATTGATGAACCCTTGCCGGTTTCAGAATCTCCTTGACCATGGTCTGGATTTCCAGGGCTTTTTCCACTGGGAGAAATACTTTCTGCCGCTCCGTGTCCAGAATCATGCCCAGGAAAGACAGCCGAGTTGTCAGAATCAACTGTGATTTTGGCAAATTTAGAATCCAACCATGTTGTTGCAGAATCGTCAGGGAGAGTGCCACTTAGCAACAGCTTCTTTGATCTCGCCTTTATCAGTAGATCGTCCAAGTACGGGATAATTGTGACACCCTGCTTGCGTAGGAGTACCATCATTTCCGCCATTACTTTGGAGAAGACCCTCGGGGCCGTGGAAAGACCAAACGGCAACGTCTGAAATTGGTAATGACAATCCTGCACCGCAAACCTCAGGAAAGCTTGATGTGGAGGATATATTGGGACATGTAAGTAGGCATCTTTTATGTCGACTGACGCCATAAAATCCCCCCCTTCCAGACTTGAGATCACTGCTCGAAGAGATTCCATCTTGAACTTGAAAGTTTTCAAATACAGATTGAGGGATTTTAAGTTCAGGATCGGTCTGACTGAGCCGTCCGGCTTTGGTACGACAAAGAAGCTTGAATAAAACCCTTCTCCCCGTTGAGACGGGGGTACCGTGACAATAACACGCTGTAGACACAGTGAAACCAGAGTGAAACCAGACCTGACTGAAGAGTCGGAGACGCGCCCCCACCGGTACGGACTCCCATAGGGGAGCCCCAGCGTCATGCGGTGGACTTGGCAGAAGCCGGGGAGGATTTCTGGTCCTGGGAGCCTGGCACAGCAGGCGACCTTTTTCCCCTTCCTCTACCCTCTTCCTTTTTTGTATTTATTAGGGTGAATGGACTGCATCTGATAATGGGGTGCCTTTTTCTGTTGTGCAGGAACATAAGGAAGAAAGGATGACTTACCCGCTGTAGCAGTAGACACCAGGTCAACGAGGCCGTCACCAAACAAGACACTACCTTTATACAGGAGAGCTTCCATAGCTTTCTTAGAGTCGGCATTAGCATTCCATTGATGAATCCACAGCGCTCTCCTGGCCGAGACTGCCATGGCATTGGCCCTTGATCCCAAGAGGCCAATATCTCTTGCCGCATCCTTTAGGTAAGCCGCAGCATCCCTGATATAACCGAGAGTCAAAAGAATGTTATCTCTATCCAGGGTTTCCATGTCAGATGCCAAATTATCAGCCCACTTAGCAATAGCACGATGCCACGGCAGGTCTGAGCAGTGCACCCGTAGTGACATAAATGGCCTTTAATGTCGTTTCCTGCTTACGATCCGCAGGGTCCTTCAGGGCAGCAGTGTCAGGAGACGGAAGCGCCACCTTCTTGGACAGCCGTGATAGAGTCTTGTCCACATTGGGAGATGACTCCCACTTTTCCCTGTCATCTGAGGGGAAAGAATATGCCATAAGAATCCTCTTAGGAATCTGCCACCTTTTATCAGGAGATTCCCAAGCTTTTTCACAAAGAGCATTAAGTTCATGAGAGGGGGGAAACGTTACCTCGGGCTTCTTTCCCTTATACAAACAAACCCTTGTATCTGGAACAGCAGGTACTTCAGAAATATGTAAAACATCTTTAATAGCCACAATCATGTACTGAATACTCGTAACCAATTTTGGATGTAAACTGGCCTCACTATAGTCGACACTGGAATCAGAGTCCGTGTCGGTGTCCGTATCCGCTATTTGGGTAAATGAACGCTTTTGTGAGCCTGAGGGGGCCTGTACCTGAGATAAGGCATGCTCCATGGATTTTCTCCACGTTTGTGTCTGAGAATCGGATTTATCCAGCCTTTTAGTCAATAACGCCACATTTGCATTCAATGTACTCAACATATTCACCCAATCAGCAGTCGGCGGTGCTGACAGAGTCACTCCCAAATCCTTCTCTGCGCCCCCAGCAACTTCCTCCGGGGAGGAGCACTCAGTCTCAGACATGTCGACACACCGTACCGACACGCACATACACACACTGGCTATAGGGGACAGACCCACAGGGAAGTCTGTTAGAGAAACACAGAGGGAGTTTACCAGCTCACACCCCAGCGCCTATTTCAATGCTGAGAAAGAATATCAAGTGTTCTGCGCTGTTATAATAGACCAAATTACTGTGTCCCCCCCCCCCCCCCCTTTTGCTCCCTGTTACTTGATCAGGAGAGTGGAGGTCCAGGCCAGCGTCTCTGCAGTCTGTGAAGAGAGAAAATGGCGCTGGTAAGCTGTGAGGGCTAAGCCCCGCCCCCACTCGGCGCGTTGTAGTCCCGCTCAAATTTGAATCTTTATACTGGCGGGGGCTTATATTTAGTGCCTAGGCACTTATAATATATCTCTTTTAGCCAGTCGGTACCTCAGTAACATGCTGCCCAGGGCGCCTCCCCTGGGCCCTGCACCCTGTAAGCGCCGTTGGAAGTATGTGTGGGAGCATGGCGCGCAGCGTGACCGCTGTGCTGTACCTCGTTACTGAAGTCTTCTGCCGTCACTGAAGTCTTCTGTTCTTCTATATACTCCCCCGGATTCATTCTTCTGGCTTCCGTGAGGGGGTTGACGGCGCGGCTCCGGGAACAAGCAGCTAGGCGCACCAAGTGATTGAACCCTCTGGAGCTAATGGTGTCCAGTAGCCTAAGAAGCAGAGCCTTTAACTCAGAAGAAGTAGGTCTGACTTCTCTCCCCTCAGTCCCACGAAGCAGGGAGCCTGTAGCCAGCAGGTCTCCCTGAAAATAAAAAACCTAACAGAAAGTATTTTCAGAGAAACTCAGGAGAGCTCCCCTAGTGTGTGTCCAGTCTCTCTGGACACAGAATCTAACTGAGGTCTGGAGGAGGGGCATAGAGGAAGGAGCCAGTTCACACCCAGTCAAAGTCTTATAGTGTGCCCATGTCTCCTGCGGATACCGTCTATACCCCATGGTCCTTTTGGAGTCCCCAGCATCCTCTAGGACGTAAGAGAAAGTAGAGTTTATAATGGTTTTGATTATTATTAGTATTCTTAGTGAACCTGCATTTTCTTTTCCTGCGTGGCACTACAAGTCTCAGCATGGTAGTACCTCTTATGTTTAAAATTAGGGTGTACAGCTGTGTGTGTGTGTGGCAATTGGGAGGTTAGTGAGGTTCAGGGGTAGCTGCAGGGCCGGTTCGAGGGCCCTCGGCGGCCCGGGCAGGGAATGGGGGCGTGGCTTAATACAGGGGGCGTGGTCAGTTACGCCCCCTGTACAGCAGAAGCGCCGCTTAAATGCTGAGCGGTGCGCGATGACGTCATCGCGCACCGCACAGCAAAAGGTCCTCTCCGCGAAGGGAAACTAGACGCGTAGCGTCTAGTTCCCTTCGCGGAGAGGACCTTTGCTGTGCGGTGCGTGATGACGTCATTGCGCACCGCTCAGCAAAGGTCCTCTCCGCGAAGGGAAACTAGACGCTACGCGTCTAGTTCCCTTCACGGGACCACAGCCGCAGGAGCCGGGGGGACACAGCGGGCAGCGGAGGGCACAGCAGTGGCGGATCTTGCCATGGTGCGGCGCCCTCCGGATGGCGCAGGCGCCCTCCGGAATGCGGCGCCCCGGGCAAAAGTCCTGCTTGCCCGTGGCAAGATCCGCTACTGGGTAGCTGTGTGTGTGTGGGTATAGGGGATTAGGGGTAAATTTGCTAAGCCTTGGATGGAGATAAAGTCGCTGGAGATAAAGTACCAGCCAATCGGCTCCTAGCTGCCATGTCACAGGCTGTGTTTGAAATATGACAGTTAGGAGCCGATTGGCTGGTACTTTATCTCCAGCAACTTTATCTCCATCCAAGGCTTAGTAAATAGACCCCTAAGTGAGGTACAGGGGAGCTGTGTGTGTGGGTATAGGAGGTTAGTGAGGTACAGGGGAGCTGTGTGTCTGGGTATAGGGGTTAGTGAGGTACAGGGGAGCTGTGTGTGTGGGTATAGGAGGTTAGTGAGGTACAGGGGAGCTGTGTGTGTGGGTATAGGGGTTAGTGAGGTACAGGGGAGCTGTGTGTCTGGGTATGGGGGTTAGTGAAGTACAGGGGAGCTGTGTGTCTGGGAATAGGGTATTAGTGAGGTACAGGGGAGCTGTGTGTGTGGGTATAGGGAGTTAGTGAGGTACAGGGGAGCTGTGTGTCTGGGTATAGGAGGTTAGTGAGGTACAGGGGAGCTGTGTGTGTGGGTATAGGGAGTTAGTGAGGTAAAGGGGAGCTGTGTGTCTGGGTATGGGGGTTAGTGAAGTACAGGGGAGCTGTGTGTCTGGGAATAGGGTATTAGTGAGGTACAGGGGAGCTGTGTGTGTGGGTATAGGGAGTTAGTGAGGTAAAGGGGAGCTGTGTGTCTGGGTATGGGGGTTAGTGAAGTACAGGGGAGCTGTGTGTCTGGGAATAGGGTATTAGTGAGGTACAGGGGAGTTATGTGTCTGGGTATAGGGGGTTAGTGAGATACAGGGGAGCTGTGTGTCTGGGTATAGGAGGTTAGTGAGGTACAGGGGAGCTGTGTGTCTGGGTATAGGGAGTTAGTGAGGTAAAGGGGAGCTGTGTGTCTGGGTATGGGGGTTAGTGAAGTACAGGGGAGCTGTGTGTCTGGGAATAGGGTATTAGTGAGGTACAGGGGAGTTATGTGTCTGGGTATAGGGGGTTAGTGAGATACAGGGGAGCTGTGTGTGTGTGGGTATAGGGAATTAGTGAGTTACAGGGGAGCTGTTTGTAGGGGTATAGGGGATCAGTGAGGTACAGGGGAGCTGTGTGTCTGGATATAGGGGATTAGTGAGGTATAAGGGAGCTGTGTGTTTGGATATAGTGGATTTGTGAGGTACAGGGGAGCTGTGTGTGTGGGTATAGTGGATTAGTGAGGTACAAGGGAGTGAGTTGTGGGTATAGGAGGTTAGTGAGGTATAGGGGATATTTGTTTGTGGCTATAGGGGGTAGTAAGATGGGGGATGTGTGTGTTTCAAGGGTGAGACTAAAGACACACCAGATGGTATTTCAGTACGTACGGTCGCTGACAGTGGAAGTCTCAGTATTTGCACAGGAGGGTCTCTGATAGGCTGCAGGGTCTGGTTATGATACTGGTGGGCGTTCCAATACGTTTCTTCCGTATGTGGGATTTGTCAGGGCTCTTCGTTTATCTGTGTGCGAGTCTCTGTATACAGGGGCAGTTTAAGGTAGGAGAAGGCCCTTGTGCACACTTGGTACGGGCCCCCTACTCCCAGTAGAATCTGCGTAGGTGCCCGCCATGTTCCCGGTGACTAATCTCTATTGTGCATGTGTTGGTCTCCTGAAACATGGTGCCCACTGCATCATTCCCGCTGACAAATCTCTACTGCACATGCGCAAATCACTTGGAAAATGGCTGCCGCACAATTTTCCATATGATTTCCACTGCAGTAGTAGTGGCAACTCGGGACTCCAGAGAGGTAATTGACTCTGGGTCCAGGGTGAGCAGTGTGGCCCTGTACCATTACGCCTATGTCTGTATACAAGTGCTACAATAAATTGTAAGCTTGCGAGCAGGGCCTTCCTACCTCTATGTCTGTCTTTGCCCAGTTTTGTTCTATAACTGTTGTTCTAATTGTAAAGCGCAACGGAATATGCTGCGCTATATAAGAAACTGCTAATATATAATAAATAACAATATAGCAGCCACTGCTTTTTTCAGATACAAGCAGTTCCTTTGTGCTCCGTATACAGACTACGGGGGTAATTAAAAGCTGATCGTAGAGATCTGATTGTAGATGTGCTAAATTAAGTACATCTACGATCAGTTTCTCAGACATGCAGGGGACGCCCAGCACAGGGCTATACCGCCCCACATGTCTGGCCCTACCCCGCCACAAGGGTGCAAAAGCATCGCACAATGGCAATGCTTTTGCACCAGATGAGTAGTTCCCTGCCAGCGCAGCTCCTGCGCGCTGTCCCGGGACTACCCGCCACGTCCCGGGTCACAGCGGCTGAGTGTGACGTCAAGCAGCTGCCGCGGCCCGCCCCCACATTGGTCAGGACACGCCTGCGTTGTCCAGACCACACCCCGTGAATGGTGTTCTAACGCCGTTGGCACGACCCCTCCCGCCCCGCGGCCACCTCTGCCTGTCAATCAGGTAGAGGCGATCACAGCCCTGAGATGCTATTAGCATCTCACTGGGCTTCCGGGGTGTGCAAGCACTCCACAAAGGGATTCAGACTGGGATCCAGTCTGAATTACCCCCTCAGTCACACACACTATACAAGTGTCGCATATCAAATTAATCAGCACAGTCTCCATACATCTGCATGTTACAATGCGATGTGACTAGGATGCACAGGAGACTGTGCTGATTCATTTTATTTGTGACACTTGTATATCTGTGTACGAGTCCCTGAATCTGTATACGAAGTGCTACATACCACACACCTGAGTCATGCATATGACTAGTAGTCTAGGCCCACATGTCAGGTGGAGGCCTTTGTCGTCAGATTAGTATTGGCCAAATGCTACCTTCAAATGTCATTCAAATGTCATCCCTACCTTACGTTTGACCTTCTCTAAAAAAATAAATTAATACACTTTAGCCACAGTATCTTCTTGTATTAATGAGGTATTTCTGATGGCCTGTGAGCACTGGCGTATTTATAATAGTGCACACAGGCCCCCGGGGTCCAGGGGGGCCACACCGCACAACCTGCACCTGTTATTTGTAATACTTACCCTCCAGAGTCCTGCAGCGAAGCAGCAGTGCTGCAGAAATCACTGGCGGCGCCATTGTCCCGTTGTTTCGCGCATACCCAGTAGGAAAATCACTGGGAAAATGGCTGCTGTGCCATTTTCCAGGAGATCTGCGCATGCACTCTAGACTCTGGGACAGCGCTAGGGTCCCCTAGGGGCTGCCGGCTAGAGAGGGGCCCTGACTAAGCTAAGCAACACAAGTGGCCGACACAAACACCTGGCCCATCTAGGAGTGGCACTGCAGTGTCAGGCAGGATGGCACTTCAAAAAAATTGTCCCCAAACAGCACATGATGCAAAGAAAAAAAGAGGCGCACCAAGGTCGCTGTGTGACTAAGCTAAGCGACACAAGTGGCCGACACAAACACCTGGCCCATCTAGGAGTGGCACTGCAGTGTCAGGCAGGATGGCACTTCAAAAAAATTGTCCCCAAACAGCACATGATGCAAAGAAAAAAAGAGGCGCACCAAGGTCGCTGTGTGACTAACCTAAGCGACACAAGTGGCCAACACAAACACCTGGCCCATCTAGGAGTGGCACTGCAGTGTCAGGCAGGATGGCACTTCAAAAAAATTGTCCCCAAACAGCACATGATGCAAAGAAAAAAAGAGGCGCACCAAGGTCGCTGTGTGACTAAGCTAAGCGACACAAGTGGCCGTCACAAACACCTGGCCCATCTAGGAGTGGCACTGCAGTGTCAGGCAGGATGGCACTTCAAAAAAATTGTCCCCAAACAGCACATGATGCAAAGAAAAATGAAAGAAAAAAGAGGTGCAAGATGGAATTGTCCTTGGGCCCTCCCACCCACCCTTATGTTGTATAAACAGGACATCCACACTTTAACGAACCCATCATTTCAGTGACAGGGTCTGCCACACGACTGTGACTGAAATGACTGGTTGGTTTGGGCCCCCACCAAAAAAGAAGCAATCAATCTCTCCTTGCACAAACTGGCTCTACAGAGGCAAGATGTCCACCTCATCATCATCCTCCGATTCCTCACCCCTTTCACTGTGTACATCCCCCTCCTCACAGATTATTAATTCGTCCCCACTGGAATCCACCATCTCAGGTCCCCGTGTACTTTCTGGAGGCAATTGCTGCTGGTGAATGTCTCCAAGGAGGAATTGATTATAATTCATTTTGATGAACATCATCTTCTCCACATTTTCTGGAACTAACCTCGTACGCCGATTGCTGACAAGGTGAGCGGCTGCACTAAACACTCTTTCTGAGTACACACTGGAGGGAGGGCAACTTAGGTAGAATAAAGCCAGTTTGTGCAAGGGCCTCCAAATTGCCTCTTTTTCCTGCCAGTATACGTACAGACTGTCTGACGTGCCTACTTGGATGCGGTCACTCATATAATCCTCCACCATTCTTTCAATGGTGACAGAATCATATGCAGTGACAGTAGACGACATGTCAGTAATCGTTGGCAGGTCCTTCAGTCCGGACCAGATGTCAGCACTCGCTCCAGACTGCCCTGCATCACCGCCAGTGGGTGGGCTCGGAATTCTTAGCCTTTTCCTCGCACCCCCAGTTGCGGGAGAATGTGAAGGAGGAGATGTTGACGGGTCATGTTCCGCTTGACTTGACAATTTTCTCACCAGCAGGTCTTTGAACCTCTGCAGACTTGTGTCTGCCGGAAAGAGAGATACAACGTAGGTTTTAAATCTAGGATCGAGCACGGTGGCCAAAATGTAGTGCTCTGATTTCAACAGATTGACCACCCGTGAATCCTGGTTAAGCGAATTAAGGGCTCCATCCACAAGTCCCACATGCCTAGCGGAATCGCTCTGTTTTAGCTCCTCCTTCAATGTCTCCAGCTTCTTCTGCAAAAGCCTGATGAGGGGAATGACCTGACTCAGGCTGGCAGTGTCTGAACTGACTTCACGTGTGGCAAGTTCAAAGGGTTGCAGAACCTTGCACAACATTAAAATCATTCTCCACTGCGCTTGAGTCAGGTGCATTCCCCCTCCTTTGCCTATATCGTGGGCAGATGTATAGGCTTGAATGGCCTTTTGCTGCTCCTCCATCCTCTGAAGCATATAGAGGGTTGAATTCCACCTCGTTACCAGCTCTTGCTTCAGATGATGGCAGGCCAGGTTCAGGAATGTTTGGTGGTGCTCCAGTCTTCTGTACGCGGTGCCTGAATGCCGAAAGTGGCCCGCAATTCTTCGGGCCACCGACAGCATCTCTTGCACGCCCCTGTCGTTTTTTAAATAATTCTGCACCACCAAATTCAAGGTATGTGCAAAACATGGAACGTGCTGGAATTTGCCCAGATGTAATGCACGCACAATATTGCTGGCGTTGTCCGATGTCACAAAT
Source organism: Pseudophryne corroboree (assembly GCF_028390025.1). NCBI lineage: Eukaryota > Metazoa > Chordata > Amphibia > Anura > Myobatrachidae > Pseudophryne > Pseudophryne corroboree. The sequence goes on from NC_086447.1 coordinate 815,616,560, forward strand.
CCCCAGGAGAGTCCAATTGGGGTAAGCCATTCTGCGATGATCTTCCTCAGTTCCCGTAAGAGGTTGTCAGCTGTGTGCCTCTTATGGAAAGCGGTGATACAAAGCGTAGGCTGCCTAGGAACGAGTTGGCGTTTGCGAGATGCTGCTACTGGTGCCGCCGCTGCTGTTCTTGCTGCGGGAGGCAATACATCTACCCAGTGGGCTGTCACAGTCATATAGTCCTGAGTCTGCCCTGCTCCACTTGTCCACATGTCCGTGGTTTAGTGGACATTGGGTACAACTGCATTTTTTAAGACACTGGTGACTCTTTTTCTGAGGTCTGTGTACATTTTCGGTATCGCCTGCCTAGAGAAATGGAACCTAGATGGTATTTGGTACCGGGGACACAGTACCTCAATCAAGTCTATAGTTGCCTCTGAATTAACGATGGATACCGGAACCACGTTTCTCACCGCCCAGGCTGCCAAGGCCTGAGTTATCTGCTTTGCAGCAGGATGACTGCTGTGATATTTCATCTTCCTCGCAAAGGACTGTTGGACAGTCAATTGCTTACTGGAAGTAGTACAAGTGGTCTTCCGACTTCCCCTCTGGGATGACGATCGACTCCCAGCAGCAACAACAGCAGCGCCAGCAGCAGTAGGCGTTACACTCAAGGATGCATCGGAGGAATCCCAGGCAGGAGAGGACTCGTCAGACTTGACAGTGACATGGCCTGCAGGACTATTGGCTTTCCTGGGTAAGGAGGAAATTGACACTGAGGGAGTTGGTGGTGTGGTTTGCAGGAGCTTGGTTACAAGAGGAAGGGATTTAGTGGTCAGTGGACTGCTTCCGCTGTCATCCAAAGTTTTTGAACTTGTCACTGACTTATGATGAATGCGCTGCAGGTGACGAATAAGGGAGGATGTTCCGAGGTGGTTAACATCCTTACCCCTACTTATTACAGCTTGACAAAGGCAACACACGGCTTGACACCTGTTGTCCGCATTTGTGTTGAAATAATTCCACACCGAAGAGGTGATTTTTTTTGTATTTTGACCAGGCATGTCAATGGCCATATTCGTCCCACGGACAACAGGTGTCTCCCCGGGTGCCTGACTTAAACAAACCACCTCACCATCAGAATCCGCCTTGTCAATTTCCTCCCCAGCGCCAGCAACACCCATATCCTCATCCTGGTGTACTTCAACACTGACATCTTCAATTTGACTATCAGGAACTGGACTGCGGGTGCTCCTTCCAGCACTTGCAGGGGCGTGCAAATGGTGGAAGGCGCAAGCTCCTCCCATCCAGTGTTGGGAAGGTCAGGCATCGCAACCGACACAATTGGACTCTCCTTGGGGATTTGTGATTTAGAAGAACGCACAGTTCTTTGCTGTGCTTTTGCCAGCTTAAGTCTTTTCATTTTTCTAGCGAGAGGATGAGTGCTTCCATCCTCATGTGAAGCTGAACCATTAGCCATGAACATAGGCCAGGGCCTCAGCCGTTCCTTGCCACTCCGTGTCGTAAATGGCATATTGGCAAGTTTACGCTTCTCCTCAGACGCTTTCAATTTAGATTTTTGGGTCATTTAACTGAACTTTTGTTTTTTGGATTTTACATGCTCTCTACTATGACATTGGGCATCGGCCTTGGCAGACGACGTTGATGGCATTTCATCGTCTCGGCCATGACTAGTGGCAGCAGCTTCAGCACGAGGTGGAAGTGGATCTTGATCTTTCCCTATTTTACCCTCCACATTTTTGTTCTCCATTTTTTAATGTGTGGAATTATATGCCAGTATCAATAGCAATGGCCTACTACTATATATACTGCGCACAATTGAAATGCACCACAGGTATGGATGGATAGTATACTTGACGACACAGAGGTAGGTAGAGCAGTGGCCTTCCGTACCGTACTGCTATATATACTGGTGGTCACTGTCAGCAAAACTCTGCACTGTACTCCTCCTATATAATATACTGGTGGTCCCCAGTGCCCACAATAAAGCAGTGTGAGCACAGATATATGCAGCGCACTGAGCACAGATATGGAGTGTTTTTCAGGCAGACAACGTATACTGGTGGTCACTGGTCAGCAAAACTCTGCACTGTACTCCTCCTATATAATACAGCTGCTCCCCAGTCCCCACAATTAAGCAGTGTGAGCACAGATATATGCAGCACACTGAGCACAGATATGAAGTGTTTTTCAGGCAGACAACATATACTGGTGGTCACTGGTCAGCAAAACTCTGCACTGTACTCCTCCTATATAATACAGCTGCTCCCCAGTCCCCACAATTAAGCAGTGTGAGCACAGATATATGCAGCACACTGAGCACAGATATGGAGTGTTTTTCAGGCAGACAACGTATACTGGTGGTCACTGGTCAGCAAAACTCTGCACTGTACTCCTCCTATATAATACAGCTGCTCCCCAGTCCCCACAATTAAGCAGTGTGAGCACAGATATATGCAGCACACTGAGCACAGATATGGAGTGTTTTTCAGGCAGACAACGTATACTGGTGGTCACTGGTCAGAGCAAAACTCTGCACTGTACTCCTCCTATATAATACAGCTGCTCCCCAGTCCCCACAATTAAGCAGTGTGAGCACAGATATATGCAGCACACTGAGCACAGATATGGAGTGTTTTTCAGGCAGACAACGTATACTGGTGGTCACTGGTCAGAGCAAAACTCTGCACTGTACTCCTCCTATATAATACAGCTGCTCCCCAGTCCCCACAATTAAGCAATAAGCAGCACAAATATTATTAATAAACGGAGAGGACGCCAGCCACGTCCTCTTCCTAACATTTCCAATGTACGAGTGAAAATGGCGGCAACGCGCGGCTGCTTATATAGAATCCGAATTTCGCGAGAATCCGACAGCGGGATGATGACGTTCGGGCGCGCTCGTATTAACCGAGCCATACGGGAGAATCCGAGTATGCCTCGGACCCGTGTAAAATGGGTGAAGTTCGGGGGGGTTCGGTTTCCGAGGAACCGAACTCGCTCATCACTATCTAAAACATGGGGTGACTCCCACCTTTTCCTGACTTCTGCAGGGAAAGGGTAAGCTACCTGAATTCTTTTGGGAACCTGAAATTTCTTTTCAGGATTGGTCCACACTCCCTCAAAGAGACTGTTCAGCTCATGAGATGGAGGAAAACTTACATTCATTTTCTTTTCTTTACAAAAGTAAGCCTTCTCCTGTGGTAAAAGGAGTGGCCTCCATAACTTCTAACACCTCCTTTATAGCAACAATCATGGCCCTCATTCCGAGTTGTTCGCTCGGTATTTTTCATCGCATCGCAGTGAAAATCCGCTTAGTACGCATGCGCAATGTTCGCACTGCGACTGCGCCAAGTAACTTTACTATGAAGAAAGTATTTTTACTCACGGCTTTTTCTTCGCTCCGGCGAACGTAATGTGATTGACAGGAAATGGGTGTTACTGGGCGGAAACACGGCGTTTCAGGGGCGTGTGGCTGAAAACGCTACCGTTTCCGGAAAAAACGCAGGAGTGGCCGGAGAAACGGGGGAGTGTCTGGGCGAACGCTGGGAGTGTTTGTGACGTCAAACCAGGAACGACAAGCACTGAACTGATCGCAGATGCCGAGTAAGTCTGGAGCTACTCAGAAACTGCTACGAGGTGTGTAATCGCAATATTGCGAATACATCGGTCGCAATTTTAAGAAGCTAAGATTCACTCCCAGTAGGCGGCGGCTTAGCGTGTGTAACTCTGCTAAATTCGCCTTGCGACCGATCAACTCGGAATGAGGGCCCATGTATTGAATGTTTTTTTGCTAATTTTGGATCTATTCCCCTGGAATCACTAGTGTCGACACAGGAATCAGAGTCCGTGTCGGTATCAGTTTGTACTATTTGTGCAAATGACCTTTTATGTGACCCAGAGGGGTCCCCTGTGGATGAAAAGGCAGAACTATTAAAAATCACATCTTCGACAGATTTTCTCCCAGTTTTCTGCATGAGACTCAGACTTATCCAATCTCTTACTGATATGATTCACACTATCACGTAATTCTTTCACCCATTCAGGCTCTTGGTGTGATGGTAGCGCCACCACATTACAACTCTGTCCCTAAAATAGCTCCCTCAGGGGAAGAGCTCCCTGCCTCAGACATCCCACACAAGTGCACAATCACACCACAGACACTTCGGGGCTTATAGGGGACAGACCCACAGTAAAATCTGTCAGAGGGACACAGAAAGGAATTGCCAGTCCACAACTCAGCGCCTAAAGAAAAAATCCCTGTGTTGTGTAATTTGTACACCGAGACTTTCCGCGCTGTATATATTGCCAATAATATGTTATAGTACCACAATATACACTCCCCCCCTTTTATTCCCCCTGATACTTGAGTTAGAAGTGGAGAGAAGGGTCAGCGTTTCTACCCCTGCTGTCTGCTGGAAGAAAATGGCGCTGAGCAGTGTGCTGGCTGCCTGAGGAAGAAGCCCCGCCCCCTGCAATTGCGCGTTTTTCCTCAGCTATTGAAATTAGATATTTATACTGGCGGCGGTGTAGGACTGTGCCACAGCATCATATGCCACCTCTTGCCAGTGAGAGTAGGTTTCATGCTGCCCAGGGCGCCCCCCCCCCCCGCACCCTGCACCCTGCTGTGCACTGTGTTATGGAGAGCATGTTCGCGCAGCGTTCCCGCTCGCTGCGCGGTACCTTAAGCCGTCATGATGACCAGAGATCCTCTCTGCAGACCTCCGGTAATACTGCTCACCGGTCTTCTGACTTCTGGCTCTGTTAGGGGGGTGATGGCGTGCTGTGGGAGTGAGCGCATAGCCGCAGCTAGTGTTCAGTACCCTTGAGGAGCTAATAGTGTCCTGTCAGCAGAAGTAGAGCCATGAAACTCTTTAGGAAGTTGGTTCCTACTTCTTCCCCCTAAGTCCCACGAAGCAGAGAGACTGTTGCCAGCAGTCTCCCTGAAAATAAAAAACCTAACATAAAGTCTTTTAGTGAAACTCAGTAGAGCTCCACTAGAGTGCGACCAGTCTGCCTGGGCACATTTTCTAAACTGGGGTCTGGAGGAGGGGCATAGAGGGAGGAGCCAGTTCACACTCTGAAAAAGTCTTAAAGTGCCCATGGCTCCTGCGGAACCGTCTATACCCCATGGTACTGAAGTGGACCCCAGCATCCTCTAGGACGTATGAGAAAAATATATTTCTCTTACATCCTAGAGGATGCTGGGTACCACATTAGTACCATGGGGGTATAGACGGGTCCCATGGGAACCATGGGCATTTTAAGAGTTTAATAGTGTGGGCTGGCTCCTCCCTCTATGCCCCTCCTACCAGATTCAGTTTAGAAAATGTGCCCGGTGGAGTTGGTCACAGCTAGGGGAGCTCCTAGGAGTTCTTCTGGCTTTATTGTTTTTTTTTTTAAAGACTTAGGGGGTGAGTAGGATCCATCCCTTGAGGTAATGGCTCCTATCTCCACTGACAGGACACTGATCTCCTGAGTGTGATGATCGCAAGCCCCTGAGGCGACCGCTCGCTCCAGCAGCACTGCCGCCACCCCCTAACAGAGACAGAAGATGGAGTGTTGAGTATGAAGCCGATGCCCCGGTAAGCGGGTCACCGGCGGGAAAGGCAGCACAAGGGTGGGAGTGCAGCTCTGGAAGCTGTGCTCCGGAGGGCTCAGAGGTACATGTTTTGTGGCGCTGTGAGGAGTGCCCCGGGCCAGCGCAATACCCTAACACTGGTCAAATATGCTAACAGGGGCTAATCCCACTGTTAGCAGCAAGGAAAGCTCAGGCCAGTATAATATATTAAGTGCGGGAAGACGCGCCATTACGGGGGCGGGGCTTCTCCTCAGAGCGGATCCAGCACTCACCAGCGCCATTTTCTCCCTGCAGATCACAGCAACAGAGACGCTGACAGGGAGCACTGCCCTCCACTTAACTCCAGTTATCCTCTGCGGATCCAGGGTTTTATAGAGGGGGGGGAGGGGTGAGTGTTTTATTAACTGTTTAATCTATTAGGTTACTTAGTGCCAGGCATTTATCATAATAACTGCCTACTGGGGTGCTGAGTGTGCTGGCTCCTTATACTCTGTGTCTCTCTGAAGGTACTTGGGGGAAAATGTGTAATACCCTGAATTTATTTAAAAGATTGGGATCCCCTAGTTTTTTTTTAATTGTGGAACTACAAAACCCAGGTTAGAGCATGGGCTGCACTGTTGTGTTAACTGACAGCCCAGGAGTTAGATATATGGCGCCACTGCCTTCTATAATTAGTTCCCTTTCCTCAGTAACACAAAACCCGGGAAACTGGTTGCAGGGCAGAAATATCCTGGGGCGGGCTGTTGCTGGGGCTCAGGAGCCAGTGGGAACCCAGGAGAGGGGAGGTCTGCCAGAAGAGGACCCTTAAAAGAAGCCCCACAGCGCGGGAAGGAGAGCCCTGGTATGGGAAGATTACCTGGAGGAGTTGTCAGCATGTAACCGCCGGGAGCCAGAAGTACGGGGCCTCCACCCTGAAGTCTGCCTGCTTCCCAGCTGAACCACCGCCGGGATCGCGAGGACCGTCTGCGCTGAGAGAAGCAGAGGGGGAGATCTTGATGACTGCAGCCAGCAGCGTGCCGAGGAGCGGAGACAGCAGCGCCGAGAGGACCGGAGACCCCTGGGGAGAAGTGGTGCCTGTGTCGCTGCCTGCCAGGGATGGACCGTTGGGGAGAGCCACCACTGGGGAGAAGACTGCCTTGCCAAGCCAGAGGGGGAGCGCCAGACCAGTGGGCTGCGGATGACCCCATTTCCGAGGAGCGACAGCGGGCGGCCAGTGACGGGGAGAGTAGGCATCGCAGAGGACTACCCCGGATGTGAGGACCCCTGCAAGGACCCCCCCCCCCCCCCCCCGGCTGGATGAAGAGGACAGCACGGTGGGGAGGACAGCGTAAAGAGGACCTGTGACAAGGACCCCATGCCACTTGACAGCACCGCGGCTGTAGAAGAGGACCCCGGGCTGCTGAGAAGGACGATGTGGATCGGCACGGCAGCTGGAGGACGTCGAGGACCCGGATAGCCAGTGAGAGAAGACGGCGCGGACCAGCAGTGGGAGGACAGCGTGGACCGGAGCCTGCAGAGAGAAAGAAACCTCCCTGGAGCACAGCGACCTCAGGACAGGAGCGCAGCCCGGTGCGGTGCTCATCATCCCGGGCAGCGCTGAAGACTCGGATGATCGGAGGTGGCAGAAGCGCCACAGCAGGTGGTGAGAACCAGCTACAACCCTTCCGCTGGATAACTCTGCCCTGTTAGTGCCCTCCACTGCCGCAACTCTGCATATTGGGGAACACTAAGTTAAATAAAGGGGGTAGTCTCCCCTATATTACCTGTGCCCGCAAGTTATGTTTGTTAAAAGGGGGGTAGGCTCCCCTTATCTCCCATGTGCCCCTATTTAAACCCCTTCCGCTGCATGAACTCTGCATTTGGGGCATTATAAATTTATTAAGGGGGTAGGCTCCCCTTTCGCCAGTGCCCCGCAAGACTGAGTTATTAAGGGGTAGGCTCCCCTCAAGTTATTAGTTCCCCAGGTTGTGAAAAAGGGGTAGGGGTGTGTATTCCCTTAGCAATTACTGCCGAAGTATCGATAAAGGGGAATGTTCTCCTGGATAAGTGCTCTCGGAGGCTAGGAGTCTATGCTAATGGTTGCCATGCATTTGTCTGCTATTCTGAGATGTTTATACTTCTGGTTCATTTATGTAAGCTCCGCCCAGCAGTGTAAAAGTTAATGTTAATGCATTTATCTGCTATTAAGGAATGCTGGTACCTCGTTCATTTGTGCAAGCTCCGCCCAGCAGTGTAAGAGTTAATGTTGATGCATTTATCTGCTATTAAGGAATGCTGGTACTTCTGGTTCATTTATGCAAGATCCGCCCAGCAGTGTAAGAGTCCATGTTAATGTATTTATCTGCTATTAAGGAAAGCTGTGTACTGATTACTACATGAAAGGCGGGATTTAATTGACAGTTATGCAAGCTCCGCCCAGCAGGGTTATTCAAGCCATTATACCTGTGTATTGATTACTATGTGAAAGGCGGGATTTATTTGACTGTTATGCAAGCTCCGCTCAGCAGGGTTATTCAAACCATTATACCTGCTTGAGTGTCAATGCTGGTTGTATGAGACTGTGCTTTATAGAGACGCCAGCTTGCTCACCTGTTCCCGCAACATACCTGCTTAAGTGTCCACGCTGGTTATATGAGACTGTGCTTTATAGAGACGCCAGCTTGCTCACCTGTTCCCGCAATATACCTGCTTTAGTGTCAACGCTGGTTAAACGAGACAGTGCTTTAAAGAGATGCCAACTTTACTCACCTGTTCCTGCAATATAATTGCTTTAGTGTCAACGCTGGTTAAACGGGATCAGTACTAAATGCCGCTGGTCGGAATCCCGGCGGTCGAAATACCGACGCCGGAATCCCGACCACACAATGCCGACAGGGGTGGCGAGCGGAACGCAGCCCCTTGCGGGCTCGCTTCGCTCGCCACGCTGCGGGCACGGTGCCTCGCTACGCTCGGCACACTATTATATTCTCCCTCTGTGGGTGTCGTGGACACCCACGGAGGGAGAATATGTCGGGATTGTGGCGGTCGGGATTGTGGCGGTCGGGATTCCGGCGTCTGTATTTCGACCGCCGGGATTCCGTCCGGCGGCATCTTGACCGGATCCCTGCTAAACGAGACTGTGCTTTATAGAGATGCCAGCTTGCTCTCCTGTCAACGCTGGTTATACGAGACTGTGCTTTATAGAGAGGCGCCAGCTTGCTGACCTGTTCCCACAATTTCCCTGCGATAATCGAGGTTGTTGGTTATTATTTACTGAACAATGCTATCACTGTTGCCTTTATTATTTAATAATAAAACGGAGATGGATCTTGTTTGATGCGTGATGTCATTGTGTCTGAGGGGTAAAGCAGGTCCGCCGCTCTGATCACCCGAACCTGATTTATATTAGCACCCCACAATTAGTCTAAGTTTCCGGCACCGTATTTGTGGGTGTTACAAATGTGTCTGACATTTTCCTGTGTGTGTGTGTGTGTGTGTGTGTGTGTGTGTGTGTGTGTGTATATATTTCTCACATTACCATGTCTAGGGACTCTGTTTCTTGTGCTGCAGATTGTGTGTCTACTTCAAAGGAGTCTATTCCACGTACTCAGGACTGCAATATACTGTCTCAGCCTTCTGAATCTGAACCCTCATGGGTGGATTCTATTAAGGGAATGATATCCCAGATTTCATCTAGGATAGCTCATAATGAGACTCAAACACAGGTTTTGAAAAAATCTGTAGAGGTTTTGTCGTATTCTGCTCCCACTACCTCATCCAAAACCCCTGGTATATACCCTACGATATGTGCCCTTGCCCAAATAATGCAAGCCGACACGGATACCAACTCTGATACAGGAGACGGGGAGGGGTATATTCTGGGGGGAGAGGCATACCTTGCTACGGGGGGTGCAACTCATGATTGAGGCCATTAGGGACATTTTACATATTTCTGAGAAGGTACCGGAACAAGTTGAGGAGGTTTACTTTACTGACAATAAGAAGTCCTACCTTACCTTCCCTGCGTCCAAGGAACTGAACGCATTGTTTGAAAAATCCTGGGAAAACCCAGAGAAAAAGTTCCAAATCCCTAAAATAGGATAGGAAAAAATGGTAAAACCCGACGGTAGTAGACGCTTCTGTATCTAGGTTATCTAAGAAAGTGGTTTTACCTGTCCCTGGGTTCACCGCTTTAAAAGAGCCAGCCGACCGCAAGATTGAGACTACACTCAAATCTTTATACACAGCAAATGGCGTAGCTTTAAGACCCACTATTGCTTGTGCATGGATTTCTAAAGCCATAGTAAAGTGTTCAGGCACTTTACTAGAGGAGTTAGATTCTATGGATAGAAGTGACATTGAATTGTTTTTACGTCACATACAGGATTCTGCAGATTTCATGGTGGAAGCCATGAAGGACCTTCGACATCTGAATGCGAGGGCTTCTTCCATGGCTGTATCGGCACGCAGAGGACTCTGGCTGCCCAATGGTCTGTGGATGTGGAATCCAAGAAGAGTGTGGTGAACCTACCCTTCACAGGTCAGGTTCTGTTTGGGGAAGCATTAGATCCGTGGATCTCCACGGCAACTGCGGGTAAGTCAACTTTTCTTCCCTCTGCTACAGCACCGACTAGGAAATCCAATCCTACGTCTGCTAAAATTAAAAAGTCCAAATCCCCATCCACTTTCTTTAGAGGTGGTCGGGGGAAATCCCGAAAACCTACACTCACAGGTTCCCTGGAACAAAAACCTGATTCTGCTTCCTCAAAATCCTCGGCATGACGGTGGACCTCCCAGCCTGGAGATCGGGCAGGTGGGAGCAAGACTAAGAAATTTCAGTCATGTCTGAGCGTCCTCATGCCTGGATCCCTGGGTACAAGATATTGTTACCTAGGGGTACAGGCTGGAGTTTCAAGAACTCCCACCTCACAGATTCTTCAAATCAGGCTTACCAGCTTCGCTGACAGAAAGTGCTATCCTACAGGAAGCCATTCAAAACTTGCTAAAGTCAGATGTCATTGTTCCAGTTCCACCTCACCTAAAACACAAGGGTTATTACTCAAACCTGTTTGTGGTACCGAAACCGGACGGTTTGGTAAGGCCGATATTAAACCTAAAGTCATTGAACCCCTACTTGAGGGAATTCAAATTCAAAATGGAGTCTCTGAGAGCGGTGATCTCAGGTTTGGAGGAGGGGGAATTCCTGGTATCCCTGGATATCAAGGATGCATACCTTCACATCCCGATCTGGCCGCCTCACCAGGCTTATCTCAGATTTAAACTGCTGGACTGTCACTGTCAGTTCCAGGCACTGCCATTTGGCCTCTCCACGGCACTGAGAGTGTTCACCAAGGTCATGGCGGAGATGATGCTACTCCTCCGCAAGCAGGGGGTGAACATAATTCCTTATCTGGACAATCTGCTTATAATAGCATCTTCCAGGGAAAAGCTGTTACAGAGTATTGCTCTCTCAACTCAACTGCTCCAGGATCATGGATGGATCCTGAACCTTCCAAAGTCGCATTTGGAGCCGACAAGGAGGCTGTCCTTCCTGGGGATGATCCTCAACACAGAAGTTCAGAGGGTGTTTCTGCCGGAAGAGAAGGCGTTTTGGATACAAGCAATGGTCCGGGATGTCTTGAAGCCAACCCGGGTATCGTTTCATCAGTGCATTTGCCTTCTGGGGAAGATAGCTGCCTCCTACAAGGCTCTACAGTACGGAAGATTTCATGCAAGGTATTTTCAGCTGGATCTCCTAGACAAATGGTCGGGATATTATCTTCACATGCACCAGAGGATACGTCTGTCACCGAAAGCCAGAGTCTCGCTCCTCTAGTGGCTGCAAACCTCTCACCTACTAGATGGCCGCCAGTTCGGGATTCAGATTTGGATCCTCCTAACCACGGATGCAAGTCTCAGAGGTTGGGGAGCAGTCGCCCAAGGGGAAAACTTCCAAGGAAGGTGGTCAAGTCTGGAATCCATCCTTCCAATAAACATTCTGGAACTAAGGGCCGTGAAAAACGGTCTTCTACAAGCGGCACATTTTCTGAAAGATCAGGACATTCAGGTTCAGTCGGACAATGTAACGACAGTGGCCTACATAAACCGACAGAGCAGAACGAAGAGCAGAGCTGCAATGTCAGAGGTAACAAGAATCATCCTCTGGGCGGAAAAGCATGTGGTGGCGCTGTCAGCAATATTAATTCCGGGAGTGGACAACTGGGAAGCGGACTTCCTCAGCAGACATGATCTCCATCCAGGAGAGTGGAGCCTCCACCCAGAGGTGTTCGCGGAGGTGACAAGTCTTTGGGGCGTACCTCAAATAGACATGATGGCCTCACGCCTCAACAAGAAGCTTTGGAGGTACTGTTCCAGGTCGAGGGATCCACAGGCAGTGGACGCCCTGGTAACTCCGTGGGTGTTCAAGTCAGTATATGTGTTCCCTCCACTTCCACTTATCAGAAGAATTCTCAAACTAATCAAAAGAACAAGAGTTCAGGTGATCCTCATTGCTCCAGACTGGCCAAGAAGGGCTTGGTACTCAGATCTTCTGGAGTTACTGCTGGAAGATCCGAGGCCCCTTCCTCTTCAAGAGGACTTCCTGCAACAGGGGCCATTCGCTGATCAAGACTTACTGCAGCTACGTTTGACGGCATGGAGGTTGAACGCCAGATCTTAGCTCGGAAGAGCATTCCGAACAAAGTTATTCCTACCCTGATACAGGCTAGGAAAGGAGTAACGTCAAGACATTACCATCAAATTTGGAAAAAGTACGTGTCTTGCTGTGAATCCAAGAAGTTTCCTATGGTGGAGTTTCAACTTGGTCGGTTTCTCCTCTTCCTGCAAGTAGGAGTGGTTGTAGGCCTGCGCCTGGGCTCCTTAAAAGTCTGGATTTCGGCCTTGTCCATTTTCTTCCAGAAACAATTGGCTGCCCTCCCTGAGGTTCAGACTTTCTTGAAAGGGGCTCTGCACATCCAACCTCCCTTTGTGCCTCCTACGGCACCTTGGGATCTTAACGTGCTGCTGCAGTTCCTGCAATCGGATTGGTTCGAGCTTTTACAGGAGGTTGAGGTCAAGTTTCTTACTTGGAAAACAGTCACACTGTTGGCATTGGCATCTGCTAGACGTGTGTGTGAATTGGGGGCATTGTCCTGCAAGAGCCCCTACTTGATTTTTAAAGAAGATAGAGCTGAGCTCAGGACGCGTCAGCAATTTCTTCCGAAGGTTGTGTCGGTTTTTCACATCAACCAACCTATTGTGGTGCCAGTGGCTACTGACTCCTCAATTACCTCAAAGTCCTTGGATGTTGTATGGGCTTTGAAGATTTATGTGAAGATAACTTCTCGTCACAGAAAGTTGGACTCTCTGTTTGTCCTTAATGATCCCAACAAGGTTGGGTGTCCTGCTTCTAAGCAGACGATTTCTCGCTGGATCAGTTTTACTATCCAGCATGCTTGTTCTACGGCAGGATTGCCATGTCCAAAATCTGTTAAGGCCCACTCTACTTGTAAAGTGGGTTCTTCCTGGGCGGCTGCCCGGGGTGTCTCAGCTTTACAACTTTGCCGAGCAGCTACTTGGTCAGGATCGAACACGTTTGCTAAGTTCTGCAAGTTCGATACTTTGGCCTCTGAGGACCTAAAGTTTGGTCAATCGGTGCTGCAGAAGCCTCCGCGCTCTCCCTCCTGTACTGGGAGCTTTGGTACATCCCCATGGTACTAATGTGGACCCCAGAGTCCCCTAGGACGTAAGAGAAAATAGGATTTTAATTAACTACCGGTAAATCCTTTTCTCGTAGTCCGTAGAGGATGCTGTTGTTCAGCTGTTGCTGAATTGTTTCCAGCTGGTTGGCTTGATTTTCTGTTGTTATGTGTGAGCTGGTGTGGAGCTCACCACTATCTGTGTATTTCCTTCTCTCGAAGTATGTCCGTGACCTCGGGCACAGTTTCTAGTCTGAGTCTGGTAGGAGGGGCATAGAGGAAGGAGCCAGCCCACACTTTTAAACTCTTAAAGTGCCCATGGCTCCCAAGGGACCCGTCTATACCCCCATGGTACTAATGTGGACCCCAGCATCCTCTACGGACTACGAGAAAAGGATTTACTGGTAGGTAATTAAAATCCTATTTTAAGTGGCTGTGCAGACCTATGGCGATTACTCAATCCCTCAGACAAACCTTACACTTTCCATTTGGGAGTACACCGCTCTTTTTCAAGAATAGACTACCTTATGACTTCAGATTAATCTTCTCCACGCAAAGTTTCACAATATCATTATGTCAAACTTTGCCCGTATTTCAATGGTACTGAGCTTTACAAATGTCCCCTCAGCAGACCGTCTTTGGAGATTCCCATCTCACTTAGTCTCCTCTGAAGATTCAAGCTTTTTCTCAATGCATGATGGGCAATGTGTTAATGACAACATTGAAAATTGGCATTCTCCCCTTCTCTATTGGGAGTCTTCGAAGGCAGTCATGAGGGGACATATCCATGTGATGTCACATTGGATTTTTATCGAAAAGCTAGGCAATTATTGGAGAACTACCTTACAACTCAGGACAAAAATTAGTTGGACATTTCTAAATATAAATACTATAGATGGGGAAATAAAGCGGGAAGATTATTATCTGCCACTTCTCATCCTTGGAAAACTAGAACCCATATTGCAGCCATTAAACATCCTAGTACTTGAACCCCTGTCACAGACTCCAAACGAATCCTGGATTTATTTCATGAATATTATAGCAACCTATACGCAGACCAAACGATCGATTCTGATCTTCAGAGACACATATTCCAAGAGGCCCATTTCCCACAATTGTCACAGGCTCAAAGGGACCAATTAAGTGATGCTGTCACAACAGAAGAAATCTCTCAGGTAATTAGAGGCCTTGCACCCCATAAAACCCTGGGTCCAGATGGTTTGTCGGTAGACTATTACAAAATACTTTATGATAATATCCTTCTGGCTTTGCATTGTCTATATCAGACAACATACAGGGACTCTCCCAGTTACCCCACATTCAATGAGTCGCACAAAATATTACTACCAAAACCAGACAGAGATCCCCAATTATTAGGCTCTTATAGGCTATTACATTGTTGAACGTTGATTTCAAAATGTTGTCAACAATCATGGCCAATGGCTTGCAAAAAATCCTGCAGAGTTTGCTTACTGATCACCAGCTGGGCTTTGTAGCAAGCAGACATTCGATACGCGCCATTAGGTTGATGATTGCAGCGACAGTTTCTTTGATGCAATCTTATAACTCAAGTTATATGCTGCTTAATCTAGATACACAAAAAGCGTAGGTGGAGCTTTCCCCATATTGGAATATAGAGCTTTTGATTCACACTTCATAAGATTAATTTCCTTTTTTTATCACTCTCCAGCCACCTCACTTTTGGTCAATGGGTTGAGGGGTTATAAATTGATTATGCACAGAGGCACACGTCAGTGATGTCCTCTTTCTCCCTTACTATTCAACTTTATCCATTTTTGAGGGTTCTCCAGAATTGGTCAGAATTTCAGGGTGAATGTATTGGGTCTCATGAAATAAAAATTTCTGCTTTTGCAGATAACTTACTATTATACGTTAATATCCCTTGGGACTGCATAAAATCAGCCTTTATGGCGGCGTCTCTGGCCTGGTGATAAATGCAGAAAAATCAGTGGGTATGTTGTTGGGTCCAGGTAGGTTTATTCCCCAATGTAGGGGCTTGATCCCCATAAAATGGGTTTCCTACTCATTAACTTATTTGGGTATAATTGTAACTAGGAACCCTGCTGACTTATATAAATGTAATACATATCTACATATACACGTAATCATAGGCGTAACTAGGGGTTTTGTAGCCTACGGCAAGATTAATAATGGCGCCCCCCCCCCCCCCCCCCCAAAAAAAAAAAAAAAAAAAAGAAGGAAAATACGCCAATGGTGCCCATTGAAAAAAAACGTCCAGAAGGGGGCGTGGACACTGAAAATGGGATGTGCAAACATGACAGACCAGCTGTTTCAGGTTATACTGGTAACATTCTTTTCAATTCCACATGCACCTTACCATCATCATCTCCTACACAAATAGGTGACACTGTATATAAAGATGTCAGGGTATGTATGTATAGATGTAGGTGCAGTGGTCGAAGTGTAATTTTTGAAGGGGGGTATGAAAAAGTGAAGGTTGCAATTATGCGCGTGCCTCTGGAGAAGGGGGCGTGGCCACTCAGAAGAGGCGTGTCCTTTAGTGTAGTAGGACCCCTTATACTATCTAGTACTGGTGCCCCTTTCACATTATAACACACGGTAGGAGCCGAAATTCACATTATAGAGTGAGGGGATCCTACCCCCTTAATTAACAAGGCCTGTGGGGCACTGTGGTGAGGGAAGCCTACCCCCTTAATTGACTAATTGCAGAGTTTAGCAGCGGAAGGGTTGCAGCGATTTCTCACCCCAAGCTGCGGCGCTTCTGCCACCTCCGACACTCCACATCTTCGGCGCCACCCGGGATGCAGAGCACCGCACCGGGGAGGCACCCTTTTCAGTGTAGTCTGCTGCGCTCCGAACGGGGATCTTCTCTCCTGCTGCAGGATCCCGACCTGCGCCGTCTTCCCCGCTGTTCCATGCTGTCTTCTTTAAGCCAGCCGGGGTCTTCTGCCAGTGCTCCCATCGCTGGCCAGTCTCCTCCCTTGCTGCAGGGTCCCGGTCCACCAAAGGTTGGATGTCCATCCCCGGTCCTGCGACTTGCTGGACTCCTCTTCTGAAGCGTCTTCTCCACTCAGCGCGGATGGCTCTGGTCGCTCCGGTGACAGGTGCAGGCATGAGTTCTACAGGGCCTCCGTCCTCCTTCCTATGTGCTGCTGCTAATTAAAAAATAATAATATATACTTTCGGGTCTGTGGAGAAGTGCCGCCACTTCGACATATTTATATATATATATCTCTCTCGAAGTGGTGGCACTTACACACACACACACACACACACACACACACACACACACACACACACACACATACATAAAACACACACACATAGCCATAGATCACATACACTTACTTATACACACACATAGAACACATACATGGAACACATACACAAACACAGGAAATATACAATTATACACAAACACACTGATACACATATACACACAGATAGAAAATATACTTACACTGTCAGTGTCACCATCACTATGTCCTCCTCCAGCAGTCCTAGGGGCTCCAGTCCTGTACAGTCAGCAGCAGCGCAGGGCAGGCGGGAAGGGAGGGAAGGATGCGCGGTGTGACATGCTAACGTCACACCGGGAGGAAATGACGGCGGGTGGGCTGTGCGGCCGACGGCGCAGCAGGAGGGGGGAGACCCGGGCAGCGATCCGATCATCGCTATCAGTGTACAACAGCAGCACACAGCGATGATCGGATCGCAGGGGAGACGTGTGGGGGGGGGGGGGGGCGGATCATTGAGCAATAATAGCATCTGTGATGGGGCTCTGCTGGGCCTTAGTTACGCCTCTGGTTGTCTCTCAGCACACCATCACCTAGCCCCTGTGTCGTCACTCAGCACACCATCACCTACCCCTGGTCGTCACTCAGCACACCATCACCTCCCCCTGCATTATCACTCAGCACACCATCACCTCCCCCTGCATCGTCACTCAGCACACCATCACCTCCCCCTGCGTCGTCACATAGCACACCGTCACCTCCCCCTGCGTCATCACACAGCACACCATCACCTCCCTCTGCGTCGTCACTCAGCACACCATCACCTCCCCCTACGTCGTCACTCAGCACACCATCACCTCCCCCTGTGTCGTCACTCAGCACACCATCACCTACCCCTGCGTCGTCACTCAGCACACATCACCTACCCCTGCGTCGTCACTCAGCACACCATCACCTCCCCTTGCGTCGTCATTCAGCACACATCACCTACCCCTGCGTCGTCACTCAGCACACCATCACCTCCCCTTGCGTCGTCATTCAGCACACATCACCTCCCCTTGCGTCGTCATTCAGCACACGCCTTTGCACTCTGTGTCTCTGTGTGTGTCACATGCGCTCGGAGCCCATGCTGCTGCTGTCAGGGAGACCTGAGCGCCCTGTGCTGGCATTCTGATAGAGAGGGCAGGATGTATTCAAATACATTGCTGCCAATCGCCGCCTACCGCAGTGATGCTAATCGCATATGTACTAACATATGCAATTAACATCGCAATGCGGTAGACGAGCCCCCTTGTGATGTTGAACGGAGATACTCACACTGCTCATGGGGAGGGGGCAAGGAGACACACTGCTGGTGGGGAGGGGCATGGAGACACACACACACACACACACACACACACTAGAGATGAGCGGGTTCGGTTCCTCGGAATCCGAACCCGCCCGAACTTCAGTTTTTTTTACACGGGGCCGAGCGACTCGGATCTTCCCGCCTTGCTCGGTTAACCCGAGCGCGCCCGAACGTCATCATCCCGCTGTCGGATTCTCGCGAGGCTCGGATTCTATCGCGAGACTCGGATTCTATATAAGGAGCCGCGCGTCGCCGCCATTTTCACACGTGCATTGAGATTGATAGGGAGAGGACGTGGCTGGCGTCCTCTCCGTTTAGAGTGACTAGTACTAGAGAGAGACACAAATTTTGGGGAGCATATAGGAGGAGTACTACTTGCTGCTGATAGTGTGACCAGTGCCACCAGTTTAATTAATCCGTTCTCTGCCTGAAAAAAACGATACACAGTGTGACACAGTCACATACCATATCTGTGCTCAGCCCAGTGTGCTGCATCATATACTGTATATCATTATCTGACTGCTGAGTGCTCACTGCTCACACAGCTTAATTGTGGGGGAGACTGGGGAGCAGTTATAGCAGGAGTACATATTTTAAGTACAGTGCACACTTTTGCTGCCAGAGTGCCACTGCCAGTGTGACTGACCAGTGACCACTGACCACCAGTATTGTGATTGTCTGCTGACCACCAGTATATTGTGATTGTCTGCCACTCGTCGTGTGGTGTTTTTATAAACGCATTCTGCAGACAGTGTCCAGCAGGTCCGTCATTACATAATATATACCTGTCCGGCTGCAGTACTAGTGTGATATATATATATATTTTAATTTTATCTCATTATCATCCAGTCTATATTAGCAGCAGACACAGTACGGTAGTCCACGGCTGTAGCTACCTCTGTGTCGGCAGTCGCTCGTCCATCCATAAGTATACTAGTATCCATCCATCTCCATTGTTTACCTGAGGTGCCTTTTAGTTGTGCCTATTAAAATATGGAGAACAAAAATGTTGAGGTTCCAAAATTAGGGAAAGATCAAGATCGACTTCCACCTCGTGCTGAAGCTGCTGCCACTAGTCATGGCCGAGACGATGAAATGCCAGCAACGTCGTCTGCCAAGGCCGATGCCCAATGTCATAGTACAGAGCATGTAAAATCCAAAACACCAAATATCAGTAAAAAAAGGACTCAAAAATCTAAAATAAAATTGTCGGAGGAGAAGCGTAAACTTGCCAATATGCCATTTACCACACGGAGTGGCAAGGAACGGCTGAGGCCCTGGCCTATGTTCATGGCTAGTGGTTCAGCTTCACATAAGGATGGAAGCACTCAGCCTCTCGCTAGAAAAATGAAAAGACTCAAGCTGGCAAAAGCACCGCAAAGAACTGTGCGTTCTTCGAAATCCCAAATCCACAAGGAGAGTCCAATTGTGTCGGTTGCGATGCCTGACCTTCCCAACACTGGACGTGAAGAGCATGCGCCTTCCACCATTTGCACGCCCCCTGCAAGTGCTGGAAGGAGCACCCGCAGTCCAGTTCCTGATAGTCAGATTGAAGATGTCAGTGTTGAAGTACACCAGTATGAGGAGGATATGGGTGTTGCTGGCGCTGGGGAGGAAATTGACAAGGAAGATTCTGATGGTGAGGTGGTTTGTTTAAGTCAGGCACCCGGGGAGACACCTGTTGTCCGTGGGAGGAATATGGCCGTTGACATGCCTGGTGAAAATACCAAAAAAATCAGCTCTTCGGTGTGGAAGTATTTCAACAGAAATGCGGACAACATTTGTCAAGCCGTGTGTTGCCTTTGTCAAGCTGTAATAAGTAGGGGTAAGGACGTTAACCACCTCGGAACATCCTCCCTTATACGTCACCTGCAGCGCATTCATAATAAGTCAGTGACAAGTTCAAAAACTTTGGGCGACAGCGGAAGCAGTCCAATGACCAGTAAATCCCTTCCTCTTGTAACCAAGCTCACGCAAACCACCCCACCAACTCCCTCAGTGTCAATTTCCTCCTTCCCCAGGAATGCCAATAGTCCTGCAGGCCATGTCACTGGCAATTCTGACGAGTCCTCTCCTGCCTGGGATTCCTCCGATGCATCCTTGCGTGTAACGCCTACTGCTGCTGGCGCTGCTGTTGTTGCTGCTGGGAGTCGATGGTCATCCCAGATGGGAAGTCGTAAGCCCACTTTTACTACTTCCACCAAGCAATTGACTGTCCAACAGTCCTTTGCGAGGAAGATGAAATATCACAGCAGTCATCCTGTTGCAAAGCGGATAACTGAGGCCTTGACAACTATGTTGGTGTTAGACGTGCGTCCGGTATCCGCCGTTAGTTCACAGGGAACTAGACAATTTCTTGAGGTAGTGTGCCCCCGTTACCAAATACCATCTAGGTTCCACTTCTCTAGGCAGGCGATACCAAGAATGTACATGGACGTCAGAAAAAGACTCACCAGTGTCCTAAAAAATGCAGTTGTACCCAATGTCCACTTAACCACGGACATGTGGACAAGTGGAGCAGGGCAGGGTCAGGACTATATGACTGTGACAGCCCACTGGGTAGATGTATGGACTCCCGCCGCAAGAACAGCAGCAGCGGCACCAGTAGCAGCATCTCGCAAACGCCAACTCTTTCCTAGGCAGGCTACGCTTTGTATCACCGGTTTCCAGAATACGCACACAGCTGAAAACCTCTTACGGCAACTGAGGAAGATCATCGCGGAATGGCTTACCCCAATTGGACTCTCCTGTGGATTTGTGGCATCGGACAACGCCAGCAATATTGTGTGTGCATTAAATATGGGCAAATTCCAGCACGTCCCATGTTTTGCACATACCTTGAATTTGGTGGTGCAGAATTTTTTTAAAAACGACAGGGGCGTGCAAGAGATGCTGTCGGTGGCCAGAAGAATTGCGGGACACTTTCGGCGTACAGGCACCACGTACAGAAGACTGGAGCAACACCAAAAACGCCTGAACCTGCCCTGCCATCATCTGAAGCAAGAAGTGGTAACGAGGTGGAATTCAACCCTATATATGCTTCAGAGGTTGGAGGAGCAGCAAAAGGCCATTCAAGCCTATACAATTGAGCACGATATAGGAGGTGGAATGCACCTGTCTCAAGCGCAGTGGAGAATGATTTCAACGTTGTGCAAGGTTCTACTGCCCTTTGAACTTGCCACACGTGAAGTCAGTTCAGACACTGCCAGCCTGAGTCAGGTCATTCCCCTCATCAGGCTTTTGCAGAAGAAGCTGGAGACATTGAAGGAGGAGCTAACACGGAGCGATTCCGCTAGGCATGTGGGACTTGTGGATGGAGCCCTTAATTCGCTTAACAAGGATTCACGGGTGGTCAATCTGTTGAAATCAGATCACTACATTTTGGCCACCGTGCTCGATCCTAGATTTAAAACCTACCTTGGATCTCTCTTTCCGGCAGACACAAGTCTGCTGGGGTTGAAAGACCTGCTGGTGAGAAAATTGTCAAGTCAAGCGGAACGCGACCTGTCAACATCTCCTCCTTCACATTCTGCCGCAATTGGGGGTGCGAGGAAAAGGCTCAGAATTCCGAGCCCACCCGCTGGCGGTGATGCAGGGCAGTCTGGAGCGACTGCTGATGCTGACATCTGGTCCGGACTGAAGGACCTGACAACGATTACGGACATGTCGTCTACTGTCACTGCATATGATTCTCTCCCCATTGAAAGAATGGTGGAGGATTATATGAGTGACCGCATCCAAGTAGGCACGTCAGACAGTCCGTACTTATACTGGCAGGAAAAAGAGGCAATTTGGAGGCCCTTGCACAAACTGACTTTATTCTACCTAAGTTGCCCTCCCACAAGTGTGTACTCCGAAAGAGTGTTTAGTGCCGCCGCTCACCTTGTCAGCAATCGGCGTACGAGGTTACTTCCAGAAAATGTGGAGAACATGATGTTCATTAAAATGAATTATAATCAATTCCTCCGTGGAGACATTGACCAGCAGCAATTGCCTCCACAAAGTACACAGGGAGCTGAGATGGTGGATTCCAGTGGGGACGAATTGATAATCTGTGAGGAGGGGGATGTACACGGTGATATATCGGAGGATGATGATGAGGTGGACATCTTGCCTCTGTAGAGCCAGTTTGTGCAAGGAGAGATTAATTGCTTCTTTTTTGGTGGGGGTCCAAACCAACCCGTCATTTCAGTCACAGTCGTGTGGCAGACCCTGTCACTGAAATGATGGGTTGGTTAAAGTGTGCATGTCCTGTTTATACAACATAAGGGTGGGTGGGAGGGCCCAAGGACAATTCCATCTTGCACCTCTTTTTTCTTTAATTTTTCTTTGCGTCATGTGCTGCTTGGGGAGTATTTTTTTGAAGGGCCATCCTGCGTGACACTGCAGTGCCACTCCTAGATGGGCCAGGTGTTTGTGTCGGCCACTAGGGTCGCTTATCTTACTCACACAGCTACCTCATTGCGCCTCTTTTTTTCTTTGCGTCATGTGCTGTTTGGGGAGTGTTTTTTGGAAGGGCCATCCTGCGTGACACTGCAGTGCCACTCCTAGATGGGCCAGGTGTTTGTGTCGGCCACTAGGGTCGCTTAGCTTACTCACACAGCTACCTCATTGCGCCTCTTTTTTTCTTTGCGTCATGTGCTGTTTGGGGAGTGTTTTTTGGAAGGGCCATCCTGCGTGACACTGCAGTGCCACTCCTAGATGGGCCAGGTGTCTGTGTCGGCCACTAGGGTCGCTTATCTTACTCACACAGCTACCTCATTGCGCCTCTTTTTTTCTTTGCGTCATGTGCTGTTTGGGGAGTGTTTTTTGGAAGGGCCATCCTGCGTGACACTGCAGTGCCACTCCTAGATGGGCCAGGTGTTTGTGTCGGCCACTAGGGTCGCTTATCTTACTCACACAGCTACCTCATTGCGCCTCTTTTTTTCTTTGCGTCATGTGCTATTTGGGGAGTGTTTTTTGGAAGGGCCATCCTGCGTGACACTGCAGTGCCACTCCTAGATGGGCCAGGTGTTTGTGTCGGCCACTAGGGTCGCTTATCTTACTCACACAGCTACCTCATTGCGCCTCTTTTTTTCTTTGCGTCATGTGCTGTTTGGGGAGTGTTTTTTGGAAGGGCCATCCTGCGTGACACTGCAGTGCCACTCCTAGATGGGCCAGGTGTTTGTGTCGGCCACTAGGGTCGCTTAGCTTAGTCATCCAGTGACCTCGGTGCAAATTTTAGGACTAAAAATAATATTGTGAGGTGTGAGGTGTTCAGAATAGACTGAAAATGAGTGGAAATTATGGTTTTTGAGGTTAATAATACTTTGGGATCAAAATGACCCCCAAATTCTATGATTTAAGCTGTTTTTTAGTGTTTTTTGAAAAAAACACCCGAATCCAAAACACACCCGAATCCGACAAAAAAAAATCGGTGAGGTTTTGCCAAAACGCGGTCGAACCCAAAACACGGCCGCGGAACCGAACCCAAAACCAAAACACAAAACCCGAAAAATTTCAAGTGCACACCTCTAACACACACACACACACACACACACACACACACACACACACACACACACACACACACACACACACACACACACACACACACTGCTGATGGGAGGGGCATGGAGACACACACTGCTGATGGGGGGAGGGGGGCATGGAGACACACACGCACACTGCAGATGGGGGAGGGGGACATGGAGACACATACACTGCTGATTGGGGGGCATAGAGACACACTGCTGGTGGGGAGGGGGCATGGAGACACACTGCTGGTGGGGAGGGGGCATGGAGACACACACTGCTGATGGGGGGAGGGGGGCATGGAGACACACACGCACACTGCTGATGGGGGAGGGGGACATGGAGACACACACACTGCTGATAGGGGGGCATGGAGACACACTGCTGGTGGGGAGGGGGCATGGAGACACACTGCTGGTGGGGAGGGGGCATGGAGACACACACTGCTGATGGGGGGGCATGGAGACACACACATGCACACTGCTGATGGGGGGTCATGGAGACACACACTGCTGATGGGGGGAGGGGGACATGGAGATACACATTGCTGATGGGGTAGGGGGACATCGAGATACACACTGCTGATGGAGGGAGGGGGACATGGAGACACACACACACTGCTGATGGGGGGCATGGAGACACTCAGGGACGGACACACACACACACACACACACACACACACACACAGAGGTGCCTTCACCTTTGATAACTTGTAGCCTCCAGGCAGCTCCTCCATACTCTTCCACGCTGCCAGCCAGGGCTCAGGAGAAGAGCAGCAGAGCTGTAGAAGATGCCGATGTAGCCCCACCCCCTAATCGGGTTAGATGAGCATGTGCTGGGCTCCACCAATCTGGGCTCAGCACATGCTCCTCTGACCCCCACTGTGAGCAGGTTACTTTCTGCTGCTGCTGCTGCTCCTCGTTATCACACAACAGGCACCCGGCAGCAGCAGCAGCACATTAATGGAGGCAGGGGCGGGCGAGCAGGTACGTTGCCCTGGCCAGCGGCGCCCCCTTCTGCTGGGCCTGCCACGGCGCCCAGGGCACGTGCCCTGCTTGACCCCCCTTAGTTACACCACATAATATTTGTAAAGCGCAACGGAATATGCTGCGCTATATAAGAAACTGTTAATAAATAAATAATACATAAATAATAATATATAATATGTATGTCATTATCTCAGTAGGAGACCTAAAAATGTGGGATTTAGAATTTTGGATAAGGGATACTCAACCTGTATTACCAGGGCAATTCAAAATATTTCGAATGAGCTTAAGGGTTGGGAGCATTTAACCCTCTCATATCTGGCTAGAGCAAATTTAATTAAAATTATCAAAATTCCCAGAGTAAACTGGGATTTGGGCTTGAGGAAAAGAGATCCTATTCCTATTTTGATGGGGATTCGGTATGTAATACCTGCAGACAGGATGCCGGCTGTCAGTATCCCGACAGCGGCATCCTGTATGACAGAATACCAGCTGCGAGGCAGCGGGTCCCCTCGCGGGCTCATTGCGCTTGCCACGCATAGGTTCTTCTCCCACTCGATTGGTGGCGTGGATCCACCAATCGAGTGGAAGTTACAGGTGGGTGCCGGTATTCCTACTGCTGGTAAAATGTCGGCTGATATTGAAATATTAGATCAAAAAAACCTCCCCCTCATTGGCTGAATTTAAACATGTGATACTGCGCACTCTGCACTTTGAGCAACAAGCCACTCTACCTGATACTGAAAATAAACGATTCTATAAAAAATGGGGTATTTATATTGAGAGTTTGGAGGCAGTTACTCAGTCACATCACTTAATACCTTGTAGATTCCAAGTCGTGTTTATTCCACTTTCCACCACTTATACCCTTCTATGATGTTTATTTTTTTTGTTTTATTTTTTCTTGTGTTGTTTTTATACATTTTTTTCATTCAAACGTTTGTGACCTTATTCTCATCTGTGAACATTTTTGTGCTGTCTCATGCTTGTGTAAAGCTGTCTTGGGGATTTTCTGCATTGATTCACATATGTGCTTTATGTTTCTTTACCACTCTGAAATTAATAAAATCATCTTTTAAAAAAAATAAAATAAACTTGTTCCAACTTAAGAGTGCAACTAATACTAGATGGACCATGGGTTAATCAAAACAGTGAGGGTAGGTTAAAGTGAAATAACCATGACCTCACTGATGCTGAGAAATACTTTTCTGTGTTAAATATAATGCTGATTACATAGGTGGTCATTCCGAGTTGTTCGCTCGTTGCCGATTTTCGCTACGCTGCAATTTGTTGCTAACTGCGCATGCGCATGGTACGCAGAGCGCATGCGCTAAGTTATTTAACACAAAACTTAGTAGATTTGCTGGTGTTCGTGTGGCGCTTTTCAGTCGCAGTGCTGATCGGTGAATGATTGAAAGGAAAGGGGCGTTTCTGGGTGGTAACTGAGCGTTTTCCGGGAGTGTGCTAAAAAACACAGGCGTGTCAGGGAAAAACGCGGGAGTGTCTGGAGAAACGGGGGAGTGGCTGGCCGAACGCAGGGCGTGTTTGTGACGTCAAACCAGGAACTAAACGGACTGAGCTGATCGCAATCTAGGAGTAGGTCTGGAGCTACTCAGAAACTGCAAGAAAATATTTAGTAGCAATTCTGCTAATCTTTCGTTCGCTATTCTGCTAATCTAAGATACACTCCCAGAGGGCGGCGGCTTAGCGTTTGCAATGCTGCTAAAAGCAGCTAGCGAGCGAACAACTCGGAATGAGGGCCATAGTCTGTTACCATGGTGGTCATTCCGAGTTGATCGCTAGCTGCTTTCGTTCGCAGCGCAGCGATCAGGCAAAAAAACTGTATTTCTGCACATGCGTATGCGGCGCAATGCGCACGCGTGACGTACTTTCACAACAGCCGTTGCAGTTTCACACAAGGTCTAGCGACGCTTTTCAATCGCACTGCTGGCCGCAGAGTGATTGACAGGAAGTGGGTGTTTCTGGGAAGTAACTGACCGTTTTCGGGGAGTGTGCGTAAAAACGTAGGCGTGTCAGTTAAAAACGCAGGAGTGGCTGGGGAAACGTAGGCGTGGCTGGGCGAACGCAGGGCGTGTTCGTGACGTCAAAACAGGAACTAAATCGTCTGCAGTGATCGCAAGCTAGGAGTAGGTCTGGAGCTACTCTGAAGCTGCACAAAATAATTTTGTAGCCGCTGTGCGATACTTTTGTTCGCACTTCTGCTAAGCTAAAATACACTCCCAGAGGGCGGCGGCTTAGCGTTTGCACGGCTGCTAAAAGCAGCTAGCGAGCGAATAACTCGGAATGAGGGCCCATATCCTACTAATTACCATGGCAAATTGTTTTAGCATGGGCATATTCTACTAACAGGACTACATATATGCCTGATTAATTTGTGAATATGTTAGGGAGCGTCACACATCAAATATGGAAGATGATATTTTGGTGAATCATGAATGTGCCCATAACTGTTACATAGCTCAATGACATCTGACCAAAAGGAAGACATGTTAGAGCAATTCCACCATAAGGCTTTAAATGTGCCTACTTGGCCAAAGTGTCTGCGCCATTGGTTGGATGTGGTTGAACAAAAGATGTGCATTATGGATGGGATCAAAAACCAATGGAAAAACATTTTATGAGTGTTCCCTTTGATGCAAATGTAGCAGATGCAACAAGCTAAATCCAGCTCGCCAAATTATGGCTCCACTTGATGCTGCTTTGATTAGCCAACTCAAACAGCATCAAGACAGTCTGATGATGGCCTAGGTGGAGAAGATCTCCTGAAAATTAAAGAAGAAAGTAGATGCCGCTATAGTGAATAGACCTGGCGGGAAGAAGATAGAAGACAATGAGAGATGGAAGAAGGGAAAAGACGCCAGACAGAAGCAAGAAAGTGAAGCCTGTAGACTACTGGACACCTATGTCTTAGCAACAATGGGGCTTTTGCAAAAGAGCTTATACTGGCCCCCATGCTGTTCAAGTTACTTCACGTAGAAGCCCTTAGTCAGCGGAAGTCATTGCCCAGAGTCAAGAAAGGATCCAATACTTGGCAAATTGAGGAGCAGTATTGACCCCTACGAGGAAGGCCCAGGTTTGCCAAGGTCAGATAGATTGGGCAAAGCCTCAGTTGGGCACCAACCTGAGCCACTTGCAAGCACTAATCCTGAGCCACTCGAAGGCACTAGGCCCCCAGCTACAGGCACTAGACTTGAGCCATCTGTGGGCAAAAGGCCCTAAATATACAAATCAGCACCCATTATCTGATCACTAGGCCCAAGGCCACCAGAGGACTTTAGACCTAAGTATAGGTATTTGCCCCCCGTATATGTGGCACCAGCTGTGGCCTTGTAATTCCTGGCATTAGGCCCATGAGCAATATGGGTTTGAAGGGGCTGACTGGTTCCCATACCAAATCGCTGTATTGTCCCAAACAAGCACAATAATTTGACAACTTATTGTTCAGTGTGTGTCGAGGTGGTACACTGAACACTCTTTGCCCCCATTAAAGGTAAGCTATGGGTATAATAACTAGTGGGGGTAAATTTATTGTGTTTTTATTGTTGTACTGCCACTGTGGGTTATATATTGCTAGGAGGTTAGTAGTGCCAGGTTAGATACACTACACCCTGTCTGTGAGTTGTTACGACAGTGCCAGTTGTTGTAGGGATTTTTGTATGCTATTCAGTAGATAAGTGGGTGGGATACCTTAGAAGCATAGTGACAGGAGCTATAGGTCATGTGGGAGGGGTTGTATGTTGTCATCCTAGAGACCAGTGAAGAACGCAGTGAAGATAAGGTGACAAGGTTATCACAGTGAGCGCAATCCTTGTTTGTCTGTGGTGCAACCCCTTTAACTTCAATGGGAGATTCCAATCAGTTGCATACTGGACCTTGGCACCGGAGTGTAGGTAGGTATGAGGCTAGAAGTGACAATGATGACCTTCTTCTGATCCCAGTGGAGGTCATCCAGACTCCTTCCCTTGCAGGGTTCAGAGATCAGGATTTTCCTTGTCTTCATCATGAAGCTGTGTCCAACCTGTGTTCCAGGACAGTCACCACATTGGCTGCCTGAAAGTTAATCTGGAGAAGTCAGGCAATACCTATACAGCAGCAGGCTTGTGCTACCACTCAATCACCTTGCACACAGACATAGATGGAGCTCCCAGTCAGATTGTGTCTAACTTTGGCACATTCAAAAAGATATAGGATTACCCCCATCTCCTACTCCCATATGATTTCATGAACCCCTCATTCTGGACAGATATAATAGTGAGTGCAAGCTAGAGGAGGCAACAGACATAGAATGAAGGGGAGACATTGGTAAATGTATCCATTTGACAGCTGAAAGCATAAGCACAGCACTGAGAAGTCAGGGAAGGAGTGCAGCAGAGCAATGCTGGAGAAAAGACATATATTTCTATTAATCCAGGACTCCAAATCCAACAGAGGCTTACCCAGAGGGAAGCTTGGGGTCTTCCATATTGAGATGAGCTTTAGGGGTATATTTACAAAAGTGGGATTTTTATGAACTGGAGATGTTGCCCATAGCAACCACTCAGATTCTAGCTATTATCTTCCATAAATATATCCCTTAGTGGGCATGAGAGCAGATCACTCCAAGAGTAGGGTATATTTATTAAAGCTTGTTGAGAGATAAAATTTCAACCAGATGTCATTTTTCAAACACAGACTACTGTAAAATGACAGAAGCTGATTGGTTGGTACCTTAACTCTCTCTACCTTATCTCTCAAATCTTTGATATGTCTCCCCTCCAGACAGAGCAACAAAATACTATTACAGTCAGAAACATATTGCTAGTAGGTGGAAGTGACTACCGAGTATTCCACAGCACTGTGGGTTGGGCCATCAAGAGCAGTGACTGGCCCGGGAACTATTGTAGGAGCATGGTATGTGCTGGAGGGTTCAGTATGAATTACAGGCAGCCTGGATGCCGGCCGTCAGTATAACGATAGCGGTATCCCAGACACCAGTATGCCAGCAGTGGGGCGAGCGCTAGAAAGCCGCTTGCTGGCACAGTGGCTCACTGCACTCGTCACAGTTTATTTTCTCCCTCTAAGGGTGTTGTGGACACCCACAGTGGGAGAATAGCCTGTGTTACCAGTTTTCCGGCGGCGGCATTTCACCGCTAGTCGGGATTCCAGCGGCGGCATCGACAGGCGGGATCATGACTATGACTAGCGGTATTTTAACCGATTCCCGTGCTGGGCTGGGGTGAGAGACTGTTGCTGCTAAGCAGCAGTTGTCTTCTCTCTTTCCCTGTCTGACCTGTGCCCCTGCCAGGCTCCTGCAGCCAGCCCGGGTAGTAGTATTCACTCCAACCCTCTTGGCATCCCTGGCTGGTGGAAAAGAAACTAAAGGGGGATTTTATTGAGCGGCAATTTTTGTATGCAATATTTTATAATGCAGCAATTTAAATGTGTTATTTTAGTACTACTATTTTATTTTTTATGTTTTCAAACAACTTATTTATTGAAGTATGAAAATAAGATTTTACTCACCGGTAAATCTATTTCTCGTAGTCCGTAGTGGATGCTGGGAACTCCGTAAGGACCATGGGGAATAGACGGGCTCCGCAGGAGACTGGGCACTCTAAAAGAAAGATTAGGTACTATCTGGTGTGCACTGGCTCCTCCCACTATGACCCTCCTCCAGACCTCAGTTAGGAAACTGTGCCCGGAAGAGCTGACACAATAAGGAAGGATTTTGAATCCCGGGTAAGACTCATACCAGCCACACCAATCACACCGTACAACTCGTGATACTATACCCAGTTAACAGTATGAAATATAACTGAGCCTCTCAACAGATGGCTCATAACAATAACCCTTAGTTAGGCAATAACTACATACAAGTATTGCAGACAATCCGCACTTGGGATGGGCGCCCAGCATCCACTACGGACTACGAGAAATAGATTTACCGGTGAGTAAAATCTTATTTTCTCTGACGTCCTAGTGGATGCTGGGAACTCCGTAAGGACCATGGGGATTATACCAAAGCTCCCAAACGGGCGGGAGATTGCGGATGACTCTGCAGCACCGAATGAGAGAACTCAAGGTCCTCCTCAGCCAGGGTATCAAATATGTAGAATTTAGCAAACGTGTTTGCCCCTGACCAAGTTGCAGCTCGGCAAAGTTGTAAAGCCGAGACCCCTCGGGCAGCCGCCCAAGATGAGCCCACTTTCCTCATGGAATGGGCTTTTACTGATTTAGGATGTGGCAATCCAGCCGCAGAATGCTCCAGCTGAATTGTGCTACAAATTCAGCGAGCAATAGTCTGCTTAGAAGCAGGAGCACCTATTTTGTTGGGTGCCTACAGGATAAAAAGCGAGTCAGTTTTCCTGACTCCAGCTGTCCTGGAAATATAAATTTTTAAGGCCCTGACTACGTCCAGTAACTTGGAATCTTCCAAGTCCCTAGTAGCCGCAGGCACTACAATAGGTTGGTTCAAGTGAAAAGCTGATACCACCTTAGGGAGAAACTGGGGACGAGTCCTCAATTCTGCCCTATACATATGGAAAATCAGATAAGGGCTTTTACATGACAAAGCCGCCAATTCTGACACACGCCTGGCCGAAGCCAAGGCCAATAACATGACCACTTTCCACGTGAGATATTTCAAATCCACAGTTTTAAGTGGCTCAAACCAATGTGATTTTAAGAAACTCAACACCACGTTGAGATCCCAAGGTGCCACAGAAGGCACAAAAAGGGGGCTGAATATGTAGCACTCCCTTTACAAATGTCTGAACTCCAGGCAGTGAAGCCAGTTCTTTCTGGAAGAAAATCGACAGAGCCGAAATCTGGACCTTAATGGAACCCAAGTTTAGGCCCATAGTCACCCCTGACTGTAGGAAGTGCAGAAAACGACCCAGCTGAAATTCCTCTGTTGGGGCCTTCCTGGCCTCACACCACGCAACATATTTTCGCCAAATACGGTGATAATGGTTTGCGGTTACTTCTTTCCTGGCTTTTATCAGCGTAGGAATTACTTCCTCCGGAATGCCCTTTTCCTTTAGGATCCGGAATTCAACCGCCATGCCGTCAAACGCAGCCGCGGTAAGTCTTGGAACAGACAGGGCCCCTGCTGTAGCAGATCCTGTCTGAGCGGTAGAGGCCATGGGTCCTCTGATATTATTTCTTGAAGTTCTGGGTACCAAGCTCTTCTTGGCCCATCCGGAACCACGAGTATCGTTCTTACTCCTCGTTTTCTTATTATTCTCAGTACCTTTGGTATGAGAGGCAGAGGAGGGAATACATAAACCGACTGGTACACCCACTGTGTCACTAGAGCGTCCACAGCTATTGTCTGAGGGTCCCTTGACCTGGCGCAATATCTAGTTTTTTGTTTAGGTGGGACGCCATCATGTCCACCTGTGGCCTTTCCCAACGGTTTACCAACAGTTGGAAGACTTCTGGATGAAGTCCCCACTCTCCCGGGTGTAGGTCGTGTCTGCTGAGGAAGTCTGCTTCCCAGTTGTCCACTCCCGGAATGAACACTGCTGACAGTGCTAAGACGTGATTTTCCGCCCATCGGAGAATCCTTGTGGCTTCTGCCATCGCCATCCTGCTTCTTGTGCCGCCCTGTCGGTTTACATGGGCGACTGCCGTGATGTTGTCTGATTGGATCAGTACCGGCTGGTTTTGAAGCAGAGGCCTTGCCAGACTTAGGGCATTGTAAATGGCCCTCAGTTCCAGAATATTTATGTGTAGGGACGACTCCTGACTTGACCAAAGTCCTTGGAAATTTCTTCCCTGTGTGACTGCCCCCCAGCCTCGAAGGCTGGCATCCGTGGTTACCAGGACCCAGTCCTGTATGCCGAATCTGCGGCCCTCTTGAAGATGAGCACTCTGCAGCCACCACAGTAGAGATACCCTGGTCATTGGAGACAGGGTTATCAGCCGATGCATCTGAAGATGCGATTCCGACCACTTGTCCAAGAGGTCCCACTGAAAGGTTCTTGCATGGAACCTGCTGAATGGAATTTTGCTTCGTAAGAAGCTACCATTTTTCCCAGGACTCGTGTGCAGTGATGCACCGATACCTGTTTTGGTTTCAGGAGGTCTCTGACTAGAGATGACAGCTCCTTGGCTTTCTCCTGCGGGAGAAACACTTTTTTCTGTACTGTGTCCAGAACCATCCCCAGGAACAGTAGGCGTATGGTAGGAACCAGCTGTGACTTTGGAATGTATAGAATCCATCTGTGCTGTTGTAGCACTTCCCGAGATAGTGCTACTCCGACCAACAACTGCTCCTTGGACCTCGCCTTTATAAGGAGATCGTCCAAGTACGGGATAATTAAAAACTCCCTTTTTTCGAAGGAGTATCATCATTTCTGCCATTACCTTGGTAAAGACCCTCGGTGCCGTGGACAGTCCAAACGGCAGTGTTTGGAATTGGTAATGGCAATCCTGTACCACAAATCTGAGGTACTCCTGGTGAGGATGGTAAATGGGGACATGTAGGTAAGCATCCTTGATGTCCAGGGATACCATGTAATCCCCCTCCTCCAGGCTTGCAATAACCGCCCTGAGCGATTCCATCTTGAACTTGAATTTTTTTATGTATGTGTTCAAGGACTTCAAATTTAAAATGGGTCTCACCGAACCGTCCGGTTTCGGTACCACAAACAGTGTGGAATAGTAACCCCGTCCTTGTTGAAGTAGGGGCACCTTGACTATCACCTGCTGGGAATACAGCTTGTGAATTGCCTCTAGCACAGCCTCCCTGCCTGAGGGAGTTGTCAGCAAGGCAGATTTGAGGAAACGGCGGGGGGGGAGACGCCTCGAATTCCAGCTTGTACCCCTGAGATGCTACTTGAAGGATCCAGGGATCCACCTGTGAGCGAGCCCACTGATCGCTGAAATTTTTGAGACGGCCCCCCACCGTACCTGGCTACGCCTGTGGAGCCCCCGCGTCATGCGGTGGACTCAGAGGAAGCGGGGGAAGAATTTTGATTCTGGGAACTGGCTGACTGGTGCAGCTTTTTCCCTCTTCCCTCGTCTCTGTGCAGAAAGGAAGCGCCTTTGACCCGCTTGATTTTCTGAAGCCGAAAGGACTGTACCTGATAATACAGTGCTTTCTTAGGCTGTGAGGAAACCTGAGGTAAAAAAATTTCTTCCCAGCTGTTGCTGTGGATACGAGGTCCCAGAGACCATCCCCAAACAATTCCTCACCCTTATAAGGCTCTATGTGCCTTTTAAAGTCAGCATCACCTGTCCAGTGTCGGGTCTCTAATACCCTCCTGACAGAATGGACATTGCATTAATTCTGGATGCCAGCCGGCAAAATATCCCTCTGTGCATCCCTCATATATAAGACGACGTCTTATGTTCGCAAAATAGTATCCCTGTTTGACAGGGTTACAGACCACGCTGCAGCAGCACTATCTGCAGGTCTCAGTCTAGTACCTGAGTGTGTAAATACAGACTTCAGGATAGCCTCCTGCTTTTTATCAGCAGGTACCTTCAAAGTGGCCTTATCCTTAGACGGCAGTGCCACCTTTTTTGACAAACGTGTGAGCGCCTTATCCACCCTAGGGGATATCTCCCAGCGTAACTTATCCTCTGGCGGGAAAGGGTACGCCATCAGTAACTTTTTAGAAATTACCAGTTTCTTATCGGGGGAACCCACGCTTTTTCACACTTCATTCACTCATTTGATGGGGGAACAAAACACTGCCTGCTTTTTCTCCCCAAACATAAAACCCTTTTTTAGTGGTACTTGGGTTAATGTCAGAAATGTGTAACACATTTTTTATTGCCGGGATCATGTAACGGATGTTCCTAGTGGATTGTGTATATGTCTCAATCTCGTCGACACTGGAGTCAGACTCCGTGTCGACATCTGTGTCTGCCATCTGAGGGAGCGGGCGTTTTTGAGCCCCTGATGGCCTTTGAGACGCCTGGGCAGGCGCGGGCTGAGAAGCCGGCTGTCCCATAGCTGTTACGTCATCCAGCCTTTTATGAAAGGAGTTGACACTGTCTGTTTATACCTTCCACCTATCCATCCACTCTGGTGTCGGCCCCACAGTGGGCGACATCACATTTATCGGCATCTGCTCTGCCATCACATAAGCCTCCTCATCAAACGTGTCGACACAGCCGTACCGACACACCGCACACACACAGGGAATGCTCTGACTGAGGACAGGACCCCACACAGCCCTTTGGGGAGACAGAGAGAGAGTATGCCAGCACACACCAGAGCGCTATATAATTTAGGGATTAACACTATATTGAGTGAATTTTTCCCAATAGCTGCTTGTATATACAATATTGCGCCTAAATTTTGTGCCCCCCCTCTCTTTTTAACCCTTTGAACCTGCAAACTACAGGGGAGAGCCTGGGGAGCTGTCTTCCAGCTGCACTGTGAAGAGAAAATGGCGCCAGTGTGCTGAGGGAGATAGCTCCGCCCCTTTTTCGCTGACTTTTCTCCCGCTTTTTTATGGATTCTGGCAGGGGTATTTATCACATATATAGCCTCTGGGGCTATATATTGTGATATATTTGCCAGCCAAGGTGTTTTTATTGCTGCTCAGGGCGCCCCCCCCCCCCCAACGCCCTGCACCCTCAGTGACCGGAGTGTGAAGTGTGCATGAGGAGCAATGGCGCACAGCTGCAGTGCTGTGCGCTACCTTGGTGAAGACTGATGTCTTCTGCCGCCGATTTTCCAGACCTCTTCTTGCTTCTGGCTCTGTAAGGGGGACGGCGGCGCGGCTCCGGGAACGAACACCAAGGCCAGTTCCATGCGGTCGATCCCTCTGGAGCTAATGGTGTCCAGTAGCCTAAGAAGCCCAAGCTAGCTGCAAGCAGGTAGGTTCGCTTCTTCTCCCCTTAGTCCCTCGATGCAGTGAGCCTGTTGCCAGCAGGTCTCACTGTAAAATAAAAAACCTAAAATAAACTTTCTTTCTAGGAGCTCAGGAGAGCCCCTAGTGTGCATCCAGCTCGGCCGGGCACAGAAATCTAACTGAGGTCTGGAGGAGGGTCATAGTGGGAGGAGCCAGTGCACACCAGATAGTACCTAATCTTTCTTTTAGAGTGCCCAGTCTCCTGCGGAGCCCGTCTATTCCCCATGGTCCTTACGGAGTTCCCAGCATCCACTAGGACGTCAGAGAAAATATATGCAATGTACTAGAAGAACATTGTTATATACATACAATAAATTACTGAATATACACAAAATACAGTGTGACACTTCTCGTCAGTTTCAAGTCAGTGACAATAAGAACAATGATATATTGTAAGACATTACTAAAGTACAAGATATAAATATTCAGTCTAAGTAAAGTAGAATGCGTGACACTCGTTACCCATATCAGAATAAAGTTTGTGTAAACAATTTGTTTATAGAGCAATGGGGGGTCACCAGGGGCGAACGCAGGATTTAGTGAGGAGGGTTCCGTGTGGGTGTATGTGTGTATATGCATGGGTGTATGTATGTATGTATGTATGTATGTATGTATGTATGTATGTATGTGTGCATGTACCCAGCAGCAGGACCCCTACCTCCGCCTTTGTGCAAAGAGGAACAGGAGGAGCACTGCCAGAGCCCTGCAAAATGACCTCCAGCAAGCCACAAATGTGCATGTGTCTACTTAAACGATCAGAAACAGACTCCATGAGGGTGGTATGAGGGCCCGACGTCCACAGGTGGGGGTTGTGCTTACAGCCCAACACTGTGCAGGACGTTTGGCATTTGCCAGAGAACACCAAGCTTGGCAAATTCGCCATTGGCGCCCTGTGCTCTTCACAGATGAAAGCAGGTTCTCACTGAGCACATGTGACAGACGTGACAGAGTCTGGAGACGCCAAGGAGAACGTTCTGCTGCCTGCAACATCCTCCAGCATGACCAGTTTGGCAGTGGGTCAGTAATGGTGTGGGGTGGCATTTCTTTGGGGGGACGCACAGCCCTCCATGTGCTCGCCAGAGGTAGCCTGACTGCCATTAGGTACCGAGATGAGATCCTCAGACCCCTTGGGAGACCATATGCTGGTGCGGTTGGCCCTGGGTTCCTCCTAATGCAAGACAATGCTAGACCTCATGTGGCTGGAGTGTGTCAGCAGTTCCTGCAAGACGAAGGCATTGATGCAATGGACTGGCCCTCCCGTTCCCCAGACCTGAATCCAATTGAGCACATCTAGGACATCATGTCTCGCTCCATCCACCAACGCCATGTTGCACCACAGACTGTCTAGGAGTTGGCGGATGCTTTAGTCCAGGTCTGGGAGGAGATCCCTCAGGAGACCATCTGCCACCTCATCAGGAGTATGCCCAGGCGTTGTAGGGAGGTCATACAGGCACGTGGAGGCCACACACACTACTGAGCCTCATTTTGACTTGTTTTAAGGACATTACATCAAAGTTGGATCAGCCTGTAGTGTGTTTTTCCACTTTAATTTTGAGTGTGACTCCAAATCCAGACCTCCATGGGTTAATATGACAAAGAGTAGGCACTCACTGTTGATGTTGCTCAATACCAAGGTGCCCTCCTTATATGTAATAGGTGCAATGGTTCCCTGGGCGGAGACTGGCAAGACCCCCTTCCCCCCCCCCCCTCTGTGCAGTAGAAACCAGGCGGCACTCAGCGGTCTCTGTGAGTAAATTAATGTATTAAAGTACAAAAGGAATAGTGTACCGACGTTTCAGCGCCACACAAGGCGTTTTTTTTCAAGCCTACAGTAAAGCACCTTGAAAAAAATGTTCTGCACGGCATTGAAACGTCGGTACACTATGCCTTTTGTACTTTAATACATGAATTTACTCACAAAGACTACTAAGTGCCGCCTGGTTTCTACTGCACAGAGGGGGGCATGCCAGTCTCCACCCAGGGAATCATTGCACCATATACACACAGACACACACACACACACACACACACACACACACACACATATACACAAACACACATACATACATACATACATACATACATACACAAGCACATACACACACAATCACATACACACATACATAAATTACTACAAATACAAACATACACACAGTTACAGTATGTGCATACCGACAGAAGATTCAGCTCATCAGGGGTGGTTTCCAGGTACTTGGAAACCCCCCCTTGCGTGCGCCACTGGTCACCATCCAATATTCTCAACACATACCAAGAGGTCAGATGCCAGCTGTTATTAATCCCCATACGTATTGGAAATGATAATGTTGCAATACAACTCTCGCAAACTTCAAAGAATGGATCCACACGTTTTTCTTTTTCAAACGTGGGGCGTGATGTAGACGTTCGAAAAGTTTTTTTAAAGGGGCAATCACTTACAAGGCATGGTTTTGTTCGGCCGTTATCCCACATGGCCGCCGAACTCGGGCGGCAATACATCCTGCCTACTGTCTCCACCCAATCCATTCATATTGTGAGGTTTTTCTTTATATAAAGCAAATACCGGAGGGCTAGGATGTATCCAATTTTGCAAGATTTGCCGGTCACCATACCGACGCCGGGATCCTGAAGTTTAGGTTGCCGGCGGGGTGGTGGGCGGGTGCTAGACGAGCACAACGAAGCCTCTGGTGGGCTCAGTGGCTCACTGCGCTCACCACAAGTTATATTCGCACTCTATGGGTGTCGTGGACATCCACGAGTGAGAATAGTACCTGTCAGTTGGTGTGCTGACTGTTGGGATTTCACCTGTGCATGATTCCGGGGATGTAATAGTGACCTACGGTCTCCCAACTGCCGGTCACATAACCGCATCCCAGTTTTTTTAGCTGCGGAACTGATACCTAATAGCAGCATCTAATGCATTGGGACTTTGTGGGGAACCCAAATATAGTCAACTCTGGTGACAAAGGAATGTAATTAATTAATGTAGTCTCTGCATCTCGTTTGACTCTTGTCCGAAAAACCATGATTATTGGCCAGTCCCACAGGGAGTGGTACAGTGCAAATCCTCGATGGCATTTAGGACATCTATCCAAGGAAATTGAGCCCAATTTTCTATTAGGAGAAAGATAAGTTCTATGTATTATGTTCTAAAACAATTCCTGATACATACTTGAAGTTAGGAGCTTGCCAGAAGAGTTGAGTAAGCTGGAAAATGAACCAACCACTGTCCCATTCTGATTGTGAAGCAGTATGGTCAACAGGAATTTCCAAATATACATAATGATAAAATATAGCTTTTTTTGTGAGAAAGCCCACATTGAATTAAGTTGTCTAAAGGATTATCCCAGTCTGGGCCTATAAATTCTCTAATCACGGTAGATATATAATGTTGTGCTGGTAGGAATGCTACTGGATAAGCTTGAAGAATTTCAAATTTGGCCACTGCTTCTGAATATGAACAAGGCCTTTTGTCTTCCAAGTGGACATGGTTTCCTATTGAATCGATCCCTCCTACCCTCCATATAGTGAAAGGGCGGGGTACCATGCCCCTCTGGATATTTGTTTTTTTTACAGAAGGGAAGATGCAGGGAATAGTGAGCATTAAAACCATGTCTGCTTCTCAAAATGTATAATACTCGAGGATTCCAAAGAGGAAGATTATCTTGAATTTTAAGAGAGATATCAAGATCTTGAATATGAAGAAAGCTATAGGTACCTAAATTACAGAGAATTGAGATTAAAGTAACGTGTTTGCGTACACATTCGTGCCATGAATCCAGTCAATTAAATACTATAAAATGGGCTACATGACTGTAATGCACAACATCAGGGAAATTCATTCCACCGCTTGATCTAGTGTGGCACAATTTAAGTAAGCTAACACAAGATCTTTACCTGTGCCAAATAAAGGATGAAAATTGAGCATTGATCTGCTTTGCATCTTTGGGTGAGTAAAGAGATGTCTGGCAGCATGTAGGGGGTGTAGCAGGTGTTGAGTCTGGCAGCAGGGAGGGTGGGTGTAGCAGGTGTGGTATTTGACAGTAAGGGGGTACGTATGGCAGGTGTGGAGTCTGGCATCAGGGGGCTGAGTGTGGCAGCTGGGCAGGCAAGTGTGGTAGGCATTGAATCTGGCAGAAAGGAGGGTGAGTGTAGCATGTCTGGAGTCTGGCAACAGGGAGGGTGGGTGTAGCAGGTGTGGAATCTGACAGTAAGGGGGCAAGTGTGGCAGGTGTGGAGTCTGGCAACAGGGAGGGTGGGTTGTAGCAGGTGTGGGATCTGACAGTAAGAGGGTAAGTGTGGCAGGTGTGGAGTCTGGCAGCACGGGGCTGAGTGTGGCAGCTGGGCAGGTGAGTGTGGTAGGCATTGAATCTGACAGAAGGGAGGGTGAGTGTAGCAGGTGCGGTGTTAGGGAGGATGTGTGGCAGATGTGGAGTCTGGCAGCAGTGGGGCCAAGCGTGCCAGGTGGAGAGTATTTCAAGAAGCAGAGAGAGAGAGAGTGTGGCAAGTTGGGAGTCTGGCAGCAGAGAGGACAAGTTTAGCAGGTGTGGAATCTGGCTGCAGGGAAGGGGTTTGTGGCAGTGGCAGGTGTAGAGTATGGCAGCTGGGTGGGTGAGTGTGGTTGGCATGGAATCTGACAGCAGGGAGGGTGTGTGGCAGGTGTAGAGTCTGGCAGCAGGGCAGGCAAGTGGATTTGGCATGGAATCTGGCAGCAGGGAGGGGGAGCATAGCAATTGTGGAGTCTGGCAGCAAGGAGAGGGTGGTGAATGATGGGAAGTCTGGCAATGGAGGGCATTTGTGGCAGGTGTGGTTTTGAGAAACAGACAGAGTAAGTGTGGCAGGTGAAGAGTCTGGCGGCAGAGATGGTGAGTGTGTCAGGTTGGGTGTCTGGCAGCATGGTAGGTGTAAGTTTGGACGTTGGGGGCATCAAGAAGCAGAGATGGTGGGTGTGACTGGTGGGGATGTGTGGCAGGTGGGGTGTTTAGCAGTAGGTATGGATTGTGTAGTAGGTGAGGTGTCTGGCAGTAGGTAGGGATTGTTTGGCAGGTGGGTGCCTGGAAGTAGGTAGGGATTGTGTGGCAGGTGGGGTGTATGGAAGTAGGTAGGGATTGTGTGGCAGGTGGGGTGTATGGAAGTAGCTAGGGATTGTGTGGCGGGGGGGGGGGGGTGTCTGGCAGTAGGTAGGGATTGTGTGGCAGGTGGTGTGTCTGGCAGTAGGTAGGGATTGTGTGGCAGGTGGGGTGTATGGAAGTAGGTAGGGATTGTGTGGCAGGTGGTGTGTCTGGCAGTAGGTAGGGATTGAATGGCAGGTGGGGTGTATGGAAGTAGGTAGGGATTGTGTGGCAGGTGGGGTGTCTGGCAGTAGGTAGGGATTGAATGGCAGGTGGGGTGTATGGAAGTAGGTAGGGATTGTGTGGCAGGTGGGGTGTATGGAAGTAGGTAGGGATTGTGTGGCAGGTGGGGTGCCTGGCTGTAAGTATGACTTGTGTGGCAGGTGGTGTGTTTAGCAGTAGGTATGGATTGTTTGGCAGGTGGTGTGTCTGGCAGTAGGTAGGGATTGTGTGGCAGGTGGGGTGTATGGAAGTAGGTAGGGATTGTGTGGCAGGTGGGGTGTATGGAAGTAGGTAGGAATTGTGTGGCAGGTGGGGTGTATGGAAGTAGGTAGGGATTGTGTGGCAGGTGGGGTGTATGGAAGTAGGTAGGAATTGTGTGGCAGGTGGGGTGCCTGGCAGTAGGTAGGGATTGTGTGGAAGGTGGGGTGTATGGAAGTAGGTAGGGATTGCGTGGCAGATGGTGTGTCTGGCAGTAGGTAGGGATTGTGTGGCAGGTGGTGTGTCTGGCAGTAGGTAGGGATTGTGTGGCAGGTGGTGTGTCTGGCAGTAGGTAGGGATTGTGTGGCAGGTGGTGTGTCTGGCAGTAGGTAGGGATTGTGTGGCAGGTGGTGTGTCTGGCAGTAGGTAGGGATTGTGTGGCAGATGGTGTGTCTGGCAGTAGGTAGGGATTGTGTGGCAGGTGCGGTGTATGGAAGTACTGTATGTCGGGATTGTGTGGCAGGTGGTGTGTCTGGCAGTAGGTAGGGATTGTGTGGCAAGTGTGGTGTCTGGCAGTAGGTAGGGATTGTGTGGCAGGTGGTGTGTCTGGCAGTAGGTAGGGATTGTGTGGCAAGTGTGGTGTCTGGCAGTAGGTAGGGATTGTGTGGCAGGTGGTGTGTCTGGCAGTAGGTAGGGATTGTGTGGCAAGTGTGGTGTCTGGCAGTAGGTAGGGATTGTGTGGCAGGTGGTGTGTCTGGCAGTAGGTAGGGATTGTGTGGCAAGTGTGGTGTCTGGCAGTAGGTAGGGATTGTGTGGCAGGTGGTGTGTCTGGCAGTAGGTAGGGATTGTGTGGCAAGTGGGGTGTCTGGCAGTAGGTAGGGATTGTGTGGAAAGTGTGGTGTCTGGCAGTAGGTAGGGATTGTGTGGCAGGTGGTGTGTCTGGCAGTAGGTAGGGATTGTGTGGCAAGTGTGGTGTCTGGCAGTAGGTAGGGATTGTGTGGCAGGTGGTGTGTCTGGCAGTAGGTAGGGATTGTGTGGCAGGTGGTGTGTCTGGCAGTAGGTAGGGATTGTGTGGCAGGTGGTGTGTCTGGCAGTAGGTAGGGATTGTGTGGCAGGTGGTGTGTCTGGCAGTAGGTAGGGATTGTTTGGCAGATGGTGTGTCTGGCAGTAGGTAGGGATTGTGTGGCAGGTGGGGTGTATGGAAGTAGGTAGGGATTGTGTGGCAGGTGGTGTGTCTGGCAGTAGGTAGGGATTGTGTGGCAAGTGTGGTGTCTGGCAGTAGGTAGGGATTGCGTGGCAGGTGGTGTGTCTGGCAGTAGGTAGGGATTGTGTGGCAAGTGGGGTGTCTGGCAGTAGGTAGGGATTGTGTGGCAGGTGGTGTGTCTGGCAGTAGGTAGGGATTGTGTGGCAAGTGTGGTGTCTGGCAGTAGGTAGGGATTGTGTGGCAGGTGGTGTGTCTGGCAGTAGGTAGGGATTGTGTGGCAAGTGTGGTGTCTGGCAGTAGGTAGGGATTGTGTGGCAGGTGGTGTGTCTGGCAGTAGGTAGAGATTGTGTGGCAGGTGGTGTGTCTGGCAGTAGGTAGGGATTGTGTGGCAGGTGGTGTGTCTGGCAGTAGGTAGGGATTGTGTGGCAGGTGGTGTGTCTGGCAGTAGGTAGGGATTGTGTGGCAGGTGGTGTGTCTGGCAGTAGGTAGGGATTGTGTGGCAAGTGTGGTGTCTGGCAGTAGGTAGGGATTGTGTGGCAGGTGGTGTGTCTGGCAGTAGGTAGGGATTGTGTGGCAAGTGTGGTGTCTGGCAGTAGGTAGGGATTGTGTGGCAGGTGGTGTGTCTGGCAGTAGGTAGGGATTGTGTGGCAAGTGGGGTGTCTGGCAGTAGGTAGGGATTGTGTGGAAAGTGTGGTGTCTGGCAGTAGGTAGGGATTGTGTGGCAGGTGGTGTGTCTGGCAGTAGGTAGGGATTGTGTGGCAAGTGTGGTGTCTGGCAGTAGGTAGGGATTGTGTGGCAGGTGGTGTGTCTGGCAGTAGGTAGGGATTGTGTGGCAGGTGGTGTGTCTGGCAGTAGGTAGGGATTGTGTGGCAGGTGGTGTGTCTGGCAGTAGGTAGGGATTGTGTGGCAGGTGGTGTGTCTGGCAGTAGGTAGGGATTGTTTGGCAGATGGTGTGTCTGGCAGTAGGTAGGGATTGTGTGGCAGGTGGTGTGTCTGGCAGTAGGTAGGGATTGTTTGGCAGATGGTGTGTCTGGCAGTAGGTAGGGATTGTGTGGCAGGTGGGGTGTATGGAAGTAGGTAGGGATTGTGTGGCAGGTGGTGTGTCTGGCAGTAGGTAGGGATTGTGTGGCAAGTGTGGTGTCTGGCAGTAGGTAGGGATTGCGTGGCAGGTGGTGTGTCTGGCAGTAGGTAGGGATTGTGTGGCAAGTGGGGTGTCTGGCAGTAGGTAGGGATTGTGTGGCAAGTGTGGTGTCTGGCAGTAGGTAGGGATTGTGTGGCAGGTGGTGTGTCTGGCAGTAGGTAGAGATTGTGTGGCAGGTGGTGTGTCTGGCAGTAGGTAGGGATTGTGTGGCAAGTGGTGTGTCTGGCAGTAGGTAGAGATTGTGTGGCAAGTGGGGTGTCTGGCAGTAGGTAGGGATTGTACAGCAGGTACGCTATAGTTATTGGCAGATAGGCCAGTTAACTGCAACATGTATGCGGGCAACAGATCTGGTAATATCGATTGGTCGGACATGCCGGATCATCCAGCATGTCACTGCGATTCAATATTTTAAAAGTGTAATCTGCATCGGACAGTGTATACCTGTGATATCTGCTGTGTCAGATAAAATGCCTGTCAGTCTGACAGACATTTTATCTACCAGTGTATGTCCAGCATAAGATTGAAATAGTAACGCAACGTATCAATAAGTTTGTAAAGATGTTTACACTCTCTAATAATTTAATATATTTTACTCAACATAAGTTAAGTTACCATTAGAATCAAGGTAGTGATTCCGAGTTGTTCGCTCTGTAATTTTCTTCGCATCGCAGCGAATTTCCGCTAATTGCGCATGCGCAATGTTCGCACTGCGACTGCGCCAAGTAAATTTGCTATGCAGTTAGGAATTTTACTCACGGCATTACGAGGTTTTTTCTTCGTTCTGGTGATCGTAATGTGATTGACAGGAAGTGAATGTTTCTTGGCGGAAACTGGCCGTTTTATGGGTGTGTGCGCAAAAATGCTGCCGTTTCTGGGAAAAACGCGGGAGTGTCTGAAGGAACGGGGGAGTGTCTGGGCGAACTCTGGGTGTGTTTGTGACGTCAAACCAGGAACGAAACTGACTGAACTGATCGCAGTTGCCGAGTAAGTCTGGAGCTACTCAGAAACTGCTAAGAAGTGTCTATTCGCAATTCTGCTAATCTATCGTTCGCAATTTTACTATGCTAAGATTCAGTCCCAGTAGGCGGCGGCTTAGCGTGTGCAAAGCTGCTAAAAGCAGCTTGCGAGCGAAGTGAACAACTCGGAATGAGGGCCCAAGTTCTATGCTTCTTGTGTCCATTCATTAGAAAACACACAATATATACCTATAATTAGACTTCTATGTGGATCCATTGACATTATAAAAGCCAGTACGTCGAAATCTTCTGATTTTGTTGAAGAACAATAACCCATCATCATTGACTTAGCACACTGTTTTGAATTGAATCTATTGAACTATAACCCTGATGAAGTGGACGAAACGCGTAGGGTCGCCTTCGTAACAACCTGCATCACATGTGGAGGATATTCACCTATGAACTCACACCCATAAGGGTGAGGTGATAGCCAACATCTTACCTCCCTAATTTGGGCAGGTTCATATGTTACTATTGTTCATGCAAAATCTGTGTATTGTATTTCATGCAAAATTGTTATACATCTCTGTCTATATAAAAAAATATATATTTCTTTTAGATGTTTGACTAGGTCATTCGCATGTTTTAAAAATTAGAGTGACTACATAACAAAAGGGTATTTTTAAAGAGGGATGCCCCTGCATCCGTCATTTATTCATTAGCGCACATGAGGCATTTCTATCATACACATACATACATACATACATACA
Source organism: Pseudophryne corroboree (assembly GCF_028390025.1). Lineage (NCBI taxonomy): Eukaryota > Metazoa > Chordata > Amphibia > Anura > Myobatrachidae > Pseudophryne > Pseudophryne corroboree. The sequence goes on from NC_086447.1 coordinate 815,661,374, forward strand.
TACATACATACATACATACATACCTACAAATACATACATAAACATAAACTTCATATACAGTATACATACCAGGCAGGGGCTTAGAGAGCAAACTGGCAGTTCTGTGAGGAGGGAGGGAGCTGCTGTGGCTGAGCATGCGCACCCAGAAGCTCCCTCGGGATATTGTCTGTGCAGGGCGCTACAAAGTTCTCTGCTGCTACTCCGCAGTCGCAATTGCAGCTTTTGCTGAGATGGAGACACTGATGTCTCCGTCTCAAAAATAAAACATGTGGCTCATCTGGGGGTGGGGGGTTCCAGGTATTATGAAACCCCCCTACGTGCGCCACTGTAAAGATGTCTCTATAACGCAATTTTTGGTAGCTTAGTGAAGTATTTTCTGAGATTCAAGTACCTTAGTCTAATACTGTATTAGCTAGCATATTCACATTCTCCACTTGCCAACTTGCTACATTGTAGATTATAAAAACAGTTATAGAGGATTGAAGGACAACTGTTATACAGATAACGGAAACAACAGATAAAGTTATCTGTATGTAAAATACATTACGTACTGTATGAGAGCTTGTAAGCATCTTTAAAATCTTCATGATACATGCTCCCCTCACACCTTAATCTGGCCTGTGTTACTAATATTATAGGGTCTGTCCTGTAATGTGTGATACCGCTCTGATTTATTTAGCTGCTCCTAGATCCTCTTCACACTTGGAACATCATTCCTCCCTGCTTAAGGGTTGAGGCAGCCAGCCGCCTCTAAATATTGGCTCATTGCACTGACCAGTGGATCAGTGAGAGATCCATTCTGCATTATGACAGTGCTTACTTATGGTACATTTTCTTATCATGATCCAAGAGATATTGGGGGTCATTTCGACCCGTTCGCACGCAGCGGTTCTTCGCTGTGGTGCGAGCGGGTCGGAAATGCGCATGTGCAGCGAACGCATTGCGCATGCGTGTTGTTGCCTGGCGACGATTGTCTCCGGGCAACAACGCCGCCAGCGAGAAATGTGATCGCAGCGGCGATCGCAAGAAGACGGACAGGCGGGAGGTGTTCCGGGGCAGATACTCACCGTTTTCCAGGCGTGGAGAGTCCAACGCAGGCATGTCGACGCGTTTGGAGGGCGGATGTCTGACGTCCGGATCGGGACCTTCATCGCTGGATCCGTTGCACTGAGTGAGTAACTCTTACCCTGGTCTTGTTTTACTTGAAACTTTTTTAGCATAGCAAGTCTACACAAGCGTTCGCCGCCCTGCTATGCTAAAATACACTCCCCCATAGGCGGTGTCAGGTTGATCGCACGAGCAGCAAAAAGTTGCTACGTGAGATCAACTCGGAATGACCCCCATTGGGAGGACTGCAAGGTGGGAGGGGAATGTGGCACCACAAATTGCATCATCACAGCCACACCTTATGACGTAATGCCGCAATTGGTGGCATGTTTTGCTTTTAATATAATTGCCTTTCTATATTTCAGGCTTAGACATGCAGAGAAGTGGTGGCTTGTGAAATCCAGCTCTTGGCAAATGTAGCCCTTAGACTGGCAAATTATAAATCATAAAAGCTCCTCTCTATTTATTTATTTATTTATTTATTTGTCTGTCTGTCTGTCTGTCTGTCTGTCTGTCTGTCTGTCTGTCTGTCTGTCTGTCTGTCTGTCTGTCTCTCTCTCTATCTATCTATCTATCTTATATATATATATATATATATATATATATATTATTTATTTATTTTTTAAGTCTGTTGCAAGTATGTTTGGCAACAGAATTTCTAGGAATAAAATCAATCAATGTGGTTCAATAAGAAAATATGGGATGTATTAAAGGAAAAAAAGTATGTGTTCAAAACAATTTTATTAAAGATGCTTTAGACAGATTTGTGACCATATAATCTGACATAATACAGCATCAATTTTTCAAATATTGTTGTAAAACATAGTAACAATTTACATCATGTACTATAATGCTATAATAGAATTTGACATCATGTTAAAAAATAAATATATAAACTTAACAGGGGATCAGATAATTAATTACCTCCCACCCCACTCCTCACCCGTTATCTCGGTACATTTGGATAAATACTCTTAAATAATAGGGAAAAAATACAAATGTTTATCTTTAGCTCATGTATCAATATATAAACCAGTCAGTAATTTCAACTCATTCATTCTCTCTCTCTCTGTGTGTGTGTGTGTGTATGTATATATATATATATATATATACAGAGCTTCAATAAGAGGCGGCACTCGGTGACTTTTTTCAATAATCAAAAACGTGTATTGTGGTACATCAACGTTTCGGTGACCCCCGTCCTCTTCATCAGGATAACCAAACATAACAAACAACAGTGTTTAAATAGATCACACTCACCCCCATTTCTCGCGCTGTCCCGTTGCAAACGCCGCTGGCCACGCTGCTCCGGCTTCCTGTCTGGCGTCCCGGCGCACATCCTGTGACGCGGTCCTGCCGTCTTGGTTGCCAGGCAAGTGGTCATGACGACGCTATAAACAAACAGACTGCGATTCAACTTAAGCAAAAATTGACATCATGTGCATCGCAAACAGTATAATTGATATAACAAATTCAATCTTTAACACTCTTATTTCTGGTATTACACCTGCAACATAACCAGAATGTGACAATACTACAACAAACATGTGCATAAAAATAGATCATCATAAAAATTTTTTTTATATAAAATCGGAATCTATACAAGGACTCCGTGGTGTATTATTAAAATAATTTCTGTGACCATACCCTTTTGATTGTTTCAACCTGATAGTATCCCCACAATCTACCCCCTCTTATTGGGGCCCATTGTTAAAAATTAGTCCTGCCATCTCCTTGTGATTACATAACCATGACCTGACTTGATGTTCCCTCGTTGTTTTAAGTATGATCTCTTCATTAACCCATGCTATGCTATTGGGTGCTCAGATCAACCCTTTATGCTCCCACCTGGCTTGACCATCTGTTTACTCTATGGCTTCATGCTAAATCCCAAGTTTGCACAATAGCTCCATTACACCTGGTCACATTTCCGGACCATTTCTGTGCCATCTCCTCCCATACGGGGTCATCATAAAAAATTTATGAGCCCCAAATTGTCATTGAACCCGCATGGTCTGAGGGTATTCATTTTATGAATCCATCTCGACTTAAGCTGTAAAAGTTGCTTACCCCTATTACCGCCTCTCACTGATTCCGGGACGTGGTCTATAATTCGGTGCTTCAAAGTAGCCATGGTATGTTTAGCTTCCAGGAAATGGCGGGCCACCGGCTGATCGCCTCTTCCCGTCAGCAATGCATTTCTGATGGCTTGCCTATGTTGGGCCATCCTGGTTTTAAATTGGCACTCTGTCTTTCCCACATACAGCCTGCCACAAGGGCAAATTATCACATAAACCACAAACTTTGTGGAGCATGTGAGTGGCCATCTGATGGGGAATTTCTTGCCCGAAAAAGGATGTGATATGAAATCAGCGGGTGACATGTGTGAACACGTGGTGCACCCTATACATTTGAAGCAACCGTTCTTTCTTGTCATTAAATTTTTAGAGTTTTCTTTGAACTTGGCCATGTCAGTTTTTACTAAAATGCTCTTAAGACTCCTCCCCCTCGCATAACTTGGTAGAATGCGTTTATGTTTAAACATTTGTAACTCGGGGTCCGTGGAGACAATCGGCCACCATGACCTCATGCTCTTTTTCATGAATTCACTTTTCACGTCAAACTCGCTCACCCAAGGGATAACGTTAGTCACATCTTTGCCTGTGCGGGACCTTAATAAATCGTCTCGTTTGTGACCCAAAGCTTTTTTCCTAGCTGCTTGCAACACATGTCTTGGGTAACCCCTCTCACCTAATCTGTGTTCCATTTCATCCAATTGTTGGATCAGTACATGCTCTTCATCACAGGTCCTACATACTCTCATAAATTGCGAGTATGGTAGTCCTGTGATGGTGGCTGCAGGATGGAAACTGTCGTGCCTAAGTACCGTATTTCGTCACTGGCAACATGGCTTATGTGGGACCCGACATTGATTTCTTTTTAGAATTATTAGAGTACACTCTCACGCATAATTTTTTTATGTTTGACAACAAGTTCTACAGACAGCGAACGGGGTGTGCCATGGGTTCTTCGGTGGCACCCTCGTTCGCGAATGCGGTCATGTGGGAGATTGAGCGCACATTGTTTTTTGAGAGGCCAGAAGTAGCCCAAAGGTCGTTTTTGTACTACAGATACATAGACGACCTTTTGATATTTTGGCGTGGGGCAATACAAGATTTGAAGCAACTAATAGAGGAACATAATTTATCCAACAGTCCCGTGAAGTTCACCATGAATCATAGCAATGATGAGATCTGTTTTCTGGACATTTGCATTCAATTAAGGGATGGGTTAGTGCACACCAGTCTTTACAAAAAGCCCACAGACCGAAATACGGTACTTAGGCACGACAGTTTCCATCCTGCAGCCACCATCACAGGACTACCATACTCGCAATTTATGAGAGTATATAGGACCTGTGATGAAGAGCATGTACTGATCCAACAATTGGATGAAATGGAACACAGATTAGGTGAGAGATGTTACCCAAGACATGTGTTGCAAGCAGCTAGGAAAAAAGCTTTGAGTCACAAACGAGACAATTTATTAAGGTCCCGCACAGGCAAAGATGTGACTAACGTTATCCCTTGGGTGAGCGAGTTTGACGTGAAAAGTGAATTCATGAAAAAGAGCATGAGGTCATGGTGGCCGATTGTCTCCACGGACCCCGAGTTACAAATGTTTAAACATAAACGCATTCTACCAAGTTATGCGAGGGGGAGGAGTCTTAAGAGCATTTTAGTAAAAACTGACATGGCCAAGTTCAAAGAAAACTCTAAAAATTTAATGACAAGAAAGAACGGTTGCTTCAAATGTATAGGGTGCACCACGTGTTCACACATGTCACCCGCTGATTTCATATCACATCCTTTTTCGGGCAAGAAATTCCCCATCAGATGGCCACTCACATGCTCCACAAAGTTTGTGGTTTATGTGATAATTTGCCCTTGTGGCAGGCTGTATGTGGGAAAGACAGAGTGCCAATTTAAAACCAGGATGGCCCAACATAGGCAAGCCATCAGAAATGCATTGCTGACGGGAAGAGGCGATCAGCCGGTGGCCCGCCATTTCCTGGAAGCTAAACATACCATGGCTACTTTGAAGCACCGAATTATAGACCACGTCCCGGAATCAGTGAGAGGCGGTAATAGGGGTAAGCAACTTTTACAGCTTGAGTCGAGATGGATTCATAAATTGAATACCCTCAGACCAGGCGGGTTCAATGACAATTTGGGGCTCATAAATTTTTTATGATGACCCCGTATGGGAGGAGATGGCACAGAAATGGTCCGGAAATGTGACCAGGTGTAATGGAACTATTGTGCAAACTCGGGATTTAGCATAAAGCCATAGAGTAAACAGATGGTCAAGCCAGGTGGGAGCATAAAGGGTTTATCTGAGCACCCAATAGCAAAGCATGGGTTAATGAAGAGATCATACTTAAAACAACGAGGGAACATCAAGTCAGGTCATGGTTATGTAATCACAAGGAGATGGCAGGACTAATTTTTAACAATGGGCCCCAATAAGAGGGGGTAGATTGTGGGGATACTATCAGGTTGAAACAATCAAAAGGGTATGGTCACAGAAATTATTTTACTAATACACCACGGAGTCCTTGTATAGATTCCGATTTTATATAAAAAAAAAATTTATGATGATCTATTTTTATGCACATGTTTGTTGTAGTATTGTCACATTCTGGTTATGTTGCAGGTGTAATACCAGAAATAAGAGTGTTAAAGATTGAATTTGTTATATCAATTATACTGTTTGCGATGCACATGATATCAGTTTTTGCTTAAGTTGAATCGCAGTCTGTTTGTTTATAGCGTCGTCATGACCACTTGCCTGGCAACCAAGACGGCAGGACCGCGTCACAGGATGTGCGCCGGGACGCCAGACAGGAAGCCGGAGCAGCGTGGCCAGCGGCGTTTGCAACGGGACAGCGCGAGAAATGGGGGTGAGTGTGATCTATTTAAACACTGTTGTTTGTTATGTTTGGTTATCCTGATGAAGGGGACGGGGGTCCCCGAAACGTTGATGTACCACAATACACGTTTTTGATTATTGAAAAAAGTCACAGAGTGCCGCCTCTTATTGAAGCTCTGTATGTGAGGCCAGCTAAGGCCTGTGGAGGGCACCGGTGCAAGATTGTCCTACACCGGACTAGGTGAGTGCCGGGGATCCGGAGTATATATATATATATATATATATATATATATATAGGAGAATGGAAGGCGGCACTCAGGAGGCTTTCACAAACGTAGAAAACGTGCTTTAATGTGTATCAACGTTTCGGGAGACGCACTCCCTTCCTCAGGACACAGCAATACAAGTGATCACAGTGATAAAACAAACTTAAATACCTTACCAGCCCCTGGCTCGGCCACCTCCGTCACGGCCAGCGGCGTCCCGATCCACGGAGCCTGCACTTCCGGTTTCGGCAGAACCCGCCCCTTCCGGATGACGTTACTCCGTTGCCGGGCGACGCAGCCGCGGGGAGAACCCACACGAGCAAGGGACCCGCATTGTCATGGCAACGTGTTACCATTCTTGGAATTTAGAAATTAAGCACCTGACAGTGTTATGTGAAATTGAAGATCTTTCTGGGTGCCGGTTGTTAAAACCTGCAGCTAGGACATGAAACTTTGTTCTCCAGACATCAAAATGACCTCAATTCTCTCCTCTTTTATCAAGGCCATTTTCAGTTACATGCAACAAAAAAGTGTTGTAACTTTTGAACCATAACTGCTATTTAAACTCTGTTTGCAGCAATAAACTTTTGATGTTGTTTAACATGTTACATGACCCCCTTTCCATTTGAAAAAACTGACTTAGATTCAAGATGGCCGATTTCAAGATGGTGCCTATGTTCGGTACATACCCTTAAAGAAGGCCCGCCTCACTCATACCTTACTGGAGTATTCAATTTTCCCATTTCCTGCACAGTTTTTGAAACAAAAGGGTGTACTGCGAATTTTGAATTACCCTGTATATACTATATAATGTAGCAAGTGGCCAATAAACATTAATGTATTTTTGTTTACCACTGTATGCATATGCAGTATACAGTTAAGTGTGCATATACAATATAGAGTTATATATGCATATAGAGTAGTCGCAGCGGCGGATTGGCACGCCCAGACGCCGGAGCATATTCCGTTCGGTTGATCCGGACATCCCGTCTGTGGCTGCTGTCATCCCCCATGCACAGGCGCAGCAGCCCCCCATAAGCCTTTGTAGAGCCGGGCAGTCAGTCACCACTGACGGCTCCGCCTCCGGGACCACCTCAAGCCCTGAGTCTTCCTCCAGCCTGTCCTAGCCACAGTTTCCCTCCAGTCTCAGCAACCAGGCAATTCTTCCAATAAGTAAGTAAAAGCCACAGAAGCGTGGCTGTAGCCAACATGATGTGCCTGATTGCTGTATGTATATATATATACTCACCAGACTTATACATACAAATAAAGACACTGCACTGCCACCAGCACAGTACTAACATTTAGAAGGGGAAGGATTAAACTCAGAAATATTAGTACTGTGCTGGTGGTAGTGCAGTGTCTTTATTTGTATGTATAAGTCCGGTGAGTACCGCCTCTAACAAATTGCTTGTCTAACTACTTTAGGATGGCACCGGGGCCATTGTAACATCTATCAGGCTCTGCTGCAGTTTTATATATATACATATATATATATATATATACAAACAGAGAACCCAGCACTCACCAAAGTAAACTCACTTATCCTCAACAATTCAATAAATAAATGATGGGGGTTTAGTTGGTGGATTGGCCAATGCACGGAAGCCTGTATACCGATTCAAGGTACCCCACCTTCATACAGGTCCTACACTATCACAGAGTCTTAAAACCTGACTACCACACTGCTGCATCATCTGCCTGCTAGATGTAATGTGTACCTGCCACAGACTTATATGGCTTTTAAAGGCACACTAGTCACCTATTGCACTGGCTCAAAGATGATTGCTAAAAAACAGCTGAGACAGGTTCAGGATAATAAAGTCCACACAGGGGTGCATGAGAAAGCTAGTGGCCACGGTTAATAAGAGCTAACCATAGATTAACCCCTTCATATACACACAGAGTAAAAACCACAGCACTCACCGCACCAGAAGCGGGGCACAGCTATGCACTTACCACTCACAGGGTGGGGTGCATGTAACACTGCACTCTCCACCACAGAAGCGGGGTACACAGCTGTACTTACCACTCACAGGGCGGGGTGCATGTAGCCCATGACCACATCGCTCTAATAAATACAAACAGAGAACCCAGCACTCACCAAAGTAAACTCACTTATCCTCAACAATTCAATAAATAAATGATGGGGGTTTAGTTGGTGGATTGGCCAATGCACGGAAGCCTGTATACCGATTCAAGGTACCCCACCTTCATACAGGTCCTACACTATCACAGAGTCTTAAAACCTGACTACCACACTGCTGCATCATCTGCCTGCTAGATGTAATGTGTACCTGCCACAGACTTATATGGCTTTTAAAGGCACACTAGTCACCTATTGCACTGGCTCAAAGATGATTGCTAAAAAACAGCTGAGACAGGTTCAGGATAATAAAGTCCACACAGGGGTGCATGAGAAAGCTAGTGGCCACGGTTAATAAGAGCTACATGCACCCCACCCTGTGAGTGGTAAGTGCATAGCTGTGCCCCGCCTCTGGTGCGGTGAGTGCTGTGGTTTTTACTCTGTGTGTATATGAAGGGGTTAATCTATGGTTAGCTCTTATTAACCGTGGCCACTAGCTTTCTCATGCACCCCTGTGTGGACTTTATTATCCTGAACCTGTCTCAGCTGTTTTTTAGCAATCATCTTTGAGCCAGTGCAATAGGTGACTAGTGTGCCTTTAAAAGCCATATAAGTCTGTGGCAGGTACACATTACATCTAGCAGGCAGATGATGCAGCAGTGTGGTAGTCAGGTTTTAAGACTCTGTGATAGTGTAGGACCTGTATGAAGGTGGGGTACCTTGAATCGGTATACAGGCTTCCGTGCATTGGCCAATCCACCAACTAAACCCCCATCATTTATTTATTGAATTGTTGAGGATAAGTGAGTTTACTTTGGTGAGTGCTGGGTTCTCTGTTTGTATTTATTAGAGCGATGTGGTCATGGGCTACATGCACCCCGCCCTGTGAGTGGTAAGTACAGCTGTGTACCCCGCTTCTGTGGTGGAGAGTGCAGTGTTACATGCACCCCACCCTGTGAGTGGTAAGTGCATAGCTGTGCCCCGCTTCTGGTGCGGTGAGTGCTGTGGTTTTTACTCTGTGTGTATATGAAGGGGTTAATCTATGGTTAGCTCTTATTAACCGTGGCCACTAGCTTTCTCATGCACCCCTGTGTGGACTTTATTATCCTGAACCTGTCTCAGCTGTTTTTTAGCAATCATCTTTGAGCCAGTGCAATAGGTGACTAGTGTGCCTTTAAAAGCCATATAAGTCTGTGGCAGGTACACATTACATCTAGCAGGCAGATGATGCAGCAGTGTGGTAGTCAGGTTTTAAGACTCTGTGATAGTGTAGGACCTGTATGAAGGTGGGGTACCTTGAATCGGTATACAGGCTTCCGTGCATTGGCCAATCCACCAACTAAACCCCCATCATTTATTTATTGAATTGTTGAGGATAAGTGAGTTTACTTTGGTGAGTGCTGGGTTCTCTGTTTGTATTTATTAGAGCGATGTGGTCATGGGCTACATGCACCCCGCCCTGTGAGTGGTAAGTACAGCTGTGTACCCCGCTTCTGTGGTGGAGAGTGCAGTGTTACATGCACCCCACCCTGTGAGTGGTAAGTGCATAGCTGTGCCCCGCTTCTGGTGCGGTGAGTGCTGTGGTTTTTACTCTGTGTGTATATATATATATATATATAGACGACAAACCAAATGGAGGCACTCGGAAAGAAGAAGAGACGACACACCGCTGGATAGGTCGACGTTTCAGGGACGGATCCCTTTTATCAAGACACGACCAGCATATACAAAAGAACACATATTTATACACAAAAACAACTTACCAAACACCTGTTGTGGATCTGAGGCCGCCGCGTCCAGCCGAGTTGCGATGACGTCACCTGTGCGCCCAAGCGCCGGGAATCATCGTCAGTCGGGTAGGGGGTGCGGCCGGCCAGAGTCAGTGAGCGGTTGCCTAGCAACCACGCTAAACATGCATACCAGATCACGAATAGAGAATCCGGTATAAACAATACAAAAAAGTGAAACAAAACACAAAAATGAAGAACATAGCCGCTACTGCAACGCCCCTATAGTTGATACCATAAATATTGTAACTAACTAAGACGCTGCATCCATTTTATAGAATATCAATACAGCTATAGAAATATAAGCGACAGCGAATCTGAAAAAGTAACTCTCTTGAGCAACATAACTCATAAAAAGCAATTAAAGCTTAAAGATTCATTGAGGCCCTGGGGATGCACAGTTTGTAACTTATGTATCCACCAGGCCTCTTTTTGTAGCAGAATTTTGCCACGATCATCGGTGGGTTTAAAATAAATGCTTGTGTTGATCAAACCATCCACCCCCTGGGAGATGGCGACATCAGGATAGTGGACAAATTCCTTACTGCATTCAAAGGTAAATTTAATAGCGGGATCCTTTAAATTAATCTTCTGCATCATCTCTCTGAACTCCACCTCAGTACCCGACCAGACCACTAGGATGTCGTCTATGTACCTGCGGAATAATTTAATCTTACAAGCGAATTCTTCATCGTCAAAGAACAGCAGTTGTTCCACATCGCTCATAAACACATTAGCGAAACTGGGTGCTACACATGATCCCATGGCGCACCCAGTTCGCTGTCGAAATATCTGTTTGTCGAACAGGAAGTAATTTCTTCCCAAGGTCAATTCCAATAACCTTAAAAAGAATTTAATGTCCGGACCGGTGTAATCTGGACGACTGCTCAGGAATCTATCAATGGCTTGTAATCCTCTATCGTGAGGAATACTGGTGTATAAATTCACGACATCTATTGTACATAGCAGATGGTCTGTCGGTAGTGGAGAAATTGACTGTAGAGTATGAATGAGGGAAGTGGTATCTTTAAGACACAAAGGAAGTCCTTGAATCAATGGCTGCAAATAAAAATCCAAATATCTAGAAAGATTATAATATAATGAATCTTTAGCAGCGATAATGGGGCGTCCTGGCGGATCAACCGGGTTTTTATGCAGTTTAGGAATTGTGTAAAAGGCTGGAATAATTGGAAACGGTACACTCAAAGCGTCTTTCACTTGGGTGGTGATGATGTTATCCTGTGCTGCTTGACTTAAAATATTATCCAACTCCAACTTGTATTGTAGTGTGGGGTCATCTGGTAATATTTCATATACGCTTTGGTCATTCAACTGGCGATATATTTCCTCTTTGTAATTTGACAAGTCCTGGATAACAATTCCTCCCCCCTTGTCGGCGGGGCGAATTGTAATGTCCTTGTAGCTGCCCAGGTTCTTGAGTGCTGTATGCTCCTGCATGGTGAGGTTGCGTGGACCTTTGTAGGAGTTGAAGGATTTGTCTTCTATAAAGCTCTCAAGGCAGTTGGTGAACGTTTTAATACTTTTATTATTGGACAATGGATTAAAGGTAGATTTTTTGTAGACTGGAGTCGGGTCGACTGTAGTTGTTTTATCTGCAAAGTGTTCTTTTAATTTCATGCGTCTATTCAATTTAAATAAGTCCACTTTGTTTGTAAATATATCCGGTGTGTGTGTCGGGACAAACGACAGGCCTTTATTCAAAACTCGTATTTCATCATCCGTAAATTGCCTCGATGATAAGTTGAAGACTATGTTTTCTTTGGAGCCTTTTTTGCTTGCTTCCCTACGGTTTTGGCCCCCCCGGCGCGTGCGGGCTCTTTTGTCCGCTCGTTTTTTGAGCGGGTGTTAACTCCTGCAGCTGTTTGCTTCGTCCCAGATGTGGAAGCTCTTTCAGTGTCACTGGATGACGCACCGGTACTGGATTGTTCGGTTTCCAAGGGGAATTTCTTTGGTTTGCGTCGGAATCTTTGGTTCCTGAAGGCCCCCGTATCTTTCTGGAACACCCAATTGTATACCTGATTTGAAGCGTAATCCCTATCCACCGTAACCCTTTTGGATTTCTTGAACGTAATCAGGTCTGCTTGATACTTGTCAACCTGTGTTGTCAGCTGTTCAAGCCAATCCGGTGGTGCACTAGTATGTATTTTTGGTAAATTGATTTTTTCAAACGCATCAATTTTCTCTTTAGTAATAGTCAATTCTCTTCTTGATTCCGCTATAACTAATAGCATTAAATCAAAAGAGCAATGATTCAGGACAGCCGCCCATTTTCTACAAAAATCAGGATTATGCCGACCTATCGTCGGGATGTTACTGATCCTGAACCCTCTGGGTATACGTTTGTCTCTAAAATAATCCGACAGGGTAACCCCATGTAACAAAAAATCAACTGCTCTTTTTTTGAGTTTACAGAGCTGAGCTATCAATTGCTCAAATGATTCATCACCTGCTATAGTGAGAAGGTCTTTCTCAAACAAAATAGATTCAACTTCTGTGTCAGTATGAGTGAGAGTTTCACCTTCTGGGAGCACTGTGATATTAAACCCCGGCAGTTCTTCATGTGTAGACATCACCACTCGTGAAAATACTACTATATACAAAGTGCACAATACACTTCCACTGTGTCTGTAAAGTCCAAAATAAACGTAATTTTAAGGTGCCTTGGCTAGCAATCACAAATGTGAAGACTTCAATATATATACCATATGTCCGGCACTCACAGTTTCAATAAGACCAACTTGTTCCGGTGCGCAACCTCATGCAGAGCATACAGACGACAAACCAAATGGAGGCACTCGGAAAGAAGAAGAGACGACACACCGCTGGATAGGTCGACGTTTCAGGGACGGATCCCTTTTATCAAGACACGACCAGCATATACAAAAGAACACATATTTATACACAAAAACAACTTACCAAACACCTGTTGTGGATCTGAGGCCGCCGCGTCCAGCCGAGTTGCGATGACGTCACCTGTGCGCCCAAGCGCCGGGAATCATCGTCAGTCGGGTAGGGGGTGCGGCCGGCCAGAGTCAGTGAGCGGTTGCCTAGCAACCACGCTAAACATGCATACCAGATCACGAATAGAGAATCCGGTATAAACAATACAAAAAAGTGAAACAAAACACAAAAATGAAGAACATAGCCGCTACTGCAACGCCCCTATAGTTGATACCATAAATATTGTAACTAACTAAGACGCTGCATCCATTTTATAGAAGGAGGTGGGAGACACTTTCTCTCATCCCAGGTCAGGCAAATCCTTTTCTATCAAATATGCCTTGACTTGTACCAGCAAATTTATAGTTTACTATATTAAGTGCCCATGCGGTTTGCTGTATGTTGGTAAAAGTATTAGGCAGTTTAAAGAACGCATTGCCTTACACAGATCAAGCATTCGCGCTGCGCTGGAAGATAGGGGTAGTGATTTACCGGTAGCCAGGCATTTTAAAAATCACAATCATAGTCTGGCTACCATCAGGTACAAAATGATTGACCACGTCCCCGCCAACAGAAGGGGCGGTGATCGTGGCAAAATTCTGCTACAAAAAGAGGCCTGGTGGATACATAAGTTACAAACTGTGCATCCCCAGGGCCTCAATGAATCTTTAAGCTTTAATTGCTTTTTATGAGTTATGTTGCTCAAGAGAGTTACTTTTTCAGATTCGCTGTCGCTTATATTTCTATAGCTGTATTGATATTCTATAAAATGGATGCAGCGTCTTAGTTAGTTACAATATTTATGGTATCAACTATAGGGGCGTTGCAGTAGCGGCTATGTTCTTCATTTTTGTGTTTCGTTTCACTTTTTTGTATTGTTTATACCGGATTCTCTATTCGTGATCTGGTATGCATGTTTAGCGTGGTTGCTAGGCAACCGCTCACTGACTCTGGCCGGCCGCACCCCCTACCCGACTGACGATGATTCCCGGCGCTTGGGCGCACAGGTGACGTCATCGCAACTCGGCTGGACGCGGCGGCCTCAGATCCACAACAGGTGTTTGGTAAGTTGTTTTTGTGTATAAATATGTGTTCTTTTGTATATGCTGGTCGTGTCTTGATAAAAGGGATCCGTCCCTGAAACGTCGACCTATCCAGCGGTGTGTCGTCTCTTCTTCTTTCCGAGTGCCTCCATTTGGTTTGTCGTCTGTATGCTCTGCATGAGGTTGCGCACCGGAACAAGTTGGTCTTATTGAAACTGTGAGTGCCGGACATATGGTATATATATATATATATATATATATATATATATAGTCCTCCAATTCAGTCGGCACTCAATAGCAATACAGCGTCCCCCGGTGCCAGAGTCCTTATTGTATAGTTCTCCAAAGTCGGTATAACATGGCACTCACAGGGTTTGTAAGAGGCAAAAACTGCTGGTTTATTAGTAGTGGCGTTTCAGAGCTGTTAGCTCCTTCTTCCAGACCACACCAAGTAAAAAAGAACATACAAACACTTACCCCTTAAAGTACCCTCCTGCATCAGCGCCGCACGCCGCGCCCGGGCCGCACCTGAGGTTCGGATCCCATCTCGATGACATACTTCCGGTCTGGTACTTCCGGTCGTTGTCATAGAGACCACCCGGCTTGCGTTCCATCCCGGAAGTCGCCATGTGGAAACCCGATCTCCAGCGCCCGTCAGCGCGCACTAGCAGCAGCTGAAATACATTTAAAACCAACATTAATCCAGTGATATAAATATTAAAACACAAACATCATCCAAGAGAGAACATGAATCCTGTATATACAGATGTTGCTATAAAGAACAAATATTATTCAGCATGAGTTAAATATGCTCCAGGGCAAATAATAATACCTAATGCACCCCTATTTATGGTTTAAATCTACCAAAAGTGACTATAGCATTCCATATATAGTGAATACCCTATATGGACTGTATGGGATAACACATATCCCATTATACTGTTCCAATTAATTTTTTCATTGAGGCCAAGCGGAGCCATGGTGTTCAATCTGAACATCCACCTGGCTTCACACAGTAACAGTGCATTACTGCGATCACCCCCTCGTAGGGATTCTGGAACATGATCGATCATGAAGTAGCGTAACTCTGATAACAAATGACCATTATTCTTAAAGTGCCTAGCTACCGGTTGATCAATTGATTTACCTGATAAATGATAAATCGATGCTGGAGCGATGAAGAGCCATACGCTCCCTAAAACTACGGGTGGCCTGTCCCACGTAGTATAATCCGCATGGGCAGACAACAACATATACCACGTACGTGCTTTTACACGTCATTACATGACGAATCTCAAAAGTTTTCTCCGTATGAGGGTGTTTAAAACTTTTACAAGGTGACATATATTGGCAAGTAACACAGTTAAAGCAGCTATAGCAACCGGGTTTCTTAAAGTGTACATTAGGGTGTCTGGGGATACCTCTGCCCGAAATATCGGTTTTTACCAACCTGTCTTTAAGATTACGACCGCGTTTAAACGCGGCCATCGGTCTAACATCTTTAAAACATGGCAGATCACTATCAGATTTTACAATCGGCCATAGTGCTTTTGTGGCCCGATCAATGATGGGGCTTGCCACCGTAAAGGTACTCACCCATGGAATTACCTTCTCATCCTTCCTTTTATTTGATTTAAGTAATGTGTGAGGCCAGGTGGATGCTCAGATTGAACACCATGGCTCCGCTTGGCCTCAATGAAAAAATTAATTGGAACAGTATAATGGGATATGTGTTATCCCATACAGTCCATATAGGGTATTCACTATATATGGAATGCTATAGTCACTTTTGGTAGATTTAAACCATAAATAGGGGTGCATTAGGTATTATTATTTGCCCTGGAGCATATTTAACTCATGCTGAATAATATTTGTTCTTTATAGCAACATCTGTATATACAGGATTCATGTTCTCTCTTGGATGATGTTTGTGTTTTAATATTTATATCACTGGATTAATGTTGGTTTTAAATGTATTTCAGCTGCTGCTAGTGCGAGCTGACGGGCGCTGGAGATCGGGTTTCCATGGCGACTTCCGGGATGGAACGCAAGCCGGGTGGTCTCTATGACAACGACCGGAAGTACCAGACCGGAAGTATGTCATCGGGATGGGATCCGAACCTCAGGTGCGGCCGGGCGCGGCGTGCGGCGCTGATGCAGGAGGGTACTTTAAGGGGTAAGTGTTTGTATGTTCTTTTTTACTTGGTGTGGTCTGGAAGAAGGAGCTAACAGCTCCGAAACGTCACTACTAATAAACCAGCAGTTTTTGCCTATTACAAACCCTGTGAGTGCCGTGTTATACCGACTTTGGAGAACTATACAATAAGGACTCTGGCACCGGGGGACGCTGTATTGCTATTGAGTGCCGACTGAATTGGAGGACTGTATACACTGCATTGGGCAGTATGTGGTATGGCACCTGATTATATAATGTGTTGATGGAATTACCCTTTTAACTATACCCTGGACACCCCGCAAGTAATCTTCTGTGCTTGTTAGTACAGTGCTGAAAGGCAAGAATTTTCTTTGTGTATCTCGCTTTGTGAAAATGGAGGTACCACAGGGGGCATTGGCCTCCCAGGAGGTGGCGGGCTGTCTTAATTTCACTGTTCCACCAGGGGAGGTTTTTGGCTTCACTCCGGAGCAAATTGAGGGAATCCTATTGCATGAACCTATTAATGAGAAGGATGATGCACAAAGTATGGAGGACATTTACTTTCAGTTATTCAAGTTAAGACGACGTGAGACTGATTATCTACTGCATGCCTCTTCCCTTTCGGAATATTACCGAGAGAAAAAAATCCCAAGAGGTTTCCGTTCCAGAAATACCCCTACAATTGGCCGCTACAACCCTGACTTTGTCAGGAAATGGGTCGGCATACTGAACAGATGTGCCCTGGACCTAATGGTCCTCTTAATCGAAGAGTCCAGACGTGAACTGGACCTAACGCTCAAAAATTGAGAAATTAAAACAAGATGTTAAAGTGGTGTTGGAAGATCCAGTGAATTCAAGCTGGTTAACGAAACTTGATCAGAAATGTGACCAATATAAACGTGACTTGCTTAAATTTAAGCGCAATAAGAAACACACGGTGGATAACGACTACGAGGAAAATAGGGTCTACAGATGGCTCTCTGGTGGTGAGACCTCACGGCGGGGCAGTGACAGGAGCCGTAGACGCAGGCCATGGCAGAAAGAGACACCACGTCCTCACAAGCATACGGATACTTCTTTGAGTCATAGTGACAGTGACTTTGTCATATCGGAGTCGGATGAACCTAGTACCTCGGCGAGGGTCCCTTTAGGGAAACCCCCGGGGGCGGAAAAACCCATAAAAGAGCGGCCACCCGCAGGGGTGGACAAAACAAAAGGGGCAACCACAAGAAAAGCAGCGAAGAAACTGCTATAATTAACCTGTCAGAAAGAGCATTGACGGAGGTGGAAATTGGGGTATTACAACGGGGCCTCTCTTTTGTCCCCACGAATATGCACGATGAGTTTGAGTGGACAAGAGAACACCATAGGTTTGCACGTAACCTACGCTTGAAGGAACATTTCCAAAATAAACCTGTGCGACCTGAGGGAACCCCTGTTGAAAGATTTATGAAAACAGTCACCAGGTCTACTTATGACCCCCCATCAATTAACCCCTCGCTCAAGACGTTCAACCGCCTATTGGATGACTCCGTCAATAGGTTCAGATCAGCTCCGGGTAAAGTGCAGAAAAATTTATCTAGAGCAGAAACCGCAGCGCTACAAGATCTCTTGCTAGTTATGAAGACATCATTATTCGGCCCGCCGATAAAGGCGGGGCCATTGTAATTCAGGGAATCCAGGAGTATCGGCGTGAGATTGAAAGGCAACTAGGGGAGACAGATGTATACAAAAAACTGTCCTTTGATCCGACCAAGAGATTCCAGACGGAATTGCGTGTGATTCTGGATGGGGCGGTCCGAGAAGGTGTTATTTCCCCAGCTCTGCAGAAAAGTCTTTATAAAGAATTCCCTAGGGTCCCAGTTCTGTATACATTGCCGAAGTTGCACAAGAACATGGCAAACCCCCCAGGTCGGCTGATTATTTCTGCTCGTGAATCCCTACTGCAAACGGTTGCTCAACTGTTGGACTTTATTCTACAGCCACTGCTATTACTAAAGGAATCTTTTCTCAAAGACACGACTAGCTTCATCAAATTATTGATGGAGATTGATGCAGTACCAGTGGGGACGTTATTATGTTGTCTCGATGTATCTAGCCTGTACACGTCAATCCTTCATACTGGGGGGCTGGCGTCGATGAGGCGGTTTTTACATCAGTTTCTTGAGGAGTCTGTATTCAATCATTGCTTGTTCCTGAAACTACTTGAGCTAACACTAAAAAATAATTATTTTTTATATGACAGCAGGTATTATGTACAGTTGCGCGGTTGCGCAATGGGGTCGGCAGTGGCTCCGGCGTACGCGAATGTTTACATGTTTGACATGGAGGATATGATGTTTCTGAATAGGCCGGAAGTCAGTTGCAATATACTCAGATACACCCGGTACATAGATGATATTTTCATTCTATGGACCGGGGGTATTGATGCGTTTGAACAATTGATGCAGGAAGTCAATAGGATGGACACAACTATTAAATTTACGTACTCTCATAGTGTTGAGGAGATTCAGTTTTTAGATGTGGTGGTCCGGGTCAGTGGGGGTCGTGTTGAGACCGGCGTCCATTTAAAGGACGTGGATCGCAACACGTTCCTCCTGGCGGGGAGTCACCACCCGGGGTCCCTGAAACGAGGACTACCACTGTCACAGATGATGAGGGTGGCGAGAATTACTAGTGACACATCAAAAATCTCTGACGATCTTGACATACTGATTGACAAGTTCAGAGCCCGTGGCTATGACCACAACCTGCTGCAACTACAAAAGCAACAGGTGTTAGGGATGTCGAGGTCTGAATTACTTAAATCAAATAAAAGGAAGGATGAGAAGGTAATTCCATGGGTGAGTACCTTTACGGTGGCAAGCCCCATCATTGATCAGGCCACAAAAGCACTATGGCCGATTGTAAAATCTGATAGTGATCTGCCATGTTTTAAAGATGTTAGACCGATGGCCGCGTTTAAACGCGGTCGTAATCTTAAAGACAGGTTGGTAAAAACCGATATTTCGGGCAGAGGTATCCCCAGACACCCTAATGTACACTTTAAGAAACCCGGTTGCTATAGCTGCTTTAACTGTGTTACTTGCCAATATATGTCACCTTGTAAAAGTTTTAAACACCCTCATACGGAGAAAACTTTTGAGATTCGTCATGTAATGACGTGTAAAAGCACGTACGTGGTATATGTTGTTGTCTGCCCATGCGGATTATACTACGTGGGACAGGCCACCCGTAGTTTTAGGGAGCGTATGGCTCTTCATCGCTCCAGCATCGATTTATCATTTATCAGGTAAATCAATTGATCAACCGGTAGCTAGGCACTTTAAGAATAATGGTCATTTGTTATCAGAGTTACGCTACTTCATGATCGATCATGTTCCAGAATCCCTACGAGGGGGTGATCGCAGTAATGCACTGTTACTGTGTGAAGCCAGGTGGATGTTCAGGTTGAACACCATGGCTCCGCTTGGCCTCAATGAAAAAATTAATTGGAACAGTATAATGTGATATGTGTTATCCCATACAGTCCATATAGGGTATTCACTATATATGGAATGCTATAGTCACTTTTGGTAGATTTAAACCATAAATAGGGGTGCATTAGGTATTATTATTTGCCCTGGAGCATATTTAACTCATGCTGAATAATATTTGTTCTTTATAGCAACATCTGTATATACAGGATTCATGTTCTCTCTTGGATGATGTTTGTGTTTTAATATTTATATCACTGGATTAATGTTGGTTTTAAATGTATTTCAGCTGCTGCTAGTGCGTGCTGACGGGCGCTGGAGATCGGGTTTCCATGGCGACTTCCGGGATGGAACGCAAGCCGGGTGGTCTCTATGACAACGACCGGAAGTACCAGACCGGAAGTATGTCATCGGGATGGGATCCGAACCTCAGGTGCGGCCGGGCGCGGCGTGCGGCGCTGATGCAGGAGGGTACTTTAAGGGGTAAGTGTTTGTATGTTCTTTTTTACTTGGTGTGGTCTGGAAGAAGGAGCTAACAGCTCCGAAACGTCACTACTAATAAACCAGCAGTTTTTGCCTATTACAAACCCTGTGAGTGCCGTGTTATACCGACTTTGGAGAACTCTATATATATATATATATATATATATATAAATAAACACAAATTCCCAAGTGCGCTAAAGTGGAATGTAATTACACAGTTCTTCCAGCGTTATTTTCGTCGGAATGTAGACTGGAGGGTATTTAAATCTGGGGACCTGTAACAGACACCCCTCACCAAATAGTCACCCAAACAAGAGGCCAACAGGCCAATTAGTAAAAAGTTATTTTAATAACGTTTACACAGTTCAAAGTATAAAATTGTGTCAATAAAATGCAACTAAAAGAGTACACAGCCAACACGTTTGTAAGGTGGAATCTAGATATCCCCTCACCTTTTGCAAGGTGCGAGCTCGACAGGGAGTATCTTTACAGACTAGGTTGTGATTCTCTGACTGACAAACCCAAAGGCGTTTCGTCTTATCGACTTCATCAGGGGTAACTTGTTTGGGGAAAAAATAAAAATAGTGGACTATTTGAGAAAAACTGCTACTTTAAATTGGGAAAATTATATGTATGTGGTATGTAAACAATACCTACCGAATATAGGAAAAGGCTAATTTGCTCATGATGAATTAATATAAAGGATCATAACCTCTAATGTACGATTATTCAGAATCTCCTATATCTGGACTTAGTGGATGAAGCTCTTATATCAGGGCTCCTGATTAGAGCTTAAGAGGTATTCCTTCTTAAATGTGTAATCGGTTGGATAATGGTGTTTTGTATAAGCTACTGAGACCTATTGAGGAAGCCACACCACTTTTACTTTTGAGATTGTTAAACCAGCTATATAATTCTTGAATTTCGTTGTACGTTAGTCAACATCCGAATCAGAAATAGTCTTGAATTTAAAATTGGACACCACACTTTAGGTAGTTTGCAAAAATGCCGACATATGGTTGTCAGCACTCCTAAGAGATTATAGCCAATAGTATTCCTAGGCAACCCTGTAAGGATTTACGCCCAATTAGTTTTAAGGTAGTTTATACAAAACACCATTATCCAACCGATTACACATTTAAGAAGGAATACCTCTTAAGCTCTAATCAGGAGCCCTGATATAAGAGCTTCATCCACTAAGTCCAGATATAGGAGATTCTGAATAATCGTACATTAGAGGTTATGATCCTTTATATTAATTCATCATGAGCAAATTAGCCTTTTCCTATATTCGGTAGGTATTGTTTACATACCACATACATATAATTTTCCCAATTTAAAGTAGCAGTTTTTCTCAAATAGTCCACTATTTTTATTTTTCCCCCAAACAAGTTATCCCTGATGAAGTCGATAAGACGAAACGCCTTTGGGTTTGTCAGTCAGAGAATCACAACCTAGTCTGTAAAGATACTCCTTGTCGAGCTCGCACCTTGCAAAAGGTGAGGGGATATCTAGATTCCACCTTACAAACGTGTTGGCTGTGTACTCTTTTAGTTGCATTTTATTGACACAATTTTATACTTTGAACTGTGTATACGTTATTAAAATAACTTTTTACTAATTGGCCTGTTGGCCTTTTGTTTGGGTGACTATTTGGTGAGGGGTGTCTGTTACAGGTCCCCAGATTTAAATACCCTCCAGTCTACATTCTGACGAAAATAACGCTGGAAGAACTGTGTAATTACATTCCACTTTAGCGTACTTGGGAATTTGTGTTTATTCTTGTATGCTTTCGAGGTCTCCCAACAAAGATCTCTCCTGTGGTGCCGCTTCTAGGTTGGCGCGAGATAAAGATACTACTGTGTTTTATTTATATATATATATATATATATATATATATATAGAAGTCCAGAGATGGATTGCACACACTTAAGAAAGTTCCAGGGGTGCTGTGTCAATTCATTAAGATACACTCCATTCCATGTGTTTACCAGAACGGTCAGACACAAGGAGACCAGCACACCACCATACAGCAAAAGTGAAAAGGGTTTAATATAATAGCAGCATTATCGAGCCTTTAGAAAACACGTTTTATACTCACCAGCGTTAAGTGGAAAAAGTCCATAGATAGACAAACAGCCATCCCAACGGCCCGTTTTGGTTGTCACGCCTTCATCATGGGGTCAGCTACAATACAATTCTCAAAAGTAGGGCCTTATAAAGCAGTGAAATTGGTGTAAATTACATGCACCTGCTCAACCTAGTCCACAAGTGATGGAAAGCACCTCCCAGCACAAGTGGCAAGCCGTAGTGGAACCCCAGTGTCAAGACACAGTTCCCAACGGCACTGACGCCGGTTCCGCCATACCGGAAACAACGACGCGCAATTGCGGCTGTCAACATCCGCCCGGCCGGAAATCGGCCTCAGGTCGTGGGCAATGGCTCAACACTTGGGCTCAAAACACGAGGCCTGTCACATGACTAGGGAGGGGCAGACCAATACATAAACAAAACTCATAAAATGCAAAAATCAAAACATACAATAATTCAACACGTAAATTATATAGTGTATATCCTTATCATCTGCATCTGCGCAATATATATTAATCTTTTGAAAACAGTAACACGCAGTCAAGTTGTGTTATTACTGTTAAAGAGTATTGAACATAAATGCAGTGGTACAGTGTGTATAATGTGCTCTACCTGGTGCAATGTGTTTAATGTGCTCTACCTGGTGCAATGTGTATTGTGTGCTCAGTGTCGGACTGGGGCATGAAGGGCCCACCGGGGAAATGCAGTGGTAGGGGCCCATGTTTAGAGGCTTGTCAAACTATTAGTGTATGGTCTGGGCCCCTTGATAAATATATGTAAATACATAGTCCTGTGCAGTATATGGTAACCTATGTATACTGTATAATTCAAGTGCTCAGTCTGGAAGCTGATCCCTAGAGGAGGATGTGGGCCTCCAGGCAGTGGGGCCCACTGGTGGTTTCTCCCTGTATCCCTGTGGGCCAATCCGCCCCAGTATGTGCTCTACCTGGCGCATAGTGCATAACGTGCTCTACCTGGTGCAATGTGTATAATGTGCTTTACCTGGTGCAATGTGTATAACATGCTCTGCCTGGTGCAATATGTATAATGTGCTTTACCTGTTGCAATGTGTATAATGGGGGTAATTCCAAGTTGATCGCAGCAGGATTTTTGTTAGCAATTGGGCAAAACCATGTGTACTGCAGGGGAGGCAGATATAACATGTGCAGAGAGAGTTAGATTTGGGTGTGGTGAGTTCAATCTGCAATCTAAATTGCAGTGTAAAAATAAAGCAGCCAGTATTTACCCTGCACAGAAATAAAATAACCCACCCAAATCTAACTCTTTCTGCACATGTTATATCTGCCTCCCCTGCAGTGCACATGGTTTTGCGCAATTGCTATCAAAAATCCTGCTGCGATCAACTTGGAATTACCCCCAATGTTCTTTACCTGGTGCAATATGTATAATGTGCTTTACCTGTTGCAATGTGTATAATGTTCTTTACCTGGTGCAATGTGTATTATGTGCTTTACCTGGTGCAATGTGTATAATGTGCTCTGCCTGGCGCAAAGTGTATAATGTGCTTTACCTGGTACAATGTGTATAATGTGGTCTGCCTGGCGCAAAGTGTATACCATACTCTACCTTATTTATTATTATTATTTATTAGCAGTTTCTTATATAGCGCAGCATATTCCGTTGCGCTTTACAATTAGAACAACAATTATAGAACAAAACTGGGCAAAGACAGACAGACAGACAGAGGTAGGAAGGCCCTGCTCGCAAGCTTACAATCTATAGGGAAATAGGCATTGATACACAAGGATAGATGCTACCTGTCACATAATGGTTCCCCAGGTTGCTAGGTTCTTAATGGGTTGTATATGATATGATCACCCAGCAATGTTGGAAGACAAAATGTGAGTTTATGTGGACTATACAGAGGGGATGTAACTTGATAGGGAAGCTGTGAAGGTTATGTGTGTGGGTCTGAAATTTGGTAGGCTTGTCTGAAGAGGTGAGTTTTCAGGGAACGGTTAAAGGTTTGGAGACTAGTGGAGAGTCTTATTGTGCGTGGGAGGGCATTCCACAGAGTGGGTGAAGCCCGGGTAAAGTCCTGTAATTTTGAGTGGGAACAGGTAATACATGTGGATGAGAGACGCAGATCTTGTGCAGAGCGGAGAGGTCTGGTAGGGAGATATTTTGAGATGAGTGAGGAGATGTATGATGGTGCAGTTTGGTTAATAGCCTTGTATGTAAGTAAAAGTATTTTATATTTGACACGGTAGAATACCGGTAACCAATGGAGGGACTGACAGAGCGGATCAGCAGATGAAGAACGTCTGGCGAGGAAGATTAGCCTCGCAGCTGCATTTAAAATGGATTGAAGTGGTGATAGCCTATGTTTGGGAAGACCAGTAAGGAGACTATTACAATAATCAATGCGGGAGATGATGAGTGCATGGATTAGAGTTTTTGCAGTGTCTTGTGTAAGATAAGGGCGTATTTTGGATATGTTTTTAAGGTGCATGTAACATGATTTATAGACAGATTGAATGTGTGGAACAAAGGACAGTTCAGAGTCAAGGGTGACACCTAGGCAACGAGCTTGTGGGGTGGGGTGGATAGTTGCATTGTCAACAGTTATAGAGATATCAGGTTGGTAACTACTCTTAGCTGGTGGGAAAATAATTAATTCGGTTTTGGAAATGTTGAGTTTGAGGTGGCGAGATGACATCCAAGATGAAATGGCAGACAGGCATCCAGTGACACGAGCCAATACTGGTGGTGACAAATCTGGGGAGGATAGGTAGATTTGAGTATCATCAGCATACAAATGATACTGAAATCCAAAGGAGCTGATTAGTTTACCAAGAGAGGAGGTATAGATTGAGAAAAGCAGAGGACCTAAGACTGAGCCTTGCGGTACTCCAACTGATAGAGGTAGAGAAGAGGAGGTAGAATCAGAGAAGTGAACACTGAAAGAGCGATTAGATAGGTAGGATGAGAACCAAGAAAGGGCTGTGTCCTGAAGACCTAGGAATTGTAGTGTTTGTATGAGAAGAGAGTGGTCAACAGTGTCAAAAGCAGCAGAGAGATCTAGAAGAATAAGTAGTGTGTAATGGCCTTTTGATCTAGCAGTGACCAGATCATTCACTACTTTGGTCAGTGCCATCTCCGTGGAGTGTTGGGCACGAAAGCCTGACTGAAGTGGATCCAATAAGTTGTGCGAGTTAAGAAAGTGTGTAAGGCGAGTGTAGGCAAGCCTCTCAAGTAGCTTGGAGGGACTGGGTAGCTGAGAAATGGGACGGTAGTTAGAGAGTGTGTTTGGGTCAGAGTTGTGTTTTTTTAGAATGGGAGTAATGACTGCATGTTTAAACAGAGAGGGAAAGATACCAGTAGAGAGAGAGAGATTACAGATTTTAGTTAAGGTTGGGATAAGCACAGGAGACAAAGTTTTACTGACCTGTGAGGGTATAGGATCAAGAGGAGTGGTAGTGGAGTAGGAGGATGAAAAGAGTGTTGATACTTCATCTTCACTTGTGGGATCAAATGAAGAGAAAGTGCCAGAGGGTTCAGGTAGGGAATTGAGCAGGTCACTGGCTGAGTTAGAGCATACCATTTCATCTCGGATTTTATCAATCTTATCCTTGAAGTAGGAAGCAAGTTCTTGTGCACGGATAGTAGCTAGTGGGGGAGGTGAGGGAGGGTAAAGAAGTGATTTAAATGTATTAAAAAGTCGCTTGGGGTTGTTGGCATGATAAGAGATGAGAGATTGGAAATATGTTTGTTTGGCAGTGTCCAGGGCCTGACGATAGGAGTGGTAGGTAGTCTTATATGTGAGAAAGTCACTTGGATTCTGAGATTTCCGCCACTGACGTTCTACTTTACGTGACAGTTTTTGTAGGTGTCTTGTTGATTTCGAGTGCCATGGTTGGCATCTAAGCCTACGTGGAGTGTGATGGGTAGCTGGAGCCACTTCATCAAGGGCACTCTTTAAGGTCTGGTGCAGGTGTGATATGGCAGTGTCAGGTGTAGTAAATGTAGAGATTGGTGAGAGCAGTTTTTGCAGAGAAGTGGAAAGTTGTTGAAAATGTATATTGTTAGTATTTCTGCGGGTTAGAGGAGGCTTGCTTGGTTTTAGTGTCCTAGAATTTAAAGTAATAGAAGGCGCAAAGTGTAGAACGTGCTCTATCTGCCGCAATATGTGTAACATGCTCTACCTGGCGCAGTGTGTAAAGGAGGTTCTACCTGGTGCAATGTGTATAAGCGGCACTACTGTGTGGTGTAATGTGAATTGGCACTATTATGTGGCCCCTTCCCCATGAAGCCACGCCCCTAAAATGTTGCGCACTTTCCATACCTGCGGATGATCAGGCCTTCTGGGCAGTAATCCCTCCCACTTGACAGACTCCACCCCCTCAACTGACCCCACTCCTATTAGGGCTGCTTCTATAAATTTCCCAGGCTGTGTTTTTATCCCAATCTGCCCCTGGCGCAAAGCATCACCAAAGGATCTTTTACCAGAGAAAACTTATATGTCTTATTAAGAAACCAGTACTTTATCCCAGAACTTCCTAACATTCCTACATTCACACATATAATGATAAAATGATGCTTGTAAACCTTTACATTTTAAACAATTACTGGGATAGTGTGTTTTATCTGGCTCTGAGAAATTTATGCCTTATGGTGGGTTCGTACATGTACTTCTTGTAACAAAGTTGAATGTAATATTTTTTATGTTTTTTCTGTATTTTTGAGAAGAATAGTAGATGATGTAATCTGAGGTATGTCTTCTGTCCATTTCCGTACACATGTAGACCATAATTTCTTAGGAGCAGAAGGCAACAAATCTGTGCATAAAGATCTAATTTTATAAGGTTGAGTACCACACAACTGAAGTAAGGATTGCAATTTATCAGGAGTGTCTGGGGCAAGCATGGGCAAAGAAGTGGTTTGAATAAAGTATCAGGACTGTAAATACATGTAAAATTCTTTTTGGTGAAATATTGAACTTTGAACGTAGTGACTAAAAAGAATATAAATTTCCGCCAGGATCAAACACATCTTTAATAGCACTGATCCCTTTCAACCTCCATTTAAGAAATAAAGCATTATCTAACCGGGATCCAGTCTGAAGATCGACAGTGTCTAGGTCGACAATGTTTAGGTCGACCACTATAGGTCGACAGTCACTAGGTCGACATGGATGGAAGGTCGACAGGGTTTCTAGGTCGACATGTGCTAGGTCGACAGGTCTAAAGGTCGACATGAGTTTTTCAAAAAAAAATTTCTTTTTTTGAATTTTTTCATACTTAACGATCCACGTGGACTACGATTGGAACGGTAAAGTGTGCCGAGCGAATCGGTAGCGGAGCGAAGGCACCATGCCCGAAGCATGGCGAGCGAAGCGAGCCATGCGAGGGGACGCGGTGCACTAATTTGGGATCCCGGTCACTCTACGAAGAAAACGACAAAAATAAATAAATCCTCATTTCGACCTTTAGACCTGTCGACCTAGCACGTGTCAACCTAGAAACCCTGTCGACCTTCCATCCATGTCGACCTAGTGACTGTCGACCTATAGTGGTCGACCTAAACATTGTCAACCTAGACACTGTCGATTTGATGAACCACACCCATCTAACCCTGGTGGAAAAGATGGGTTACCCCAAAATGCAGAGTATTTGGATACATGGGGGGGGTGTCATTCCGAGTTGATCGCTCGCTAGCAGTTTTTAGCAGCGTGCAAACACTATGCCGCCGCCCACTGGGAGTGTATTTTAGCTTAGCAGAAGTGCGAACATTTTTATCGCAGAGCGCCTGCAAAAAATTTTTGTGTAGTTTCAGAGTAGCTCAGAACCTACCCAGCGCTTGTGATCTCTTCAGACTATTCAGTTCCGGATTTGACGTCACACACCCGCCCAGCCACGCCTGCATTTTCCATGGAACGCCTGCGTTTTTCCGAACACTCCCTGAAAACGGTCAGTTGCCACCCAGAAACGCCCACTTCATGTCAATCACTCTGCGGCAACCAGTGCGACTGAAATGCATAGCTAGACCCTGTGCAAAACTGCATCGTTCGCTGTGCCCGTACGTCGCGCGTGCACATTGCGCCGCATACGCATGCGCAGAACTGACATTTTTAAACCTGATCGCTGCGCTGCGAACAAATGCAGCTAGCGATCAACTCGGAATGACCACCATTGTGACATCTACCTAGTTTGGAGTTTATCTATAGCCAAGCAAAATATGTATCCTTAAACAAAACATTACTGAGAGCAATATGAGGTAATCCAGAATGTGGAACACGTAGTAGAAGAGATAAAGAATAAGGATACAGCAGGGCTTCCTCTAGATCATGAATTGTGTATGGATTAGAGCCAGTGAGCCAGGGGCGTTTCTAGAGAGGAGGAGGCCTGTGTGCAGGCTCCGGCTGGGCCCCCTCCTCTCTAGCCGGCAGCACTGTGTAGACTGTGGGCACTAGGGTCCCTAGGGGACCCTAGCGCTGTCCCAGAGTCTACAGCGCATGCGCAAATCTCCGGGAAAATGGCACGTGGCCATTTTCCCAGCGAGTTACCTACTGCGCTTGCGCGAAACACTTGGAAAATGGCGCCGCCCCATTTTCCCAGTGTTTTTGGCAGCGCTGCTGCTGCGCTGCGGGACTCCGGAGGGTAAGTATTTCTATTAATGGGTGCAGGGTGTGCGGTGTGGACCCCCAGGGGCTCATGTGCACGCACACACTGCACCCGTTATAAATACGCCAGTGCAGAGAGCCAATCTGTGATATACCTAAAAAACATTGCATCTGTAAATGCTAGGATATTCGGTACTCCCAATCCTCCTTCTTTTTACTCAAAAACAAATTAGCCCTAGCAATATGGGGTTTCTTCCCCTGCCAAATGAAACGAGAAAATAGACGTGTGACAATCTGAGAATCTGAGCGGGAAATTTTTATTGGCAGCATCTGGATGAGATATGCCAGTTTTGGAAAGATAACTGACTTTAGTAATGCTACTCTACCCATCAGTGATAAGGATAAAAAATGGCAAGTATTTGGTAATGTTGTTATTTCGGCTACGAATAGGAGGAAGTTTAGCTTATAAAGATCAGATATGTGATTATGAACATATATTCCAAGGGAATCCGGTCTGAAGATCGACACTGTCTAGGTCGACAATATTTAGGTCGACCACTATAGGTCGATAGTCGTTAGGTCGACAGGGTCTGAAGGTCGACAGGATTTCTATGTCGACATGTGCTAGGTCGACAGGTCAAAAGGACGACATGAGTTTTTCACGCTTTTTTCTTTTTTTGAACTTTTTCATACTTAACGATCCATGTGGACTACGATTGGAATGGTAATCTGTACCGAGCGAAGCGAGGCACCTTGCCCGAAGCATGGCGAGCGAAGCAAGCCATGCAAGGGGACACGGTGCAATAATTGGGCTTCCCGGTCACTGTATGGGAAAAACGACACCAAAAAAACATGAAAAACTCACGTCGACCTTTTGACCTGTCGACCTAGCACATTTCGACCTAGAAACCCTGTCGACCTTCAGACCTTGTCGACCTAGTGACTGTCGACCTATAGTGGTCGACCTAAATCTAATGATCCACACCCATTCCAAGGTATTTGAAAGAGTGTTGCATGAAATTGAGACAAACATTGGCCCTCATTCCGAGTTGATCGCTCGCTAGCTGCTTTTAGCAGCAGTGCAAACGCTAGGCCGCCGCCCTCTGGGAGTGTATCTTAGCTTAGCAGAAGTACGACCGAAAGGATCGCAGAACGGTGTCTAAATTTTACCAAGCAATTTCTGAGTAGCTGCAGACCTACTCCTACCTTGCGATCACTGCAGACTATTTATTTCCTGTTTTGACGTCACAAACACGCCCTGCGTTCGGCCAGCCACTCCCCCGTTTCCCCAGGCACGCCTGCGTTTTTTCACTCACTCCCCGAAAACGGTCAGTTACCACCCAGAAACACCCACTTCCTGTCAATCACTCTGCGGCTAGCAGTGCGACTGAAAAGCGTCGCTAGACCTTGTGTGAAACTGCATAGTCTTGTGTGAAAGTACGTCACGCGTGCGCACTGCGCACCATACGCATGCGCAGAAATGACGCTTTTTTACCTAATCGCCGCGCTGCGACCGAAAGCAGCTAGCGAACAACTCGGAATGACCACCCTTGTGGGAGAGTAGAAGGATTCCCTTTACCTGGTATATTTAGTACTGCAGATTATTTAAAAAGTATTTGAATTGGTAAAATGAGAAGGGACTGAAAATTAATTGTGGAAACACAAGGAATATAGGAAAATGTATTACATGGAGATCAAGTCATCAAAGATTGAAGCTGAGAAATGGATTGCAAATGATAACAAGGTAATCCAAAAATGTATTTAAAGTACATACAGAGCAAGAAAAATGAAACTTAAAAATAATTGTAGAGACTTAAACACTCATTATAAATAATTTTGTCAAAGACAGATTAACCGCGATAAACTTCAATTTATTGTCAAAAGAAATAAATAAATAAGAGCTGTGCAAAACTGCAATAAGCAAAATCATAGTTTGGCATTAACTTCACTAACATGGAATTATATAAACACAATGGCAGAAGCAGCTATGTAAGGCTGGGTCCACTCTGGGATTAGGTAAGCAGCCGCTCAATGGGGGTCATTCCGAGTTGATCGTAGCTGTGCTAAATTAAGCACAGCTACGATCGTTAACTCAGACATGTGGGGGGACGCTCAGCACAGGGCTAGTCCGCCCCGCATGTCAGTGCCGGCCCGCCGCACAAATACAAAAGCATCGCACAGAGGCGATGCCTGTGTATTTGAGGAGTAACTCCCGGCCAGCGCAGCTCTTGCGGCAGGCCGGGAGTTGCTCATCGCTCCCGCTGGCCGCAGCGGCTGCGTGACACATCACGCAGCCGCCGCGGCCACCCCTTCAACGGTCCGGCCACACCTGCGTTAGCCAGACCGCTCCCCCTAAACGGCGGCTTAACGCCGCCGTTCAGCCCCCTCACGCCCAGCGACTGCATCTGTCTCAGAGGCGATCGCTAGGTGACGAAAGCTGCCATGCGCTGATACACTGCGGCACCGGCGCATGCACAGTTCCGACCCGATCGCTGCGCTGCGACAAACTGCAGCGAGCGATCGGGTCGGAATGACCCCCAATATGTCTGTGCAGACGTCACAACAGGGAGGGCATTTGAATTTGCCACCCCAGCTGCATACCTCCCAACTGTCCCAATTTTGGCGTGACATTCCCGTTTTTCACGGTCTGTCCCTCCCATGGGCTGCAGTGTTCCGCGGTGGGGGGTGCAGTTGGGAGATTTCCCCTGTCACTCTCAGCTCTGAGCAAAGCAGCTATGAATAGATGCTGTGTGCATGCGCACTGCATCTATTCGTCATCAGAGAGGGACAGGGGGCATGCCAGCAGATCACAGAACACTGGCCATGCTCCCATAGTGCTGAAATGGGGGCATGGCTTCGAGCACGGTGCTTGCTGTGAGGCCACACCCTCTGGCTGTGAGGCCACACTCTCTAACCGGAAGCCATGGACCATAATTTCGGACTCGCGCCCCTGGCACGTGGAAATGTTCCACCTCCAGGCTCAAAGAAGTTGGGAGGTATGCAGCTGTGATGTCAGTCCCTGCAGCCAGTGGGATAATTCATGATTGTATGGAATTGCAGAGTCACGAGGAAGCGGCTGTGCCATTCCGTCTATCTAAAATTGTTATGTAGCAGGCGGTGTCTGTAGGAGATAGACGCTTCCAGTTTGTATAAGCGAGGATCCGAGTGCTGCTTCTGAGGACGCAGCCTCTGATCACCATTGCAACCATCATACTGCGGCTGGCAGGGGGCTGTGGGCAACAAGGCATGACCCGTTCTGCGCATGCGCAGACAGCAGACCCCTAAAAATTATATTTGTACTCATACCACGTCTGGGTCCACTGGGCCGACTGTTTGATCTTGGGGTTGAAAACTGTAGATCCAGAAACTTTAGATCCAGGATTCATCATCACTGATGATCTCCCAGACAGAGTTTGAGTGACTGCCATCAAACCTGGCCAGCATATTGCATCACCAAGTTACCCGAGCCTCCTTCTGCTGTTGAGTCAGCTAATGGGGCATGCAGAAACCTTGCTCAGGACAAGCTTTTTGTGGAGTATCAAGCAGATAGAGAAGTAGATAGGCATCTCATCAGGATCCAACTGGACCATGGACACACTGGGATCCACCTCAACTGTGGCCTGCATGGCAGCAACGTTGTCCTCGGTGATGGCGGACACAAGTCAGCCACATCGCTCCTTGTCTTCCAGGGACCGTCTCCCATGTCAAAATTGTGTCTACTCTACCTATGCACTGCACATCCAGATACTTAATGCACACCCAAAGTATTTTCTGTAAAGCTCTACAAAATATATGTGTGCTATATAAATTATTAAATAAATAAATAAATAAATAATAAAAAATGTATAATAAAAGGTCTTTGTCTCTCTCTTTCAACCTCCAGCATCAGTTCTAACCAATGGCTTAAAATCCCCAACTTTTCAGAAACATAATACCATAAGACATCTCCACATAACCCTGAGAGGCCCATCAGTCCTCCCCATATGCCCATCATAGTTCCTTCCTCTTTTACTTACCTTTACACCTGGAGTCCGCTGAGGATGGTGGGGGTGCACACTGCACTCTTTTACACTCCTCTTGTGCGCTGAGAGACAAGGTCATGTAACAAGGAAGTTGCCTGCTCCCAACTATATCAAAGCAGAAAATGAGACAGATTGGGAGCACAGTCCCCCACCACTGCCCTAAACCAAGCTCTTTCAATGCCCTCCTTTGCCTCCAGGTGAGTAAAATCAGTAGAGTAAAGATAAAATACATTAGATCGCCTATTAGGATACCAGCTTCCTGGGAAGTGCCTCTGGACTATGGGCAATTTGCTCCTGCCAGTAAACCGCCACCACCATGGTTTAAAACATTAGCTCCACGTAGCTTTTTCTCTTCTCAAGATGCAGTAGTAATGATCAATATAAAATGTGGACACCAATGGGATTATGTAATAACCTGCGAGCTGCAGGCTGTGTGGAAATACTGTTGAGTCGGGTGGTAGTCATGTGACCGCCGGTCGGCTGACCGACAGTCCCATGACCTCCTCCGTGAGCCCGACGGCTCACTATCCCGATGGTCGGCATGCCGACCAACAGGGACTATTTCCACTCGTGGATGTCCACGACACCCATAGAGTGGGAATAGAACCCGTGGCGACCGCAGGTCGCCACCGAGCCCGCAGCGTGGCGAGCGCAGCGAGCCCGCAAGGGGCTTGCTGCACTCGCCCCTCCCCGCCGGGATCCCGGCGTCGGTATGCTGCCGGGATCCCGGCGTCGGTAAGGTGACCGGCGGTCAGGAGACCGCCGGTCACCCGTACTACACCCGTTGAGTCTGCCCATATTTTTAAAGTGGCAGTCATTTAAAAGGCAAAACCAACCTGGTTTTGCCTTCTGAATGACTGCGACTTTAACAATACAGGTAGACTCGCTGAATTTTCTGCACA
Source organism: Pseudophryne corroboree (assembly GCF_028390025.1). Classification (NCBI taxonomy): domain Eukaryota; kingdom Metazoa; phylum Chordata; class Amphibia; order Anura; family Myobatrachidae; genus Pseudophryne; species Pseudophryne corroboree. The sequence continues at coordinate 815,695,268 of NC_086447.1, forward strand.
GCCTGCAGCTCACAGGCTATTACATAAGTCCCCAGATTTGTGATGGTGATAAAATGCAGATCATGTATACCAGGCCTGGCCAACCTGTGGCTCTCCAGATGTTTCGATACTACACATCCCAGCATGCCCTGCCACAGTTTTACGCAAATGTGATCAACGCTCCACTTATATGGATAGTACGGGGGTGGCAGCAGTACGAGTGAGAGGCTAAACCCAAATGCCTCCAAAGATTAGCATATGTCAAGGAAATTACCCAACTGCGCCTGCATGCATATAAAATGAAATAAGTGGGTGATTTGAATAAAGGGGAAATCACAGTACTGTATTGGTAAAATTAATTGACATTTATTCTTGTGAAAAAGGAAAATATATATATAAATTGAAACGAAGGAAGATGCAAAAACAAAAAAAAACAACTTTTATTACAGGTAAAATATATGTCAGAATCTTTATGTGATAACAGGTCAGAAAAAATCTTCCTGCACCTGTACACTGTTGGAAAAAACTTTGGAAAAAACGGAGTAAAAAGATTTGAAAAAATATATATAGTAAAGTTCCAAATGTCTGGTGTGAATAGAGTGTGGCGTCCCACCTCTTTTCCACCTTGTTGTGGCTGGTTATGTGGTATACTACAGATAAGGTAGATTATCCGGAAAATAAGGGAATGTTCAATTTCCAAGTATAGCCCAGTGGTGATATTAATTGTGAATCCCAGTGGAGGCAAGTTCTTAATTTATAACTGCTGTGATGCTGCGGGGTACCCCAACGTCGGTATAAGTGGGATAAGGTATTCAGGGATAAAGGTATAAAGAAACCCCGGACTCCCCGCTAGTTCTCCCCGTTATAGCCAGCCGGAGGCGCCTGCACTCACAGGTGTCTGCCGACCGCTATTGACGGGGGGACGCGGTCATGCCACTGGGGGGAAGGTAACACTGACTTCGGGACCCACAAGGGGACTGTCCGTCGTGAACCTTCCCTCCTGCGGGGTCAGATACCTTTTTCTCCTGCGCTTGATCCCGTTCTGTTCTTTCTTCCTCCGGTCTGTTCTCTCGGTGCTCTGCTTGTAGGTCTGTTCCCTCTCAGCCGCGCGGCTCCGTTCTACCTTCACGGGATCACTGATCTGTGCGGTTATGTTCCGTCCGGATATTCTTCTCGGTCTTGTAGTTTTTTGCAGGAGAATAGTCTATTATTAGGGTGATGATGTGATGATATGCTTTTTTCTCCAACGCGTATCGACCCGTCTGGGTCTTCCTCAGGGAGTCCGTGTCCACCATCTTAATTGAGGGCTTTTTATGCCCATAGTTCGTGACATCATAATGGGAGTGTCCATTTTTTTCTCTGTGGTGCTGGATACAATTATGTCTATGGAGTTGTTACATAACCAAATTGATTCTAGTCTAAGTGATTATAGATACTAAATGGCTATATGTAATAACATAGTGATTAAGAAATGTATATAACAGGAAAACCACCGTTTTGCTCCTATAATATGGTATTGGATATGGATGGTAAAGAAATACAATATAAATTAATTATAATGAATGGATAAAATAAAAAAGTGGGAGGAGCTAGATGAATTGAAAAAGTACTGTGTTGTAATACTAGCAATACTAATTTAAATTATTTGTATTTCAAACTGTATATTCCTTTAGATGGAATATCTCATTTTGTTGTCTATGTATATGTATATATGCATATATACACACATATACAATTATATCTATATATGCATATATTACAACACAGTACTTTAATTATTTAGCAGCACTCCATGTACAATTGAGTAACTATAATCAATACTATATGACTATTTATTAAAAACCGACTATATCACCATCCTTATAAATAACGTTCATCAACCACCACAAGCCCCATAAGGGTCAACCATGAAAGTAAGAAATAGTTTTATAGCTAAAAAATTATTTTCCATTAGGAGAATCATTTTCTATCACTATACTGTGAACACATAATCATTTTCATTATCCAAATTTTCTTATTAATTATTAGTTATCTATTTACCAACAATTTATATTTATTTTAATTTTTATATTTAATCTTTAATTGTATTATTAATTTTATTTACTTCATTCTTATTTTTATTTTTTATTATTATTTTTTATGTTCATTATTACTATTATCACTCTATGAATATTTTTATTTATTTTCATTTTATTTTCATTTTTCCGCTTTATAATTCTTTCCGAATAGTTTAATTATTATCACAATCCGTAGCAGAAACTAAAACTTAGCAACTGTCTTACCATTCAAGTACAAAATACCATCATATACTACTATTTCTGTATTATCAGATACAATAATTTAAAGCCTTTTTCTTTTCATTTTCAATTCATCTAGCTCCTCCCACTTTTTTATTTTATCCATTCATTATAATTAATTTATATTGTATTTCTTTACCATCCATATCCAATACCATATTATAGGAGCAAAACGGTGGTTTTCCTGTTATATACATTTCTTAATCACTATGTTATTACATATAGCCATTTAGTATCTATAATCACTTAGACTAGAATCAATTTGGTTATGTAACAACTCCATAGACATAATTGTATCCAGCACCACAGAGAAAAAAATGGACACTCCCATTATGATGTCACGAACTATGGGCATAAAAAGCCCTCAATTAAGATGGTGGACACGGACTCCCTGAGGAAGACCCAGACGGGTCGATACGCGTTGGAGAAAAAAGCATATCATCACATCATCACCCTAATAATAGACTATTCTCCTGCAAAAAACTACAAGACCGAGAAGAATATCCGGACGGAACATAACCGCACAGATCAGTGATCCCGTGAAGGTAGAACGGAGCCGCGCGGCTGAGAGGGAACAGACCTACAAGCAGAGCACCGAGAGAACAGACCGGAGGAAGAAAGAACAGAACGGGATCAAGCGCAGGAGAAAAAGGTATCTGACCCCGCAGGAGGGAAGGTTCACGACGGACAGTCCCCTTGTGGGTCCCGAAGTCAGTGTTACCTTCCCCCCAGTGGCATGACCGCGTCCCCCCGTCAATAGCGGTCGGCAGACACCTGTGAGTGCAGGCGCCTCCGGCTGGCTATAACGGGGAGAACTAGCGGGGAGTCCGGGGTTTCTTTATACCTTTATCCCTGAATACCTTATCCCACTTATACCGACGTTGGGGTACCCCGCAGCATCACAGCAGTTATAAATTAAGAACTTGCCTCCACTGGGATTCACAATTAATATCACCACTGGGCTATACTTGGAAATTGAACATTCCCTTATTTTCCGGATAATCTACCTTATCTGTAGTATACCACATAACCAGCCACAACAAGGTGGAAAAGAGGTGGGACGCCACACTCTATTCACACCAGACATTTGGAACTTTACTATATATATTTTTTCAAATCTTTTTACTCCGTTTTTTCCAAAGTTTTTTCCAACAGTGTACAGGTGCAGGAAGATTTTTTCTGACCTGTTATCACATAAAGATTCTGACATATATTTTACCTGCCACAGTTTTAGCATTCCCTAATAGCAAAACTGTGGCAAGGCATGATGGGACTTGTAGTTTTACAACAGCTGGCGAGCCACAGGTTGGCCAGGCCTGATGTATACAGATATTTACCTACTTTTCTTAGCTCCCTTCTGTTAAGCAGAGGAAGAATTGGGTGGGACAACCAATTTTAATATCACACCCAGTGGAGTAGCCACTTTCGGCTATATAAAGGCAACATTGAAATCTCTGGTGGCTATAGTACACCACAGATCTGAAATTTCTGGTGGCCATATAGCAGTGTTAATTTTGTCGATGAAAATTTTGACCAAAGGTATTCATCAGCTACAGTATATTTCAGGACTAAAATTAGACTAAAATGAAAACTGAGATCCACTGACTAAATCTTAACTAAAACAAAGCAAAAAGAAAAGTGACTAGGACTAAAACTAAATGTAAAAATCCTTGTCAAAATGAACACTGGAATTAAGGTTTTACATTTTTAAAGAACAATTATGTGTTCTGGAGGGTTGGGGCTGGGACACCGGTGCTGGGGATCCTTGCGGGTAGCATACTGACAGACAAGTGGGAATAGTGACTGTGGGTCGGAATTCTGTGGGCCGGCAATGTGATTGATCTGGATCCCGGCGTTGGCATGGTAACCGCCGGAATCCCGAGCGCTGGTCACTTGACCGGATCCCTTTCTAGATATTAGCAGAAATTAAATATGATCTGCTGTGAAGGAAATAGGATTATGTATTGCACTTGTTTGTTCTAACAAACTTAAGACATTCACTTGTATATGATATTTGTGAGCTCTGCTGTAAGTCAGACTCAGTATGCAACACATTCTCAGCCTACTAAACATAGATTACTAAACAGGACAGTTAAAGGTATGCACACTTCTCAAAGGAATTTTAGCAAAATGTTTCTCAGGAAAATCCATTACAGTATCATCAAACTATTCGCAAAAGTTATGACTAAAACATTGTCTAAAATTAGAATAAAACTGAAATCCACTGACTAAATCTTGACTAAAATGAAGCAAAGGAAAAAGACTAATTTGTGACTTTAAACCAACTACAATTCTAAGTAAGCAACTAAGACTAAAACTAAATTTAAATTCTTGCCAAAATTAACACTGCCATATAGTGAAGAGTCCAAATCTTTTGTGGCTATGAAATTCAAGCCTAAAATCTCTGCTTAAATAATGCAGACTTCAGATGGTGGGTGCCGATACAATTTAGACTCTTCACACCTTATTGATTTTTTCAATGTTCTCCATTTCATATATAATTGTTCAAGTGAATCAGAGAAGCCACAACTACATATGAGCAACAAGTGGTTGACTGGCCAGTCCTCAGGTGTTTCTGAAGTGTGCAGATAAGATAAGGCACATATGATTTATCTAGTACATGTATGCAAACTCCTCATGGCAATCTAGCTGTCCAAGTATCTGGCTGCACTTATAGGTCCGAACAGAAGCAATGGCCTGAAATGTCAGTGCTGGATGCTCTTTTTAGAAACAGCTCAATGTTTTTGAATGATGCTATTTGCCCCCAGTATGATCTGGCTGTTTAGACCTACAGAGTGTAGTTCCATGGCTGAACCTCACTTTGGAATCCAGAGGTACACTAACAATAATGTAGGGGTTGACATTGAATTCTCCAAACTAAATGTGATCTCCAGTACCATTGTGTTGGGGATTCTGCAACACTATAGACTAACTGCCTCAAAGCTTCATCATAAATATCTGTAGGGATCACCATCAACCATCGATGGTTTGTATCATTCATTGATTTTCTCCCCATGGTAAATAACTTTGCAGCAATGGATGACAAAATCCCCTCTCCTTTAAGTACTGCACATGCTTAGCTGAAGACCCTGTTCCTTTGCATATGTGTAGACACATGACCATGAATGGTTTCCCGAAGTTGGATAAAAACCATTGACCATCCCTACTTATCTGTCTCCGGCATGACCTCTGTAAGGAATACACTATCTGCAATAACCTAAAGTTCCCTCCTGGCATACAGATGTCATCTTTCTAGCGTGAAACCAAAGAAACATCGGATTTCAGAATTACCTTACTATCCTGTTTACATGGCCTGATTTCTTAAACTGTAAACCCAACTCCAGGTTTCAAAAAAACACATTGTTACAAACCAGGGTCTTACTCTGTCTTATGTGGTATGGCGCTGCCATATTCAGGTACACTGTGTCTCTCCGGGCTCTGCAGCATTCCTATTTGTTTTCATTTTCTGGATTAAATGGGCACAACAATGTTGGATGCATTCAGGTGACTGATCCTTCCAACCAAATGCTGTGCTTATATGATTCTTGCCTCCAATAGCAGCCAAGAACATACTATTTATACCTGTGACTCGCTCGTTGTCAGAACAATTCACTTCTCATTGTAGCTGCCCTTTGACCTGTTTTTGAGACAGAGCGGATGCCTTTGTTAACAGCCTGCTTTCCGTACCTTTGTCACCTGCTAGTGCCAGTACTCCTGCATTCAGTTCCTTTCCTATTGCCAGTTTTCCGCACTCCTGTTAACACCAGTATTCAGTGCTCCTGTCAATGCTAGTATATAGTGCACCTGTTATTGCCACTACTCAGTGCTCATGTTTCCTGCTTTAACCCTCAGAAAGTATATATCGGAATCATTACCAGCTTCTGAGACAGACACTAATTGATGGATCACTGTTAGCACCATTGATGGATACTAACTGATGGATCAGTGTTGATGGATCACTAACTGATGGATCGCTGTTGACGCCACTGCTGGCACCATAATGGCACCATTAGCGGAAGGACACACAGACAATTAAAAAGTAACCAGAAAGGTTTTCACAATCTGGTTATATGTGAAGTGGAAACCAAAGCAGTAGTAGTTTGTATTCTTACTTTTAGTATTTGTATTCTTACTTTGGCACTCTTGGTTCCATTGATTGGCTGCTGAGTCTCAAGTGGTTGGGTCAGCTGTGGGTGCTGAGGTGTGAGTCCAGTGCCTCATCCCTATATTAGGGTACACATTTCAGCTGACCAGACTTAGTTCACAGGAAGGGTTTAATTTATCAGATTCCAGTCTGGTTACAGTTCACCGAGCAGGGGCATAGCTATATGAATTGGGGCCCCATAGTATAGGCCGGCAGTCAGACCCCCCCCCCCCCCTCCCTGTCTGACTGCAAGAGACACCCTCCCTCTTGTGAATTACTCTAGGATCCCTTCCCCCCGACTATTTATAGATCCGAAATTCCCCCCCGAGGACTATCTGCAGCAGGTAGGCTGCTGCCTGCTGAACTGTAGTCACGTTTGCTGGCTCCGTCTAGTCTCTCCTCCTCACAAACGCTGAGAGGAGGAGTGGCCGTGGTCCGGGGATGTCCCAGCAGACTCAGCCACGCCTTCTGCAAGCATTAGTTAGGACTCAGGAGAGGTGGCGCCAGCCAGGTGAGCAGCATCAATTCTAAGGTAATAGCTGCCAGTAGGACTCTGCAACTAGGTGCAGGGGAAGGGTGCTGGGCCCCAGAGACAGCTCGGGCCCCATAGCAACCGCATCTCCTGCAACTATGGTAGCTACGCCCTTGTTGCCAAGTTCCACTAATTACATTTCCATAGCTACTGAAACAAGGGGTACAATGGAAAGATAAGAAGAAACCTGTACCTATTAGCATAGAAGCAGATAATGGGTTTAGGCCGTCTATAGAGATGAAAACAAAGGAGTCCCGGGGACAGAGAGCCCAAGGAGGAGGGACAGAGTGTAGCTGGTGAGCAAGAGGCGTAGGACAGAACAGAATGGGTGACAAATGGAAGACATAATGAGTGAGTTAATGTAAGTGGAGCTAAGGAAAGGAAGCAGGTGTGTACGAGTACGAGGGTGCAAGAGGATGAGGTAGACTATGTGGTGACATGGTTAAGTGGTGGATGGATATGCTTTTTTGAATGGGTGGGTTTCCAGTGTCTGCTTGAAGCAAATGCAGGCTAGGGGTATTCCTATGGAAGAAAGGTAGGGGGCAGCACGGGATTCTGGAGTGAGAACCAGCATGGTTTTGTGAGGGACAGGTCATGTCAAACTAACTTAATTAGCTTCTACGAAAAAGTGAGCAATAATCTTGACCGAGCAAATCAGTAGATGTGATCTATTTAGATTTTGCAAAAGCCTTTGATACAATGCCTCACAAGAGGCTGATTTTCTAAAAGAGCTTGGCATAAGAAATACCATTTGTACTTGGGTAAGTAATTGGCTGGATAACAGGGAACAGCGAGTTGTGGTTAATGGGATGTTCTCCAACTGACCCACTGTATTCAGTGGAGTAACGCAGGGGTCAGTGCTCGGGCCTCTACTGTTCAGTATATTTATTAATGACCTAGGAATAGGTCTGGAAAGCACAGTATCAATTCTTGTAGATGATACTAAACTATGTAGGGTAATTAACTCAGACAAGGATTCCGAGTCCCTACAGAACGACTTATTTAAACTGGAACTTTGGGCATCTAAATGGAGAATGAGATTTAACATAGATAAATGTAAAGTCATGCACCTCGGAACTAAAAATAACCATGCATCCTTCAAATTAAATGGAGAGATTTTAGGAGAAACTGTTTTAGAAAAAGATCTGGGGGTACTCATTGATAATAAATAATGTCAGATTGCAGAAACAAAGGCAAATAAGGTTTTAGTCTGCATAAAATGGGGAATTGAGACAAGGGATGAAAGTGTAATCATACCATTATATAAATCACTGGTACGGCCACATCTTGAATATTGTTTACAATTTTGGGCACGACAATATAAAAAAGATATCTTAGAGCTTGAAAGGGTCCAGAGAAGAGCAACTAAATTGATAAGGGAGTTAGAGATGCTGGAATATGAGGAAAGGCTTACCCGGTTAAATATGTTCTCACTTGAAAAAAGGCATCTAAGAGGAGACATTATCAATACATAAAGGTGCCAGTGGAGAGGGTTAGGCTGAAGAGGTGAGCAAGGGAGAAGGCAGTGGGGGAGAGGGAATGGAGGAGTCAAGAGGGGATTGGATCCAGGGGGCAGGTAGATGGGTGAGAGGATATAAAAAGGGAATTGACTTCATCTACTGTGGCAGGAGGGAGGGGAGGGTGGCATTTTAGGGGCGGCAGAAGAGTGATGATCGAGAAGATTTCATGATGGATGGCCTCAACTTTGCAATTCAAAAATAAGGCAAAGACAGTGGCAGTAAGTGAGGATAAGAGAGGAGGATGGAGGTGGGGATGAAGTGTGTTAAATGTGGCAAAGATGTGGTGGGATTTGGAAGACAGGGAAAAAATGAGAGACTTGAAGAAATATTATTTGGCAAGTGAGAGGGCAAAGCAGTATGAAGAGAGCATTAACTTGAAGTGGGGGAAATTTGCCATGGAGCGAGATTTGTTCCAGTGGCGTATGGCAATGCTTGAAACCAAGTAAATTTAGTGCGCCAAAGTTAGGGCTTGGAAGAGGGAAGTAGGACAGAAGAGCTATGTGCAGAACAGTCGAGTGCGCAGGAGAGAGTGAGGCTGTAGAAGGAAGCCATCTGGTTGGTGCAGACAAGGGTGGATAGAGGGGAGTATCAAGCGATGAGAGAATAGCGGGGTCAAGAGCATCGAGATTGTGTTTGGTGACAGTATATTTGGGCATGGGGAGGGGTAGAGAAAGTACAGTTAAGATAGAAAAAGTACAGTTCAGTTGTCAAAAGTGCAGGTCAAAGAACAGTGCAGGTAAGATTATTAGTACAACTACAATAGTGTAATGATAAGAGGAATATTCTGGAGATGATGTGGATGCAGGAAATAAATATTAAGATAAATGTTAAAAGTGGATAGACTTGAGGGTGTGGTACATAGCAATGTCAATGCAGACAGGAATTTTAAGGACATAAAGGCAAATTGATATAGGAACAGAAATGATACAGTCAGACGCTACTGAAATACAACAAACATCACTAAAAGCAGCAAGCAATGTGGTAAGTCATAGGAATGTTCAGGATAGGCTTTCAGTAAGGAGAGTCCAGATTATGCAGACAGCAGAGAGGTGGTGAGTTAGTTAACTCACAGAAGTTCGAGGAAAGTAGTCTTTTAGTAGCTGAGATGGCAGATAATTTGTTCTCCTATTTTCCTCCTGTTTAACTCCAATTTAACTCTGATAGTGATTTTAAAAACACATAACACTTTAAGACTAAACACCATGGCAGCCATAATGACTTAGCAGGCTAACCTAGACTGATACAATAAGGCTCTAGACATTTGTACACCCTGACAAAAGCTCCCACAACCAAAACCCTCCTTCCTTAACAAAGGTGCTAATCAAGTCTAAACATTGAGAGGCTAGTATACCAATACTGATTCACTATAACTTCCTGACCTATGCAATGTAAGACTGCTATGCTATAGAGCAGGGGCGGATCCAGAAGAAAATGAAAGGGGGGCACCATGATAGGGGAATGGTAATAGTTATATTACATGCACCTAAGGCATGCGTGCTCCCAGATAAGGGGTGTGGTATCACAGCAGGGCGTGGCCTCACAGAATACGCCATCAGGTAATGATTGGCTGTAGGAGTGCATACTGGTTTATTGCCAATGTTTCACCCTGATAAAAAGGCTGATTGGGCCTTAAAATGTTGGTCACCTGTTCCGTTAGTTATGGGAGCTTGGAAGGCACCCCAGCACAATGTAATTATTATAGTTTTTGGTGGTGGCAGGTGCAGCATACCTTGTTTTGAGACTCAGACTGCAGGACACGAACTGCCCATCTTTGATTAGCAGAAGCAGCCAGCTGGATCTCCAACAAGCAGCATAAGACATCTGCAGGACAGCCCTGTCACAATCACACGGGACGCCTTCTCAAAGCTGAGGCTGAGTTTGACTGTATCTAGCATGGTGGTAAAGGAAGTGGAGGAAGAAGTGCTGGGAAACTGTGCGGTGCAGTGAGGGCTAATGAAGCTATCTGCGCTGTCATAAGTAACAGTCTTACTCGATGCAGTCATTTGAACCACGCTCCTGGGCTGGACTCTCGCCGGCTGGCAGTGGGGGAAGTAGATTGCAGTGTGAGCAGAGGGGAGGATGGAGCTGCACGGACTTGCTGTTAGAGCCGCGGCGGGTCCTAGTGCCTGCCGGCTCTTTTATCAAATCTAACTGACGGAAATAGCAGTAGTGCTGCTGCTGTTCTCCTTTTGAAAAAAGAAGAAGTCAGAAACAACAGGGGGGCACGGGCCAGAGTGCCCTCCCCCTGGATCCGCCTATGCTATAGCGTCACAGAGCACTTGCGTCTGATGGGAGTAATGAGCATTCAATTTACGTATGACTAGAATTTTTAACTTGCATCCTTCACAAATCACCATCCTCTTTCACTAAAACAGCTCCTAAAGACACATAATTGTAATGTTTTCCAATTGTTTAAATGCACATTGTTCACTTCCTTCAAAATTTCCTCAGTGAGATGAGTCCGTTAATCAAAGACCTTAAGCTTCCAGCGCCTCCCAGTCCTCACCAGAAGTCTTTTTACTCTCCTCCCCTCCATTTTTATCCCCCACCCCCTTCCTGTCACTACAATCCATAACTCATTCGAGAAGAGCAAATTGATACTATAAATACTGTTACTGTTACGTTTGTACTTATTATCATCAAAAGAATGATTATATCTGGATCAGTTTATTGACTCAATAAAGAGATCTATTTTAAAAAAAAATCTGAGGGGCAAGTTTTCTAGAAATGCTCTATATGACCTTTCATCGTTGGACATCCTATGAAAGCAATATTGTTGATTTGTCTTTACAAGGTGACCTTTTAATTACATATTATCTAACAGAAATATGCATAATTTGTACTGTAAATGAAATAAAACATGCTAAAAGTGAAACAGGTATAAAGTATAATTGTACTAATACTGAAAGGCACTGTATACTGAAAGGCATGGTATAATACTACTGTACGATCATTTGTGAATGTTAGTATGAAATATTCATGAGAGTATTAGTATTTTCATTCATGATATTTTCTCCTAATATATTCATATATTTCTGCATATAATCAAGGTATTGGCTTGAGTGCTTACTTGAAATATTTTATTATGTTTTTTTCCTTGCTATTGTTGCTGAATCATGCTTTGTATCATGAGAATTATACATGTTATAATGTGGGTAACTGATAGCTGGGTACTATAGTCTTTTACAGAAATATGGCAGCAGGCATTTACCAACTTCTGTGTGAATAAAGCACTCCTTGCATTCAAAGAAAGGTAATACAGTAGTTCTCCTTCTGAAGGGATCAAGGGGGTCATTCAGACCTGATTGCACGCTAAATTTTTTTGCAGCGCTGCGATCAGGTCAGAACTGCATATGCTCCGCAATGCGCAGGCGACAGGGATCGCTGGAGAGCGACGGACTTACCGAAGAAAATGATCACACCGTCGATCGCAAGAAGATTGACAGGAAGAGGCCATTTGTGGGTGTCAACTGACCGTTTCTAGGGAGTGTCCGAAGAAGCACAGGTGTGTCCAGCCTTTTTAAGGGAGGGTTCCTGACGTCAGCTCCAGGCCGGATCGTCGCAGTGGCTGAGTAAGTCCTGAGCTGTGCACAGACTGCACAAAATTTTGTTTGCGCAGCTCTCTGAACTTGCATTCGCACCCCTGAACAGCGATTACCCCCTCCCCCTGTAGGCGGCGACTACTTGGTCGCAGCAGTGCAAAAAACGCCTGCTTGCGACCAGGTCTGAATTAGGCCCCAAGCACATAGCAATACTGGTCTATTGATAGCACACAGGGATATACACTCCATGTTTGCTTTAGTACTATGGAGACTTTTGCACTGGCAGGTCAGTGGCCATGCCATGCTGTCACTCCATATTCAGGGGGTGATGCCGAGATGAACGTAGTTGCAGTATTGACTATGACTTTTGGCACATACGCTACTGCATCTTTATGGTAATACCTATTGATACGCCCATTGATGGCCCTGGCTGTGACGCCAGGGCCATCAATGGAAATCTTGGGGCCCCGTACAGTTATATATCTGGGGCCCTCTCAGATGAGATATATATATTTATTAAAGCGCAACAGAATTTGCGCTATATAAGAATCTGTTAAAATATATATAAAAAAATATTTATACGCATATATAAATATGTATATCTCATCTTCCTCCCCAACACACCACAGTCTGCGTATCCCCCTCTCCTTCCTCCCACACACCCCACAGTCTGTCCCTCCCCAATGACTCCATGCTCCATTCCCAGCTCCTCCAGCCCACGTCAAAGCCCTGTATCCCCACACCAGTCCACTCACCCTGGGGAGAGACTCACCTGTGCTGCACTCCCCAGACCCGAACACCGCACAGCAGACCCTACCAGAAGAGGTAAGTGCAGGGCACGGGAATCCTGGCCAGTGAAGCTGCTGCCATGTCCCGTAACGGCCTGCAACAGAGCAGAACCCGGAAGAGCGGACGCACATTTGCTCCGCACAGTCACTGTGTGTGAGAGCCTCCTGTCACTCTGAGGCTGTGCCTACAGCCCGCTGCTCTATTTGGACAAGACGGCTCACATCACTGCCGGGTACTTATCAGCATATACTTGGGGCCCTTCTGATCCTTGGGGCCCGGTACAGTTGTCCCCTTTGCACCCCCCTGTCGCCGGCCCTGTGTGACGCAATTCTGCCATTAGCCTGCAGGTGCAGAATGTCCCTACGCACCATGGCCGCTGGGGTCAGTGCAACTGTGTCTTTAGATGCTGTCTTGGGTAATGACATGCTTGTGACATTCCCCATGTAGCCACCTAGAAACACCTATAGAAATCACATGGATCTCTTTGAAATTTAAATCTGCGTTCCCCGGGGATAAATATTGGGGCACATTTGCTGTGCAATCACTCACTGCTTTACCTACATCCGACTCAGAATCCCCCTGACAGTGGACACACAGATAAACAAGACTAGCAGAGACCCACTTGAACGAAAAATATTTGCTGACCATTATCGTCTTCCCTTAGCAATTCTCCAGTCAGATCTTGTGAAGCTGTAAAACTTTCAATGATAGGAGAGGTTGGGATGAGACATCAAACAATGATGTTTTGCAAACATCAATGTTTGATGTCAGTGGTTTACCATCGATATTGGTGAAGGTTTTTGATAACGTTTTTATTCAACTGAAGGCAAAATTAGACTTGTGAACACACAAAGGCCAATGTCACGCAAGTCTCAAAATCCTAAAATGTTGGTTTAAGACCAAAAACATTGCTGTTTCATAGTTGGTGAGTTCATGACATCAATGGTTGTAGGCGGTCGTTAGGTTGACAAGCATTAGGTCAACACACGTTGGGTCGACCACTGAAGGTCGACATGGTCACTAGGTCAACATGCAAAAAGGTCAACATGAGTTCTTCACATTTTGTAAAAAAAAATTCACCTTTTTCATACTTAACGATCCACGTGGACTACAATTGGGAACGGTAACCTGTGCCGAGCGCAAGGAGGGGACACGGTGCACTACTTGAGGTTCCCCGTCACTTTACAAAGAAAATGACACCAAAAACAGTAAAAAAAACCTCATGTCGACCTTTTTCCATGTCGACCTTGCACATGTCGACCTAATGCATGTCGACCTTCACTGGTCGACCCAATGTATGTCAACCTAATGCATGTCGACCTAATGAACCACACCTATCAATGGTCAAGCGTTGAAGGTAACAATGATTTTAAGCCGTTGATCAGGGACGTGCAGTCAGGGGCAGCAGGGGAGAAGGGGAGGCCGGGCAGGCAGTGCCTCCCCTGTCATAATGATTAAAATAATAAAAAGAAGATATTTATAGCACAGATTCTGTGATAAATATCTTCTTTTATTATTCTAATCATTTCCCCCCTGTGTATATGGCTGCGTCTGGGGGTGGGAGGCAGCGGGAGAGGTGCCTCCCGCTGCTAACACTAAAAGTCCGGGCAACGGGGGGCGGGCAGGGGGCAGGGCGAAGCAATAGGCTGTGAAAGCCCATTGAAATTGCATGGGGAAGCGGCACCTATACTGGTGCCTCAATCACAGGGGCGTGCATTCAGCCCCGATGAATGCACGCCCCTGTCAGTCCCCCAGATGTGATTGGCCCAGCGGATCCAGTGCTGGATCTGCTGTCCAATCACCCGCAGGCAGCGCTGGAGGCGGAAGTGGCTGCGCCTGTGTGCAGTGGCCGAGTAGGAATTCCCCCCCACACACACACATTCCTCCGGTGCGGCACCTGTGTGCCTGAGTGTGGTGACCGGGTAGGAATTCCGCCCCCTTGTTCTTCCTCCGGCGCCGGCTCTGTCCTCCCAGCAGCAGCACTCTCCCCTGTCTGTGCTCCTCCATCCTCCCAGCCAACAGCATAAGAACCATGTCAGTGAGTGCATAATATTCATTCTCTCTCTCCTCCCCCCCCCCCCTCATGTGGATTACTTTGTTAGTAAAACTTTCATTTTTACAGGTACCCCTATTGGATTCTACATGGACAAGTGGACGTGATCGGCGTGGGATGTAGGTAAGTATGTGTGAGTGTGTAAGTGTGTTCTAATAAATGTTTACTTTCAAAGTGTGTGTGTTGTGTTTTTATTTGGGTATTTTTGTTGTTGTAGAAATACAGGTACCCGTGGACCCATTATTTCCCCGCATGCTGGTACTTGAGGTTCTCCAAGTACCAGCAAGTGTGGGAGGCTTGCTGGGCCTTGTAGTTCCACAACAACAAAAATATTAATTTTTTTACACACTTATGGCTATCAGTCCGGCACCCACTGCCCAGGGGTGCTGGGTACAGCCTCGGGCTTCACCCTGGCCCTTGGGTGCCTGGAGGGGGGGGTCTTGATTTAAGGGTCCCCACTCCTCCAGGGAACCCCAGCCAGGGGTGACTAGTTGGGGGGTAATGCCACGGCCGCAGGGACCTACATAAATGTGTCCCCCGGCTGTGGCATTATGTCCCTGGCTAGTGGAGCCCGGTGCTGATTTTAAAAATACAGGGGACCCCTACATCTTTTTCCCCCCGTATTTTTGGAACCAGGACCGGACTAAGAGCCTGGTGCTGGTTGTCTAAATATGGGGAACCCCTGTCAAATTTTTTCCCCAGTATTTAAACAACCAGGACCGGCTCAAAGAGCCCAACGCTGGTTATACTTAGGAGGGGGAACCTCACACATTTTTTTTTACATTTTTTAACCCATTCAGACCCTTCTCCATTAAGTTAATGGAAGCCCTGGACAACACAATTGCATTCATGTCCTCCTCTCACTCCCTTCCCAAACACTAATTTTTCTATAAAAATGTACAATATATCACAAGTATGATGAGCAGGCAGGCAGAGGGCATTGGCAGCATCAGACTGAGATGCAAATTAGTGGCGGAGGGCTGGGTCAGTTGATGGTGGGCGAACTTGTAAGCCACTGGCGGTGGCAGCGGGCATTGACTCAGAGGCAGTCGTGGGCATTGGCTCGGCAGCGGTAGGGGTCATCGGCAGGATTCGGCGGACATTATGGCTCTAGTGCCTCACCAGCCACTGACCTCATGCACGCCACTGCCGTTGATGTCCCATTCCTAGAGAGTGGGAGTCCTTGTTCCTGGCAGCAGCTCTGAGGTGATCCTGATATCCAGCCTTCAGGGTAGGCTTGCACCACCAGACTTACCGTTTGGAAGCCCTTACCTTTCAAGGTCAGATGCTTTTCTCCGCTCCTCACCAGGGACTCCTATTACCTGGGGGCGGATCAGCTGCCTGACTCTGCCCTTTCCATTAGGGAAAAGGGGCAGCAGCTCAAAGAGATTAACCCAATAGATTCTCTTGACAGGAACTGGCTCAGTGGGAAGTGTGAACAGCATAACCCTTGCTTTTAGGGTTGGTAGTGAAACACTTCTTCGATGACAGGTACTTCCCGTAGAGACTGGCCTGTCTTCTGAAAGGTTAGCATGGATTGTAGTGGTGGCTTAAAGCATTGCCTAGAACACCTGTTGATCAGGCTGAGCTTGGCTTATTCATGGCAGGATCACACTACTCACATGGGGGTAAATTTAGTAAACATCAATTTGGGGGACAGGCACAAATTTCCATCAATTTTGCAATCTAGAGATTTACTAAAGGCAAATCTAATGGATACTTGTATGAAAACCTGACTTTAGACGGTGATAGGCCATCAGTTTATTTTATATAGACAATAATAAAATTCCTGGATTTACTAACCATTATGATGATTTGGAAATCAGTTAGAATCTGCTGAAAATTTGCAGCACATAGTAAAAAAACAAAAAATAGTTTAGCAATTGAGCGGCAGGATTGTATGTCAAAAGTGTTCCTATTCGTCCAAGCTTCCTCATCATGCTTATATAGGGAGACTAAGTCACCTGCAGCAATGTGGCAGTAGGAGATATGGCTAAAGCAGGCATTTGGACTGTGCTCACCACTTACCTGAGCTACTCAGCACTCCACCAGCTGGCTGAAAGGGCCCGGGAGGCAGAAAGAGAGGAAGATGAGAAGCTTCCTGAGGAACTGCAGAGCCTACACAGACCTTGGTTCTTCTGTGGGCAGTTAAATCTCAATACAATGTCTGATAGTGAGGTCACACAGATGTTCCATATTTGCTTTCCCAGCCAGGACTCACAGTTGCTCAAGATAAGGGTAGGTTTCTATAGGCTCACAGGCATGCCTTATGTTCTGGGATCAATAGATTGCACACACATTGCACACTGCATTTTTTACTTTCTCCTTTCAGGAGGCTGAGCAGGAGCCGGCCCTTCAGGGCTTCTCCGTGCATATCCACCTCTTGAGTGGAGTACATTACTGCTTAAAGAACTTAGGGGGTCATTCCGAGTTGATCGTAGCTGTGCTAAATTTAGCACAGCTACGATCATCTTTCCTGCCATGCGGGGGGACGCCCAGCACGGGGCTAGTCCGCCCCGCATGTCAGCCCGGCTCCCCTCGCAGAAGTGCAAAGGCATCGCACAGCGGCGATGCCTTTGCACTTCAGGGGTAACTCCTGACCAGCGCAGCTTTAGC